>NC_091301.1:19130346-19422846 GCF_038502225.1 Cherax quadricarinatus | reverse complement strand
CTGCGCAAGGAATTGCGTTAAATAATACTTTAGCTTGATCATATATTAATAAACTTAGATCAATAGCTTGTAAATGACATGTTTCCCTGGAATGAAGGAAGAGGTTAATCCTGTCAACACGTGTTCGGCTTCCTGTGTGAGTATCCTTATTATTTAATTAAGTACACATTTTACTTTACAGAATCTTACTATGGCTTGTTTTTGTTACTTCCTAAAACGCAATGAGTCATTTTATTTTCTTCCAAGCATCGCCGGTAGAGTATTTCTACATCAGTATCAGATACCTTTAAGCCCAACACATGAAAACTTCCAGGAAGACTGAGAGCTTTAATTAATTAAGTTTATTTAGCTACAGGTACACATAAATACAGTTACACAAATTATCATGTATAGTAACATGTGTAAATTACCTAGGATATCCCAAAAAGTCAGACAAATGACCCAAAAAGTCAAACATACCCCCCAAAAAAATCAAACAATAACCCCCCCCCCTCAAAAAAAAAGGCATTTTGCCCAGCCAGGATATGACTTCTAGCAAAACGGGATTTTTAGTTTTTACGTTCAGTTGGCAACGCACGCGCTTCACGTACTGAATGTCCGTGTCTCAAGCCCTGGCATTTTTCTTTACACCTGCTCTCCCTATTCAGTAAGTGGGTACCTGAGTGTTAGTCACTTGTTATGGATCGCATCCTGGGGCAAGACTAAAGGGCCCCAATGGAAATATTAAACAGTGCTCGATGACGCACAGACTTTATTAAGTAATCTTGGGTGGTTAACCCTCCTGGTTAAAAATTTGAGTACCTAAAAGGCCCAGGAGCTGTAGCTCATCACTCGAGAAGTTTATGGAGCTGGCTCTATTCCAATTCCAATGTAGATCTTAATACTACTGATTGAGAAAAGGATTTAGGAGTTCTGGTTAGCATTTCATTCATTCATTAAAGATTTGCCGGTACTTCCGGCCCGGGTCTTCTCCAGATGGTGACCCGGCGGTGGCCCCCTAGGCGGGGGTGTCGTTCGTCTTCTTCATTCTTCTATCCTCTCTTGGGCCCTCCGGTTGGAGGGTAACTTCTTCTATCTTGCATTGACTTCCCCAGTGGGGAGTCTCTGGTTAGCAGTAATCTAAAACCAAGACAACAGTGCATTAGTGTTCGCAATAAAGCTAACAGAATTCTTGGCTTCATATCTATAAGTATAAATAATAGAAGTCCTCAGTTTGTTCTTTAACTCTATATATCCTTGGTTAGGCCTCATTTAGACTATGCTGCTCAGTTCTGGTCACCGTATTACAGAATGGATATAAATGCTCTGGAAAACGTACAGAGGAGGATGACAAAGATGATCCCATGTATCAGAAATCTTCCGTATGAGGATAGACTGAGGGCCCTGAATCTGCACTCTCTAGAAAGGCGTAGAATTTGGGGGGGGGGGATATAATCGAGGTGTATAAATGAAAAACAGGAATAAATAAAGAGGATGTAAATAGCGTGCTGAAAATTTCCAGACAAGACAGGACTCGCAGCAATGGTTTCAAGTTCGAAAAATTCTGATTCAGGAAGGATATAGGAAAGCACTGGTTTGGTAATAGAGTTGTGGATGAGTGGAACAAACTCCCGAGTACAGTTATTCAGGCTAAAACGTTGTGTAGTTTTAAAAATAGGTTAGATAAATACATGTGAGTTGTACCTAACTAGCTTGTGCTACTAGGTCTGATGCCTTTCTCCTTCCTTAAGTGGAAGTGACCTGACTAGGTGGGTCATTGGGCTGCTTAGGGGGGAATGGACCTGCGTCGCATGGGCCAGTAGGCCTGTTGCAGTGTTCCTTCTTTCTTATGTTCTTGTCATTCATGATTAAAATCTGAGAATGGGGCAAGGCCTGGTGAAGATATTTTATATTTCGCTACAAATATGACCTTTAAGCACAGGATGCTCTCACTACGTGGTCACGTATAAAATATTATGAGCTGCCATAGTGAATACACTTGCACTATGTTGCGTTAGGTCTAGGTATGCCTGGAGGGTGTTTCGGGGGTCAACGCCCCCGCGGCCCGGTCTGTGACCAGGCCTTGCGTTGGATCAGGACCTGATTAACCAGGTTGTTACTGCCGGCTCTTTCTTGAAGACAGCCGGGGGGGGATCTATTGGTAATCTCCCCTTCTGTATGCGGGGAAGCAGTTGAACAATCTTGGGCCGCTGACACTTACTGTGTTGTCTCTTAGTGTACTCATGGCACCCTTGCTTCTCAATGGACAGATGTTTCACCGCCTGCCGAGTCTTTTGCTTTCGTAGGGAGTGATTTCCGTGTGCAGATTTGAGACTAGCCCCTCTAGGATTTTCCATGTATCTTTCTCGCCTGCGTTCCAAAGAGTGTGGATCAAGGGACTTCAACCGTTCCCAGTAATTTAGATGTTTTATTGTATTTATATGTGCAGTGAAAATTCTCTGTATATTCTCCAGTTCTGGGGCATAAAATAAAAAAATGATCACTGTAACACAAAACAGTACCCACATGTGTATTAAATCCTCCAAATAATATATGTAAATCATCCATAAATTTACAAATAACCCGTACTTAGGAGAGGAATTAGGGCGTGTTTCCTTAAGATACCTGCTGTCCATTTTCACCTGTCAGTAAAATAGGTACCAGGGTGTTAGTCGACTGGTGTGGGTCGACCATCCTAGGACAAAATTGACCTAATTTGCCCGAAATGCTTTGCATAGCATGGGGCTCTATATATATATATATATATATATATATATATATATATATATATATATATATATATATATATATATATATATATATATATATATATATATATATATATATATAATATATATAATATATATAATATATATATATATATATATATATATATATATATATATATATATATATATATATATATATATATATATATATATATAATATATAGGGAGGTACCACCTCTAGAACTGTTATGGGGACCCTCATCCTCAGAGAAAAGAATAAACTTGCTTCAGGGAAAACTCAAGATTCTCCCTGAAGCTGTTTGAGAATTTTCTCCTACCACCCCCTATATTATGTATATATATTTTATTTAAAGACAAAATACATTGACAAAACATTCACAAAAATATGATACAAAGTAAAACAACATAGGTAGCTCAGAGCTACATCTCGAATACTTCGTCCAGCTCCCCTGCGGTGGGCTGCGTGCCCAGAATGCTGCAGGCATTTCCTCTCTGGATCGCAACACTGAGTCTCTGAAAGAGGAAGCTGGTCGCCCTGTGGTCCTTGGTTTCTATGATGAGCTTTTCACCCAGCTCTTTGAGGAACTTTAGAGCACACTTGCCCCATGCTCCAAGGGTCTCCGACCCTATTGGAATGAAGTTATAGCAAGGGGGAAGGTCTTCATATTTTCGGATCTTCTGGGTCTCCCTGTGGCTGGCAGCTCCACCCCCTTCCACTACAGAGTATGGCAAGTAGGTGTCTGCCAATGTGGCAGCACAGGTGTAGTCCCAGGCAATCTGCTTTCCATCCTTCCAGGGTAGCATAGTGGTTCCATCAGGACGCTTTTGACTTCCATCAGACCTCTGTACTTGGGGTTCCCGTTGAGCTGGGCAACGGGCTGTGGCGAGGCTTCTCTTTATTATGTCATTGATCTCATGTCTGGCATACTTCCCTTCTGCTGTGTGGCACACGAGACCATGGAGTCCGAATTGATCAGCTGTCGCCCTGCCGCAAATACACCTATGTTCGGTGAGGATGGGGGCGGCTAGGCGAAGAGCAACACCAATCCGAATGGCCTGTGGGTCGAGACGGGTGCCCAGGGAGGAATTGGGAACAGCTAACAGGAAATCTCCTGAGTGTGGTGCCTTCACTGCCAGGAGACGAGCTTTGTTCTTTCCTGAAGCATTGGAGAGCATTGTGTTGGCGATTTTTTCCATGATCGGTTTGTCCCAGTGGGACTGTTTGTGCTGTTTGGGAGGAGCTGGTCTACTGGAGGAGTCTGTAAGGGTGTCCCACCGAATTGCTGCTTCAGTAAACCTGGGGTCTTGAGCTCCTACCAAGTCTCTCAAGCGTTCGGGGACTATCTTCTTGACTAATGCACTGGAAGCCAAACACGAAGACAGAAAAGCAGGTAAAGCAACATGCGTTGCTTTACGCACCCCTATACCTCCCAGTCGCACTGGGAGGGTTGCCTGATCCCATTGCTCATCCTCTAGTGACAGGTTCAGTGCCTTCTTAAAAGTTGATCTCAGGTGTGCGTCATATTCATCGAGTGTTGGGTTGTCAAAAGAGGGTGCACACCTCAAGAAGTAAGTGAGTCTTGGCATAGTAAGACACCTTGTGAGGAGATACAGAGCATCATGGGCATCAAGATCGCTTATTCTCTCCTCCATTCTCATAAGGTCATTCAATTTGTCCCTGAGGACAGTATCGATGGCCTGGTGACCCAGATATATATATATATATATATATATATATATATATATATATATATATATATATATATATATATATATATATATATATATATATATATATATATACAGTAGTATGTTATTGATGTCGGCTAGACCTGTATACCTTGTACATGTACTTGCAGAAATAATTATTATTATAAAGTTTCGGTCAGTCCACCCTCCATGCTTATATCAGCACTGGTGAGAACTCCTCCAGATGGATTATAAAAATTACAACTGACTTCCGAATGAATCAGATACTTGATCCATTACAAGCAAGACAACAACGAAACTTTCCCGCACCATGGGAAATTACCTCTCCAAGCCACTATTCCGCCTTGTCCCTCTAAAGAACTTCTTAAAAAGCAGGATGCAAATTGTTTGTTGATACACAAATAACCCGCACATAAAAGAGAGAAGCTTACGACGACGTTTCGGTCCGACTTGGACCATTGACAAAGTCACACTTGTTATGTTTGTTGATATTTTTGTTCACTTATCCACCGGCGCAACTGGTAGTGCTGATGTTGTCATATAAAGTGATGGCTTTCCAATAGAAATTGGAGCAAGTAAGTAAGTTTATTCAGGTATACACAAATACAGTTACACAGAATTATCATACATAGCAGCATATGTGTAGAGAACCTAGAATAACCCAAAAAAGTCAGACAGAGTGACTTATTTCCATTGGGGTCCTTTTACCTTATTATTATAATATAAAGGTTATAATATTTTCTTATTATTCTATAATGAAGATAACATCTTATTATCATACTAAAAAGAGTATCTACTACACGAGGGTCATTAAGACTATCTACAATACGAGGGTCATTACTAGGAATAAGGTAATATTTACACGTATGTTAGCTAAAAAATAGAAATTCATCCCCCTCCCTTTCTGTAGCTACATTCATCAGACACCTTTTGGCACTCTTCTTGAACTGGTTCATGCTATGACTTGCTTTGACATGTGCGGGTAGTCTGTTCCATTCCTTTATTGCTGTACAATAAAAGGTGTTTGAAGCCTGGCCACTGACTGTGGGTACTACAAAGTTGTGCTCTCTCCCCCTAGTACTATGATTGCTTTGGTTCCCAACCTTGACAAAATTGACAGCAAGATATTCTGGACACTGTTTGTGAGCAATTTTATAAACATGATTTAGCTTCAGTTGTTTTACTCTGTCTTCAACATTCAGCATATCCAACTGCTGTAATTCATCCTGGCCTACATGTTCTCTTTGTCCCAGCCCCAGGATGAATCTTACGATTTTGTTCTGGGTGATTTGCAGTCTATCTTTCAGTTTTTTTGTCAAGGCAGAGTACCAAGAAGAGCAAGCGTAATCCATATGGCATTGTATAAGGGCTAGACATAGGGTCCTGCGAGCCTCAGTAGGTAGACACTGTGCTTGTCTATACAGGAACTTCAGTCTGGCATTCGCTTTCTTTACTACACTGTTCCCTATCAATTCTCCTGACATGCATGGGTCAAAGGGGATTCCCAGATATTTTACTGATGAAACCAAAGTGATGGGCTCCCCATTACACTGAACATTAAAATTATTTACCCTTCTCAGTTTATGTTTCGTGCCAAAGAGAATGGCTTCAGTTTTCCCGAGGTGTAATGATAGTTTGTTGTCTACTAACCATTTGCTGCACGACTCCAGTTCCAGTGTTAAAACATTAGCTATTCAATTCAATTCAATTCAATTCAAAGTTTATTCTCTATAAAGATTACAATGTTGAATTTACAGAATTTGGTTGTTGTGTGGTTTACATGTAGTTAAATAATGATTACAGAGTGTACCGCTAGAACGCCTAGCATGGCTAGGCATTTCGGGCAGACTTAGTTTAATTCTTTATTTTAAAATATTACAAATTATGAGGTAAGTTGGTATTATGGCTAAGTGACTAAATACTAGTTTGTGAGTTTAGCAATGTGAATGCTTTTGTTTTGGCACAGTACATAGTTTCAGTATTGGAGTATCATAGGATTCATTATTTTAGGATTGAGATTAATATTTCTGTTTATGGTCAAATGGGTGAGTGAGTGTAAGTGTGAACCACTAGGTGGTATTCGTGTAGTTAGTTGATGGGGTGTATCAGGGAGATAAGATGTTTTCTAATGGTAGTTTTGAAGGTGATGAATGTGTCTGCTATATCTTGTGGGTCTTTACCTGACACGCATCAGTAACTTGGCTTGAACCTTTCAACAGAACTTTTTGTTATACTGCTTGCACTCAAATGTTTCCGATTATCAAATGCTGACACCTTAATCGTATCATCCGTAAATGTTCTTAGCTCCTTGAGTATCAATTGTATTCATGCTTGTGTCAGAAGCCGGACACAGGTATGGTAGGATTGTGGAAAGTGGAGTTAGAGTACACCTGTGGATTCCATCTTACATCGGTCTTCAGATACATGAGAGAACTGATGAAGTGGCAGTCACATGCCTTCAAAGAGGGATGATTAGGATTTGTTTAAAAATTATATAACGCAGTTATGATACATATAGGTGTAGTCTGCCCGAAATGCCTCGGCATGATAGTGGCTTGTTTTGCACTTGCAAATCAATATTGTAATTAAACATTGTAAACTATGTATGGAAATAGACTCCTTATAACATGTCAGTCACACATTGTAAACTTTGCAAAGAAATAAAAAAATTAATTTTAATTTTGAATTTGAATTTGTTAGTAAAATTGTGGATAGTATTAGTGTGTGTGTTATCCGTAGTTGCGGTGGCTGCGGCCAGGCGGCGCTGATTGACCGTATCTCCCTCTCGGTAAACATCATCATCAACATGGTATGGCTGCTTGCACTCTCCTGATATTGTTGCCGTTTTATGACGATCCTGCCTCATACCTCACCGTCATCTACACATACAAGAGTTTTATGATCATGAGCGAGTAAGATTTCATTTATTACAGTGTGAATCTGATGATAATATTGCCGATGAGACTCGATAAATGTTCGTGAAATTTACGAGGCATGTTTCGAGTCAACCAGTAAACAAAGTCAAGCAGTAAACAAAGTCTTCATAAATTTCATACGAGGTTAATTGATGCAAGGAGTGACGAAGGATCTTCATATTGTTTTTTTTATTGCATTTTTTGTTATGGTTTTAATTTTTTCGTGAACTGTACATAATGCTAAGAACATTATGGCCAGGGTGTGAGAGACCTGCCTAGCATGGGTAGGCATGCTAGGATTGTACCAGACAAGGCTGGGCATGCCCAAAAATTTAAGTTACTATGTTAAATGTAGGATTCTTTTTATAGATTGAGCAGTTTTCTGAGAAGAAAAAGAAATTGGATGATAACTTGCCATTTTGTGGAGTGATCAAGGTACCAAACAATTTTCATTTGGCAATGTTAACATAAATGTGCATGGTAGTAGTTTAACAGTTTACAGTTTTTACTTTGTAAATGTCTACTACTACGCTATAATAGCTGCAGTTCAAGGTGTTTTACTACAGTACTTGAATCATGAGAACAGCAAGCAATAGCCTAAGTTGTAATGTTCATCATAAATTGGTATAAATAAATTTTTCTTGTTTCTCTTGTTTGTTTTCTGACATATACAAGAAAATCTTATCTGCAACAGTTTCAGGTTGGAATAGACCTGAGAGAACTAAATGTGCAGCTAAAATTATAATTTGGAACAAGTACAGCACTTAGCTATAATAATAACTTTTATTTCTACAAGTACATATACCAGGTATACAGGCCTAGCTGACATCAGTAACATGGTCCGACTTGGACCATTCGGACTATTTCGTCCAAGTCGGACCGAAACGTCGTCGTAGCCTCCTCTCTTCTATGTGCGGGTTATTTGTGCATCGTTCTAGTCATGGTATTGCCTTTTTTTTTTATTCACCCATTAGTGAAATGGGTACCTGGGTGTTGGTCGACTAGTGAGGGTTGCATCCTGGGACAAAACTGACCTTATTTGCCCAAAATGCTCTTCATAACAAGGGGCTTTCTATATAGTAGTATGTTACTAATGTCAGCTAGGCCTGTATACCTTGTATATGTACTTGTAGAAATAAAAATTATTATAGTTAAGTGCTGTACTTGTTCCAAATTATAATTTTATCTGCACATTTAGTTCTCTCAGGTCTATTCCAACCTGAAACTGTTGCAGATAAGATTTTCTTGTATATGTTTGAAAACAAACAAGAGAAACAAGAAATAACAAAAAAAAGGCACAAAGCCGTGACTGGAACGATATACAAATAAACCATACATAGAAGAGAGGAGCTTACAAAACGTCGTCATAAACTCCTCTCTACTAATGGGTGAACGTTGGACAGCAGGTATCTTAAGGAAACGTATCCTAATGTTTTCCAGCCATACCGGGGATTGACCCCAGACCAGTGTATTAGCCAAGTGTGCTAGTGCAGTTTCTCTGCATTTGCTGCGAGATAATCTGGTGGTATTGAGAGGGGTCCTGGTTCCATCGTTTGTGCTTCTGATGCAATAATTCCTATGATGTATTCCATGGGCCTACCTGTTTTTATTTTTTGCCCCAGGTGTGAGGCAGTGATAGGCAACCCAAACAGTTGAACTGAGAGCTCTAAATTGGTGATCCATGGTAAATTTGTGGCCTAAAAAATTTCTGTACAGTATGCAAATTGTGTGCAGAACAGTCCCTATGTGTGCATTCTGTCATGTCTTTTTTGAACATCAAGGGACCCAACACTGACTCCAGTGGAACACCGCTCGTAACGCTTTTCCACTCTGATTTCTCCCCATTTATGCAAACACACTGCTGCCTATCTGCCAACCATGCCTCTAACCTGGAGTTTACCTGGAGAGAGTTGCGGGGGTCAACGCCCCCGCTGCCCGGTCTGTGACCAGGCCTCCTGGTGGATCAGCCTGATCAACCAGGCTGTTACTACTGGCTGCACGCAATCCAACGTACGAGCCACAGCCCGGCTGGTCAGGTACCGACTTTAGGTGCTTGTCCAGTGCCAGCTTGAAGACTGCTAGGGGTCTATTGGTAATCCCCCTTATGTATGCTGGGAGGCAGTTGAACAGTCTCGGGCCCCTGACACTTATTGTATTGTCTCTTAACGTGCTAGCGACACCCCTGCTTTTTATTGGGGGATGTTGCATCATCTGCCAAGTCTTTTGCTTTCGTTGCGAGTAATTTTCGTGTGCAAGTTCGGTACTAGTCCCTCTAGGATTTTCCAGGTGTATATAATCATGTATCTCTCCCGCCTGCTTTCCAGGGAATACAGGTTCAGGAACTTCAAGTGCTCCCAGTAATTGAGGTGTTTTATCTCCGTTATGCGCACTGTGAAGGTTCTCTACATTTTCTAGGTCAGCAGTTTCACCTGCCTTGAAAGGTGCTGTTATTGTGCAGCAATATTCCAGCCTAGATAGAACAAGCGACCCGAAGAGTGTCATCATGGGCTTGGCATCCCTAGTTTTGAAGGTTCTCATTATCCATCCTGTCATTTTTCTAGCAGCTGCAATTAATATAATGTTATGGTCCTTGAAGGTGAGATCCTCCAACATAATCACTCCCAGGTCTTTGACGTTTGTTTTTCGCTCTGTTTTGTGGCCGGAATTTGTTTTGTACTCTGATGAAGTTTTGATTTCCTCGTGTCTACCATATCGGAGTAATTGAAATTTCTCCTATTCCATGTGCCTTAATTTTCTTCAGTAGTCTCTAATGCTGGACTATCAAAAGCCTTACTGAAGTCCTTATACACAATATATTCATTACCATGATCTACCTGCTTAAATACCTTAGTGAAAAAAGTTAAATTCATAAACCAGGAACGCCATTTTGTAAAACCGTGTTGAGATTCGTTGATCAATTTATACTATTCAAGATGGCTATGAATTGCCTAGGCAATTATTGATTCCATAAATTTTGCCACTGGAGGTTAGGCTTATTGGTCTGTAGCTTGAAGCTAAGGACCTGTCACCAGCTTTGAAAATAGGTGCTGTATTGCATTTGCCATTTTCCACTTATCTGGCACTATGCCAGTTTGTAGTGATATGTTGAAAAGATTAACCAAAGGTTTGCTAAGCTCCTCTTTACATTCCTTTAGACCCTTGTGTACAGTTCATCAAGGCCTGGGGATTTGTTAGGTTTTAATTTATCTATTTGTCCAAGGACCATGTCACTTGTGACCTTAATTGTGCAGTTTATTATTGTTCTGTTCTACATAATTTATAATTTCTGGAATATTGCTAGTATCTTCCTGTGTAAAAACTGTACAAGTCTTAATACTTTCTCTATTTTTCATGAGGATGCAAACAAGATTCCAGAAATCATTATGTTGGCCAGGACAAATAAATTATGCAAGATCAAAGTTTCTAGTGACATGGTTCTTGGCCAAATAGATACAAACCAAACATGTCACATTGTTCTGAGGCAAACTTTCAGGATTTTTAAGGAATGCTAGGAGGGATTTGGCAGACCATTAGCTCATGTCTTCAATAAGTGAGTGCAAGTAGGTATTGTATAAGTGGGAGATAGGTCCTTAGCTTCATCTGTCTACATTGAACTACATCTAGCACTTTTCTACCAATGTCAGCCTCCAATAGGCCAATAAATACAGTGGTACCTTGACTTACGAGTTTAATGCGTTCCATGACCCAGCTCGTAACTCAAGTTTGCTCGTATATCAAATCTATTTTCCTCATTGATATTAATTGAAATGCCATTAATCCATTCCAACCCCCCCAAAAAACCACCCCAATTTTTTTCTAAGGGTTTTTTAAATAAAAATGAATATAAATAAGAAATATTGTATACTACACCCACCACCTTCACTACTACACCCACCACCTTCACTACTACACCCACCACCTTCACTACTACACCCACCACCTTCACTACTACACCCACCACCTTCACTACTACACCCACCACCTTCACTACTACACCCACCACCTTCACTACTACACCCACCACCTTCACTGCTACACCCACCACCTTCACTGCTACACCCACCACCTTCACTGCTACATCCACCACCTTCACTGCTACACCCACCACCTTCACTGCTACACCCACCACCTTCACTGCTACACCCACCACCTTCACTGCTACACCCACCACTATCAGTACTCCATCCACCTTAATTAGTTTTTTGGAAAAAAAAAAATGTTGAAATGGAGGTTCCTCTTCCCTAGATTTATACGAGAATGAAACAAGGGACAAGGTGCCTCACTACAATCGGATTAGTGTGGGAGTATTTTCCTTCCATTTATGTCTTGGAAGAGCATGTGGGATGGGACGAAATACTTGATGTTCCTCTGGGTACAAAGTTGGATTTGATGTCAGATACGCCACCAATTAGTGGTGGCATATCTGAAGGTCGCTCGTAACTCAGATTTTGGCTTGCAACTCAAAGCAAAAAATCAACTAAGCGACTGCTCGTAACTCGGAAAACTCGTAAATTGGGGCACTCGTAAGTCAAGGTACCACTGTACTATTATTTTCTGATTACACTGCCACATTTCAAAAAATGCTCTGACCAGCAGAAGTCTAGAGCAATATGTGAACCTCTTAATTGGAGCAAGGCAGTTTATGAGCCAATATACCGTACTTAATACAGTATCGTGTTTTAATTTGATCTCTTTGCTGATGTGTTGATTTACTGTTTGTTTTGCAGTCCACTCAGAAGAAGAAAACCAGGAAACTTCGTGGACACGTGAGCCATGGTCATGGCCGTGTTGGTAAGTGTAACCTGAGTTAATGAAACATTGTACATTGTCATTGTTAATAAGTAATTGTAATTGTAAATGGCATTATTCTAGCCATTTAAAAGTTTTCATTTGAAATTTTGAAAACCAGTTAGAAAAAGTACGTACAGTAGGGCCCCACTTATACAGAAAGCAGAACGTCATTTGTTTACATTTAAGTCGGATAATAAGTTTACACTAACGCATATTAAGTTAGCAATAGAACAAAGATTGAAAAACAACAAAAAGTAAAATACACACACAGTACACTCATTACTTACCTCAAAATACAATAGATAGAACAAAAGGAGTTCTTGCAAAATAGCTATGAATATAGTCAACTGAAACAATGGAATTGGCCCAAAATAGGGCTCAAAGTGGGTGAAATCGCCGTTGTGTAAATATCGCAGAGACCGCAAACTTTGCGAGAGTGTAATATTGTAAGTTTTCCATCAAATTATGTAATTATGGTTTCATTACCATTGGGAAAAGATTATCATTTCATAAGAAATAATTTTTGTACCTGAAAATTCTTTGACACTGAGAGCAAGTTTGTGATCAGAGGTTTCAACAGTGAAAGGGTTAAAGAACTTCATTGGTTACTTGGGTGGTGGCTGGCGATGTCTGGTACATGACATACAATAGCTCAACTTGTTCCATAACCATGCCAGTCACAGTGAGAAGTAAGCTCTTACATCAAAGATGTTTCTTGTTACACAGAACTGTTGAATTCATCAAATATAGAGGTACTAGGTATTATAGTGGAAAATAAGAATCAGGTAATTATCCTTAATATAAACCACCATCAGCAACAGCCAAGGAATTCATGGATAAGATGAGGAAGATAGGTAGCTGCCTTGAAATTCTTGATCTCCCTCCCTCCCTTTATACCAAATATTATCCTTGGAGATTTCAGTCTAGCAAATATAAAGTGGAAGATGGTTCATCACAGCATTGTACCAGAAATAGTTTCTGAAAGCATGCCAGCTAAATGGGTACATACCAGGGAACTAATGGGGCTTTCAAAAGTTTATTGGATCTTATCCTTATAAATATGGAACTAATCAGTGACAGAAACAATAATGTACTCTGATCACATCATATAAGTACAAACTGGAGAATAAAGATTTTATTTCTTTGTAAAGGTTACAATGTGTAATTACAATTTTGGTCTGCTAAGTACAAAAAAAAAACCACTATCATACTGTAAGGATTTAATGTTAAGAATTAATCTAAGTCTGCCCGAAATGCCTAGCCATGCTAGGTGTCCTAGTGGCCCCCTCTGTAATTAGTATTTTATAACATGTAAACCACACAATACCCAAAACCTGTAAACCCCACATTGTAACCCTTATAGAGAATAAACTTGAATTGAATTGAATTGAATACCAGGGCATTTCGGGCAGTGGTGGGGGAACTCCAGTAATATTATGAGACGGGATCTTCAGTAAATTTAATTTCGATAATCGGAGATTTGCCTGGGGCAAAATTTAGAAAGAACTATCAGACATATCCTAGGAAAGCCATGAGCACCCTAAATCCTCACCAGTGCCTGGAAAAGCTGAACACAAATGTACGAGGTCTGCCATTGTGGAAACATGGTCATCATCAGTTGTAAAGAGTGTAGAACTGTGTAGTATATTCTGAGTGTGGCCTTACCAAGGATATATAAAGTTGAAGAACAATCTGTAGACTCCTGTTATTAATATTTATTTGATAGGAAGCCAAGAATTCTCTAGCTTTATTGTAAACACTTATGCACTGTTGTTTTGGCTTTAGATTGCATCTAACCAGAACTCCTAAATCTTATTTGTATTCAGTGTGATCGAAGTCTACATTTTTCAGATCATAAGTGCCATGGTTATTCTCTTTCCACGTACTGTAAACCTTACATTTGTCTACATTAACACACTCGGTGGCCATTGTGTAGAACTGTCACTGAAGCCAGGGTCCCTTGAGTAGTTATGAGCTCAGCTCAGATAAGCCGTAAGTGATAAAGTTTTACCTAGATGTGGGAGACTGGTCTGTGGTGTGAGTGTACAGTATAAAAAAGTTGCCAAATGCAGTGCATGGAGGGAAAAAAATGATCGTGGGCATAGTTTAAAATTGTGGCATGTTTCTTGGATGGTTTTTATGGTTGGCAGTTTCTTGGTAACATTTGATAAAATGGATAAGGTACTACTGAAATAAAGACTGATTGACTTCAGGATGAAGTAGCTTGCAATTGAGCTCAAAGTAGTGAAAATATTAGATTTTTGCTGGTATTCCTGAGGATGGGTAAGGCCCTGCACCCTGCCCCCAGTCTGTTTTGTGAGTTTTTAACCCTTTACCAGGTTTGATTCAATTATTGGGATGTGGTAAGCCATGACCAGTCATTCCTAGTTATATTTTATTATCTGAGAAATGAGTAAATCTTCTATTATTGTGCAGCTAAGAATTCACAATGGAAGGCAAGTATTATTAATAATGGAGAGGCCTGGGATGTGAGTAATGAACAGAGAAAATGTAATTTTAGTGCCAAGACTGTCTACATTGCTTATTTTAGGTTACTTTTATATTGGTACTTTTTTAATTGTGTAATGGCCAAATTACTGACTTGCACTTTACAGGTTGGTTGAATGGGCAGTTACTTGTGGTCATTTGATAGAATTGAAGGCATACTAAAGAAGTAACTAAAAATTTTGTCAAGTGGAGCAGTGAATTGACTTGGAACAGTACTCAGCGAGTGAAATCACTGATGTGTAAATTGTGCCTAGATGTCTGTGTGTGTAATTCCATGAGTTTTCCATCAAATTTTAGAAGAAAAATCTTTACCAAATCAGAAGAAAATTTCTTTTTAAAGTGGACACAGAATGATTTTGATTGGGGGGGGGGGGGGGTTCTGGACAGTGAAAGGGTTAAATGTGGACACTGAGTTCTTATGAAAATTTAAAGGCTTAAAACAGTGAAGAGGTTATAAATTAACCCTTTCACTCCAGAACCCCAAAATTAATATTATTCAGTGTCCACTTTTTTTTTTTTTTAACCCTTTCAGGGTCGAGAGGCCCTCTCCTAAACTCGTTCTCAGGGTCGAAAATTTTTCGGGGGGAAAAAAATTTTTTTCTTATGAAATGATAAGAGAATCTTTTCCCGATCATATTGACACCAAAAGTATGAAACTTGATGGAAAACTTACAGAATTATGCTCTCACGAAGTTAGCGGTCTCAACGATGTTTACGCTTCGGCGATTTTGCCCACTTTGAGCCCTATTTTCGGCCAATTCCTGTGTACTAGTCAAAATCATATTTATTTCACTAGAACTCCATTTTTTCTATCGAATGAATACAGGAAACCACCCATTTACCAATTTCAACTATCCAGTAAAGTGGTTAGAAATTGGCAATTTTGCCAATTTCACACATTTCAGAAGATGCCAATTTTCAAATAGGGTTCAGAATAAACAAGAAAGACATTCCTGGCACTAAAATAACAAGTTCTCTGTTCGTTAGTCACGTCCCCAGGTCCCTTTTACATTTCTTTTGCTTTCCACTTTGAATTTTTATTCTTGCAAAAAATAGAAGATTTACTGTTATGCAGACTACTGTATCAGTGTAGAAATGGTATAAATAATATCAGTGCACTTGTGAAAGAATATTAGACTCACCAGTTGATGTGTATTGGACGCATGGCATGATTTGTTTACTTTTGAACTTTGTCAAAAATCGAACATTTCTGCTAGTTTGAGCTCAATTTCAAGGTGCTTTTCATTATGAAACCAATCAAAGTCATCTCAGTTTCCGTAATATGTTTTCCATTCTATAAAATAAAACCAGGAAAACTAGAATACAACCATAAATACCACACGAAAATACACTGCAAAGTCGCTGTTTTAAACCAAAAACACAATCGGAGTTTTTTTTTTCTCGTTAATGCACTGTGTGCTGCAGGTTTTTTTTTTCATACCGTGCGCACTGACCACATAGACCCATTCTTTCATGTGTAGGCCTACTAGCTTTCTCTCGCTAGATTTGAAGGCGCTAGAATTTATGCGTACTAGTACAGCACCAACCCTGGCGTGCAAGCCGTACTAGTACGGCACTAACCCTGAAAGGGTTAAGTGTAGATCAATTGCTCCATTTGACCAAATTTAGCCTTCCATTTTATCGAATGAGCACAAGAAACTGCCCATTCAACTATTACAACTGTTCTATAAAGTACACAGAAGTTGGTAATTTGGCCAGTATTACACAATTGAAAAAATACCAATTTAAGAACATTCTCTCGTATCTAGACCAAAATTTACTGCTCACAGTTCATCTTAGTGAGCTGAGCCTATGACATAGAACTGTGAGGGGCTCTGGCTTCAGTTATGTAGTTCTATGTGATTACCACTGAAAGAAGGGTTACATATTTGGTTTGTAGATGGAATGTGTGATCTTTGTTGGGATAACCATGTACTGTACTATTAATGGTGGGTTTAATTTACACTTGATCTGTTTAGGATTGCTCATTTTCTTGTCTCAGCTGAAGATGGTATGATAAATTATGTTACACTTACAGGAAAGCACCGCAAGCATCCTGGTGGTCGTGGTAATGCTGGTGGTCAGCACCATCACAGAATTAACTTTGACAAATACCATCCTGGTTACTTTGGAAAGGTAAAGCTATTAATTTGTTAGAAAGGTGAATTAAACTTTAATAACATATGCCCTAATTTCAGTTAATTTTTTAACCTTTTTTTTTTTAGCAGGGCTGTGGAGTCAACACTTAAAGCCTTAGACTCTGACTCCTTTATTATGGCACCTCCGACTAATTTAATTATGTATTGATTTTATGATTATTATTAACACATTGGCTGTTTCCCACCAAGTTAGGATGGCTCGAAAAAGAAAAACTTTCACCATCATTCACTCCATCACTGTCTTGCCAGAGGTGCGCTTACACTACTGTTATAAAACTGCAACATTAGCACCCCCTCCTTCAGAGAATAAATTATAAATTTACTAATTATATACACCTACCATCCGACTTACGACCTGCTCGACTTACGACCACTCGACTTACGACCGTGTTTTTTTATGCCAAATTTCTGGGAAATAAACAACTATTTGTGTTGTACACAGTGTTTATCCTAAACCTTACAGTATAAAATACAGTACTAACAACATAAAAAGTAAAGTAAAACATGAAATACCAAAATAAAACAATAAAATAGTCATTGCAAAAATGTTTTGTTGATATTCAATAGTAAAGTTCAACTTACGACCATTTAGACATACGACCGGTTTCTCGGAACCGAACTCGGTCATAAGTCGGATGGTAGGTGTATTTGCTATATGGCCTGAAACCGTGCAACCTATTAAAGCTTGGGTCTCAATGCTATAGCTATGCCATTCTGGCTTTAATTTATTTATTAAAGAAATTATAAGCATTCAGTAACCTTATGGTTAAACAAAAGACAAAACTTGAAATATGGAAACAATGAAGTTATATTTTTATAAAACGACTGTCAAGTATAAAGTAATAGGATGTAAAAGAAAAAAGCTGTAATAGAAAATCCGAGTCAGAAACTTCTTTCTCTACCAGTTAAAAAAAAAAAGTCTGGTGTACTTCCTTCGATATTACTAAGAAGAATTCAAAGTTAAAACTTCAAAAAAGTAAAAAACAATTGATCACTTTAAACGACTTACAGTGGAGCCCCGGATTAAGTTGTCATTGGAATAAGTAATATTTTTCATCAAAATATTGGCTCAGTGAACGTCGCTGAACTCTGTACAAGTCATTCGTCCGGGACGTGTCCGCTTGGCCTGAGCGGCCCCGACACTCCATGTACAGCCAGTGTGCCATTGTTTATCAGCTAGTGAAGACGATCCCACCCATTCATACGATACATTTTGTATTCCCTCCTTTTTAGTGCTTGTAACTGCTAAATAAGCCACCATGGGCCTAAAGAAAGCTTCTAGTGCCAGCCAGCCCTTTGGTAAAGGGCTGAGAGAGAGAGAGAGGGGAGAATGTGCCTTTTTCAGTGATTCTGCAGTATGTACGATACTAAAGCAGCAGGAGTTGATAAAGGCTATAGCACCAGGTAGCGATTTGACTGTCGCAGGCCCCTTTCTGAAACTGTCATTCTATGTCGATAAATTTTTGGGTAAAAAAATATTTTTTTTTGTGAATTGATAGAGAATCTTTTCCCGATGGTAATGACACCAAAAGTACGAAATTTGGTCGAAAACTCGTGGAATTACGCTCCGCGACATATACGCATCGGTGATTTCGACGACTTTGAGCCCTATTTTTGGCCAATTCCGTTGTTCCAGTTGACCAAACACATAACTATTTCTTTAGAACTCCATTTTTTCTATCAACTGCGTACAAGAAACCGCCCATTTACCGATTTGAATTACCCAGTAAAGTGGTCAGAAATTGGCAATTTGGTCAATTTCACACAAATTAAAAAAGATGCCAATTTCAAAATAGGGTCCAGAATAAACAATGCAGACATTCTTGGCACTAAAATAACATATCCTCTGTTCATTAGGCACATCTCTAGGCCCCTCTTATAATACTATTGCTTTCTATTTTGATTTTTTATTCATACAAAAAATAAAACATTTACTGTTGTGCAGACTACTGCATTATTGTAAAAATGGTATAAATAATATCAGTGAACTAGTGAAAGAATATTAGACTCCCCAGTTTGACGTGTATTGGACGTGTGGTGTGATTTGCTTACTCTTGAACATTGGTAAAAATCGAACATTTCCACTACTTTGAGCTCAAATTCACGGTCATTTTTATCGTGAAACTAATCAAAATCATCTCTATTTCTGTAATATGTTTTCCTTTTTATCATGGTAGACATGAAAACGAGAATACAACAATAAATACTATACGAAAATACACCTCAAAGTCTGCGTTTTAATCCAAAAAAAACTTTTTTTTTTTTTTTTTTTTTTTTTTCTCATGGACTGCGTGCTGCAGGATTTTTTTATGTGGTGCACACTGACCACACAGACCCATTCTCTCATGTGGGCCTACCAGCTTTCTCCCACTTGATTTGAAGCCTCTAGAATTTACGTGTATAAATACGTCCGAAACAGTGGCGCGTAAGACGTATATATACAACCGAAACAGTCAAAGGGTTAACAGCGTAGCAAGTAAGTTAAGCGATTAATCGATAGAAAAAGGACAGCATGAAACTGACTCCTCCATTGTTGTTGGAGGTATATAGGGCTACTGACTAACACTGCCGCCTCTGCTGCCGCATTCACCACCACTATGGCCCTTATACATCCAACAACAAACAACACACCACCACTCATGACATTCTTAATGCCATATTTTATTCATTCTAGAGTATATATTATGTTTCTATGTTATTAATATTTTTTATTATGTCATTAGATGAATTGTGCTAGATAAATAACCCATTGTAGGTTGGTAGACAGCAACTGCCCAGGGAGGTACTACCGTCCTGCCAAGTGAGTGTAAAACAGAAGCCTGTAATAGTTTTACTCGATGGTAGGATTGCTGGTGTCTTTTTTCTGTCTCGTGAACATGCAAGGTTTCAGGTACGTCTTGCTACTTCTGCTTACACTTAGGTCACACTACACATACATGTACAAGCATATAGTATATACACACCCCTCTGGGTTTTCTTATATTTTCTTACTACTACTTGTTCTTGTTTATTTCCACTTACCTCTTACACTAGAGAGTGTACAGAGATCCTTTACTGCACGTATAAGTTCTGTCAAGCACCTTAACTACTGGGAATGCTTGGAAGCACTTGACTTGTACTCGTTGGAATGCAGGAGGGAGAGAGATATCATAATCTACACTTGGAAAATCCTGGAAGGAATGGTCTCAAATCTGCACACAGAAATCACTCCCTACGAAAGTAAAAGACTGGGGCAGGCGATGCAAAATGCCCCCCAACAAAAAGTAGGGGCGCCATTGGTATACCAAGGGAAAATGCCGTAAGTGTCCGGGGCCCAAGACTGTTCAACAGCCTCCCATCAAGCATTAGGGGAATTGCCAATAAACCCCTGGCTGCCTTCAAGAGAGAGCTGGACAGATACCTAAAGTCAGTGCCGGATTAGCCGGGCTGTGGCTCGTACGTTGGACTGTGTGCATCCAGCAGTAACAGCCTAGTTGATCAGGCCCTGATCCATCGGGAGGCCTGGTCATGGACCGGGCCACGGGGGCGTTGATCCCCGGAATAACCTCCAGGTAACCTCCATGGGGAAGTGGAACAGAATTCTTCCTCCATAAGCCATGTGTGTTGTAAGAGGTGACTAAAATGCCACGAGCAAGGGGCTAGTAACCCCTTCTCCTGTTTATATTACTAAATGTAAGAGGAGAAACTTTCGTTTTTCCTTTTGGGACACCCTGCCTCGGTAGGATACGGCCAATGTGTTGAAAGAAAGAAGAAGAAATAACCCATAGAGCTGATATTAGTGTCACAATGAAGGACTGTCTTGTCCTGTCTCCCAACACAATTCCTAACATATGCCAGAAGCAGACCTCTCTGGAACACTTTTTTGAGTGACAGGGGTCCAGTGACTCAAGCTGGTTCTAGTGGGATTAAAAAACAAAAAAGGGAAGTAACCCAGGATAAGGACTTGGTACCTGAAGTCTTTATGAAAGGGAATTCCCCTTCCAAACAATTGTAAACTATTTCATCCTCTCCTCTCCTCCCATCTTTCATACATCACCATGTCTTCAATAAAGGTAAGTGTGATGTTATTGTTTTATTCTTCATGTATCATTGTTTTCTGTGCAGATAAATGGATATTTCATGTAGAAAACTTTTTTTTTAATACTTTTGGGTGTCTGAAATGGATTAATTGGATTTCCATTATTTCTTATGGGGAAAATTAATTCGGAATAAGTCAGATTTGGGATAAGTCACTCTCTCTGGAACGGATTAATTACGTAATCTGGAGGTCCACTGTAATAAATAACCATTTTAAAAGATATGAACTCAATTAAGTACATAACCTTTTCTTTTCCAGATTGTTTAATTTATATTCTATACAATTTAAATTTATTAGGAGTTAGAGTTGGTACATTTTTACCAACTATGACTCCGACTCCAGTAACCCAGGAATTGCTTCCAACTCAGACTCCATGACTGATGCCACAGCCCTGATTTTTAGTGCCTTGTGAATATAAGATAAACTTTGTATCTAATGTACACTTATTCAAAATGGCTATGTAATGTATAGCTTTGGAAATAAGAAATGTAGGTCTTAAGATAAATTTTATACTGTTTACTGTCTAGGGGTGTGCCAGAAGATTGGCATCGGTGGATATCGGCTTATTTTGGCTTTTGAATAGTAGTATTTTTAATTACTTCTTAATCTACAGGTTGGTATGAGAAGATACCATGACCGTCCCAGTCACAGATGGGCTCCAATCATCAATCTAGACAAGATATGGTCTTTGGTGTCTGAACAAACAAGAATCAATTATGCAAAGGCAAAGGAAAATGATAAAGTGCCAGTAATCAATGTTGTCCGATCAGTAAGTCTCTCCTTGCTTGTAAAGAGGATAATTTTAACCAGATAAATGCCACATACAGTAGTGTCTTAGCTATGTACAGTAAGCTGTAATGATCCAATGAGTTTGGAACTACTTATATTTTACATTAACCAATATTTTTATTTAGGATATTTTTTACCATTTATGTAAACTAGCATAATTTGTATTGCTGAACTTTCCCAAACTCAAAATAATAATAGTTACAAGCTGATAAGAAAAGAAGCATGTTCATAGCCTGCAAGTTCTTAGCCAAACAGGTTGATTACCTGCAATAGGCTGTACAGTAATACTTTTTAAATCAAAGTAATTTCTCTTGAATTTGGACGATGCAATAAATACCCCACTTTTTTCATAACTAAACATGGCACAATCCATCAAATTTGTTTGAGGTAATAAGTTTTTATTTTTTAACATTAAATGTATATGATGGATATGGCACAGAACAAATTCTGGAAATACTAATTAGCAGCCTGGTTTTAGACCAAGATTCCTGGTAGGTGGCTTGATCAGGTGGCACTAGCAGCATACAGTCCATTGTTAATGCATTAGCAGGGTCATGGTCCCCTTTAAGGGGGTCCCCTGTTCTGCAGTTAAGAGACTTAATCTGTGGAATTGCATCTCTTCGTCCCTTCCTTGGATCATGTGTAAAGAACCCCTACCCATCCCTCTCCTTTTGGCCTTGTTAGATTATAAATTCCTTTTGTGAAGTTCAGCTTTTAGATTGTGTGAGAAGGAATCCCTTTTCGTTCTGCTCTGATGTAGTTGCTGATGGTAGTGTTATGGGTGGTTGTCAGTTCTTCCACTGTCTTGTATGTAGATCTAAGTTATTGACACTAGGGCATTATGTAGCTGTACATTTTAAGGTTGGATCCCTGAAGCTGTGAGTTGTAAATTTGGCCTAGACATGAGAGAATGGATGTGTCCACAGTATGAAAAAATTGTTCCCCTCTTAGTGCACGATGGGAAAAGCAAACCTCTTGACTTTTTGGTTTAAAATGATTACTTTAAGGTCTTTGTTTTATTGGCTCTTTCTTGGCATCACATGATAGAATGGAAGCCTACTGAAAGAGATGATTTTGGCTGGTTTCAGGACTTAAAATACAGTACATACCTTGAAATCAGACTTGTAGTGGAAATGTTCAATTTTTGACAATTTTCCTGTGGATGGGCAAGTCCTCCCTATACCCCTCCCTTTCCCAGTCTGTTATACATTTGTACTAGGTCTGGTAAAATTATTGGGCACCATAAACCATGACCAGTCATTCCTATTTTTGTTTTATCCGAGAAATATAAATAATTGATGGTTTGCTGTGAAATTAAAATGGAAGGAAAGTGTAATATAGGAGAGGCTTGAGAACATGATTAGTGAATAACCTGGTGTGGCTGCAGTGTTTATTTTACTTTAAACTGGAAGTTTTTTAACTTTGTGTGAAATTGGCCAAATTTATGACTTGTTTAGTTTATAGGGTAATTCTGATTTCCTTGTGCTCAGTTGATAGAATGGAAAGGCATACTAGCAAAATAGTCAAGAATTTTTGTAAATGCTGCAGCAAGGAGGAGGCTATAGGCAGTGGAGATGTGCATAAGGGCAGTGTGTGGTGTAAATATCATGCAGAGAATTCATAGTGTAGAAATTAGGAGGTGTGGAGTTGCAGTATTACTCAGGGCTGAAGAAGGGTTGTTGGGGTGGTTTGGTCATCTAGAGAGGATGGAGCAAAATACAATGACTTTGAGGGTGTGTGAATCTGTAATGGAGGGGAGGGGAGGGGAGGAGGAATAGAGATTGTCCCTGGAAAGGATGGAGGGAGGGGCTAGTAGAGGTTTTGTATGCAAGGGGCTTGGATGTGCAGCAGACATGTGTTTGGAATGAATGGTTTTTGGGACCTAACAAGCTGTTGGAGTGTGAGCAGAGTAATGTTTTGTGAAGAGATTCAGGGAAATCGGTTAACTGGATTTGAATCCTAGAGGTGGGAAGCACAATTCCTGCACCTTGGAGGGGTTTGGGATATTGGCTGTTTGTGTTGACATCTAAAATGTTGTATCTGAATGCCTCTGCAGACAGTGATTGTGTGAGAATGATGATGGTTTTTTTTTTTTTCTGTCGCCCGGCCACGGTGGGAGATGACTGATGAGTTGATAAAAAAAAGACCATGAAATTGCTACTGCATAAGTGGTGCCCAGACCTCTAACTTTGTGCTTGAGCAATCATGTGAGTTTTTCATCTAATTTCGTATTTTTTATGATGTTGCCTTTAGAAAAAGATTCTCTTATTTTTTAAAAATCATTCACTGTTAGCCCTTTTGATTTCATGGCTTGTGACAGTGAAGGGGATAAGAAACTCAAACCTGGCTCTCATTTTGAGTTTAATTTTAGAAAGAGTCATTCCACATCAGCCTTTCCCTCTTTCATTCATGCCTCTGTTGACTCAATACTTTTGAGGAAACTTAAGGCACACGGAATAAGAGGAGAAATTTTTTCCTGGGTAGAGGCGTGGTTGACAAATAGGCAGCAAAGAGTTTGCATAAATGGGGAGAAATCAGAGTGGGGGCACGTCACGAGTGGTGTTTCACAGGGGTCAGTGTTGGGCCCCTTGTTCACAATTTACATAAAAGATATAGATGAGAGAATAAATAGCGACATAAGCAAATTTGCTGATGTTGCCAAAATAGGCCGTCCAATTCATTCTATTGAGGACATTAGTGCACTCCAGGATGATTTGAGTAGACTGATGCAGTGGTCGGAGACATGGCAGATGTAGTTTAATATAGACAAACGCAAAGTTCAAAATGTTGGACAGGACAATAACTATGCCGCTTATAAACTGAATAGTGTAGATCTTAATACTTCTGATTGCAAAAAGGATTTGGAGTTCTGGTTAGCAGTAATCTGAAACCAAGACAACAGTGCATAAGTGTTTGCAATAAAGCTAACAGAATCCTTGGCTTCATATCAAGAAGTATAAATAATAGAAGTCCTCAGGTTGTTCTTCAACTCTATCTTTGGTTAGGCCTCATTTAGATTATGCTGCACAGTTCTGGTCACCGTATTACAGAATGGATATAAATGCGCTGGAAAACTTACAGAGGAGGATGACAAAGCTCATCCCATGTTTCAGAAATCTTCCCTATGAGGATAGAGTGAGGGCCCTGAATCTGCACTCTCTAGAAAGGAATAGAATTTGGGGGGATATGATTGAGGTGTATAAATGGAAAACAAGAATGAATAAATAAAGGGGATGTAAATAGCATGCTGGAAATATCCAGCCAAGACAGCACTCTCAGCAATGGTTTCAAGATGGAAAAGTTCAGATTCAGGAAGGACATAGGAAAGCACTGGTTTGGTAATAGAGTTGTGGATGAGTAGAACAAACTCCCGAGTACTGTCATAGAAGCTAAGACCTTGTGTTGTTTTAAAAATAGGTTGGATAAATACGAGTGGGCGTGAGTTGGACCTGGCTAGCTTGGGCTACCAGGTCTGGTGCTGTGCTCCTTCCATAAGTGGAAGTGACCTGACTAGGTGGTCATTGTTCTAGGCCAGGGGGTGGCATGGACCTACTTTGCATGGGTCAGTAGGCCTGTTGCAGTGTTCCTTTTTTCTTATGTTCTTAATACATTGAAAATGCCTTTATGGACAAAGATTGGGTTATTGCCATTTTTCCATTATAAAAGTGGTTGGTACTAACTAGCATTTGAACATTGTCCCAGGCTCATTCCTTATGCCTCTGAGGCAGAGTTCCACTTCCTTTCAAAGGTATTTTTATCATACACATTTGACTGTTGATGAATAATTTGTCTTACCCCCAGATTTTGTGCAGCTGAAGGCTTATTGTAAGGTTGTGTCCATAGTGATATCTTATTCCTGATAGCTAATAATGGACTGTTTGTTTGATTGCATGTTGCTAGCACCAACAACCTGAATGATTATACCCTCAGGTATGATTTGTGCAACAGGCATTAGCCCCTTCAGTCAACACACCCTTAGCTGCTTCATGATGATAGTGCGAACGGGCGAACGGAATTAATTTGTCGATGTTCAGTTCTGATTAGCAATATACATTATCTTCTATAGTAATATTGTTGAGAAATTACTGTTATTATTTTTATATTTCAGGGTTACTACAAGGTCTTGGGTAAAGGTACCCTCCCTAAACAGCCAGTTATTGTAAAGGCTAAATTCTTCTCCCGCAAAGCTGAAGAAAAAATAAAAGCTGTTGGTGGTTGCTGCGTGCTAATGGCCTAGGTAAGAGTTTGTTGAATTAAACTACTAGTAATACTGTACCTAACATTAGTCCTTCAGATTTCAAATGATGATATCGTGAACGGGCGGTCGGAATATTTTTGTCGATTTGTTCCAAACTGATTTATGTACTGTATTTACTTTTTTTTTTTTTTTTTTTTTAAACTATTAATTTTATCCTTTAATTTCAGTTAACTTCCAAGAACTTTCTTAGCCAGCTCGTCGAAGACCTCATTCAAAGCAGATTATATAAAACTGGAAGATACTTTTTTTGATAACTTAGCTTGAGAATTAAAGCTATGAAGAATGATTTGTTTGATTTATTACCTTGTCATTAGTTTGAGTCGTGTAACTATAAGACTCCTTAACATTATTTCAGTAATTCTGTACTGCTTTTTCCTTCGATCATAGAATTTTCTTTAAAATTTGGTATTGTTTTCCATGTGTATATTTTATGCAGACTTTCGAGATGTCTATACATACTTGCACTGCAGTTTTACAAACGGCTATTGGGATTAGACAGCTGTGAAACAAAACCTAGTCTCCAAAATATTTCTCCTTCAGGATTTCAGTTCAGCTAAAATGTATGAATGTAGCAATGGTGTGCCCGAAAGCGCTTTTGCCCACTACATCCCTATGCTCATTTTTGTGCATTAGCCGTGTATAGTAATGGTTCTAAATCCCTCGGTAGTATTGTGTATGCAGCTGTTTTTTCCAGAAGTAATTGCAGGATTTACTAGCCTGCCAGTATTTTCAGAGTTAAGTACCATTTTCACCTAACAAGTTGTGACAAACTGTAACCCTCAAGGGAGGTTCCTTGATACTGGTGATCTAACATATTTGACCTGTGGTCCAATTCCTTGAATTGAGCCTGAAATCTCTTCATTCTGCTAGATGGTGTAAGACTCCTATGGGTTTAGTGCTTTATTGGGGCCTTGGTTATCTGGTCAAACCCTAATTTTTAAATGATTGGGTCAGTGGAAGCATGCTAGGCTCATAATCCAGAGGTTTGTGGATTGAAACCACACACTGCTATGGTCCTTAGTCACCCTACCTCATTCTATGTTGGTTCCAACTCCCAAGATGTGTTGCAAGCTATCCAGAATTTTGACTTCATTCCATTGCTCTTTATGCACAACCTTGCTAGCGTCAGCACAGCTAAACTGTATGCAATTCTCGTAGCAATTATCTGTATCGAGTCCAGGCCTACCTCTACATTTGTGGTAGTGACTTATAGTCGCTACCACAAATGTAGAGGTTCTTTGTACATATACAACTATGGTCGTGCTGCATTTCTAGCAAAAACAAAGAAATCGTTTTCTGCTGGGTACCTGGTCATGTTGATGCTCAGGGCAATGAGCAGGCACACTGCTGCACAGTCAGCAGTACGTGACCTTCCAGTTTCATATAGAGGTATTCTATTCTCAGATTATTTTGCTATAATCTCTAGCCACTTTCGCAACCCTTGGTCTAAACTGATTCATAACAAATTACACGAGCCGAGAAAGCCTAGGGAACGAATAGACTTGACAGTTGAAAATAGGAGGGGAGTGTTATTAGATGGAGAGTTAGAGGTATCAGGAAGGTGGAGGAAATATTTTGAGGAACTGTTGAATGTTGATGAAGATAGGGAAGCTGTGATTTTGTGCATTGGGGAAGGAGGCAAAACATCTTGTAGGAGTGAAGAGTTGAGAGTGGTGGGGAGGTGCAAAAGGCAGTGGGTAGAATGAAAGGGAGTGAGGCAGCTGTGACTCGTTGGATAGACAAATTCTAAAAGCAGGTAGGGATATAGTTTTGGTGTGGTTGGTGCTTTTATTTAATAAATGTATGGAAGGTGAAGTACCTAAGGATTGGTAGAAGGCATGCATAGTCCCTTTGTATAAAGGCAAAGGGGACAAAAGAGCACAAAAACTATAGGGAAATAAGGCTGTCGAGTATACCTGGTAAATTGTACAGTAGACTTGTTGAAAGAATTAAGAGTAAATCGGAGTGCAGGATCTCAGATGAACAAGGCCTGAGGAAGGGTAGGCGATGTGTAGACAAAGTGTTTAGAGTAAAATATATAGGTGAACAGTATTTAGATAAGGGTAAAAGTGCTGTATGACCCTGGTGAGTTTAGTGCTTTTCTGATTATAACAAGATAAGGTAAAAGATGTTTATTGAATTTATGGATTTGGAAAAGGTGTATGATAGGGTAGATGAGATGGGGGCAGTGTGGCAGATGTTGGAAATGTCTGGAATAGGAAGTAGGTTACTGAAAGCAGTGAAGAGTTTTTATGAGGATAGTGAGCCTCAGGTTAGAGTATGTAGGAGAGAGAGATGATTTCCCAGTAAAAGTATGCCTTGGATAGGGATGTGTGATGTCACCAGGGTTCAATATATTTACAGACAGGGTTGCAAGAGAAGTGAATGCTCGGGTGTTGGCAAGAGGTGTGGGATTAAAAGATTAAGAATCTAATGCAAAGTGCGACTTGTCCTGTGCTTTAAAAATAGGAATTACATTTAGCCATCTTCTACATATCAGACTACACCTGTTTGAAGAGATAAAAATATTAGTTAATGGTTCACAGAGTTCCATTTTGCATTCCTTAAGAACCCTTTTTTCAAGCTGTATAATCCTTCGGGTTTAGCGCTTCCCCCTTGATTATAATAATAATCAAGGGTTCTTAAGGAATGCAAAATGGAACTTTGAACTATTAACTATTATTTTAATTTATCTCTTCAAACAGGTGTAGTGTCTGATATGTGAAAGATGGCTAATGTAATTCCTATTTTTAAAGCAGGGGACAAGTCATTACCATCAAATTACCGTCCAATAAGCCTGACCTCAATTGTAGGCAAATTACTTGTCAATTATAGCTGACATTATAAAACTGAGTAGCGGCCAGTTGAAGAGGCAGGGCTAGGAGCTGTGACTCGACCCCTACAACCACAATTAGATGAGTACATCTAGGCGAGTAGAGCACCTCTGCTGCCTCATTTAGGACCCATAATTTGATTAATGATACTAGGCATGGATTCACAAAGGGTCGTTCCTGTCTAATTTATTAACCTTCAGTAAAGCTTTTGAGGCTGTTGCTGTATAGCCCTTGTGGCTTAGTGCTTCTTTTTGATTATAATAATAATTTCGAGGCTGTTGATAATGATAAAGAGTTTGATATTTATTTAGATATTAGTAAGGCTTTGGATAGAGTACTGCACCAGATACTGTTAAAGAAAATGGCAGCTCATGGCATCGGGGGAAAAGTCCTGTCATGGATAGAGTCATGGCTCACCAATAGGAAGCAGTGTGTGTGTGCATAAATGGGGTTAAATCAGAGTGGGGATCTGTAACAAGTGGCGTTCCTCAGGGATCAGTCTTGGGGCCCCTTGTTGTTCATAATATAGTATATCAATGACCTTGAGGGAATTACTAGTGATGTGAGCAAATTCGCTGATGACACGAAGATAGGTAAGATAATTGATTCAATGCAGATGTCACGGAACTTTTGGAGGATTTAGACAAACTCAATTCCTGGTCAGAAAAGTGGCAGATACAGCTCAATGTAGATAAGTGCAAGGTTCTGAATCTCAGGAGTGTCCATAACCCTAGCACTTTAAAAGTTAAATAATGTAGACCTTAGCCATACAGATTGCAAAAAGGACTTGGGGGTTATGGTAAGCAGCAATCTTAAACCAAGACAGCAATGCCTAAGTGTATGTAATAAGGCAAACAGACTACTAGGATTTATATCAAGAAGTGCAAGCATCAGAAGTCGAGGTTATACAGGTACCATCCAACTTATGACCAAGCCTGGTTCTGACCAACCGGTCATAAGTCAAAATGGACGTAGGTCGAACCTTACTACTGAATATCAACATCACATTTTTGTAATGATTTTATTTTGTTTTATTTTGGTATTTCATTTTTTACTTTACTTTTTATGCTGTTAGTACTGTATTTTATACTGTAAGGTTTAGGATAAAAACACTGTACAACACAAACAGTTGTTTATTTTCCAGAAATTTGGCATACAAAACATGGTCGTATATCAAGCAGGTTGTAAGTTGGATGGTAGGTGTATTACAGCTTTATACATCGTTAGTAAGGCCTCACCTAGATTACGCAGCTCGGTTCTGGTCTCCATATTACAAAATGGACATAAATTCGTTAGAAAACATTCAGCGTAGAATGACAAAATTAATACATAGCATTAGAAATCTTTTGTATGAAGAAAGACTGAAGACCCTTAAACTACATTCATAAGAACATAAGAATGGAGGAATGCTGCAGAAGGCCTACTGGCCCATACAAGGCAGGTCCTTATCAAAATGACCTCTACCCAAAGCTACCCAAGAATTTACTCCCGTACCCAATGACACAAATCAAACCCAGCCCCTCCCACTCGTATATTTGTCCAATCTCTCTCTGAAGCTGCCCAAAGTCCTAGCCTCAATCACCCTACTGGGAAGACTGTTCCACGCATCCACAACTCTGTTAGAAAACCACTGCTTACCTATGTCCTTTCTAAATTGAAATTTATCCAACTTAAATCCATTATTTCTGGTTCTTACCTGGTTGGACACCCTCAGTACTTTATTAATATCTTGTTTGTTTATGCTCGTCATCCACTTACACACTTCAATGACATCTCCCCCTCATTCTACGTCTCCAGAGAGTGGAGATTTAAGGCTTTAAGTCTCTTCATACAGGAGATTCCTTACACAGTAAATCATTTTAGTCATTCTTCTCTGTGTTTTCCCTAATGAGTCTATATCCATCCTGTAGTAAGGAGACCAAATCTGAGTGGCATAATCTAAATGAGGCCTCACTAGTGATGTATAGAGCTGTAAAATAACTTTTGGACTTCTGCTACTTATACTTCTTGAGATAAATCCAAGTAATCTGTTAGTCTTGTTGTGGACACACAGGCACCGCTGTCTTGGCTTTAGATTTCTGCTTACCATGATTCGCATCTTTTTCACATTCTATATGATTAAGCTCTACTTCATCTAGTTTTTAGCTTCGAGTGTTATTTTCATTACCAAGGACTAGTACCTTACACTTGTCCACATTGAACTTAATCTGCCATTTTTCAGACCAAGATATTAATTTGTCCAAATCCTCCTGGAGTTCATTGCTATCCTCAGAATGAATCATACGGCCTATCTTCGTATCAGCAAATTTGCTCATGTCACTTGTAATCCCTTCATCAAAGTCATTAATGTAAATTATGAACAAGAGAGAGCCTAAAACTGATCCTTGTGGAATGCCACTAGTGACTAATCCCCGTTCAGATTTGACCCCATTAATGGAAACTGCTTTCTATTGGTAAGCCATGCCTCTATCCATGCTAGAACTTTACCTCCTATACCATGAGCTGCCACTTGTGAGGTACTCTATCGAAGGGTTTACTAAAATCCAAATATACAATATCATATTCTTTATCACTGTCAACTGCCTCAGATGTTCTATTAAAGAACATCAGTAAATTTGTTAGTCAGGAATGACCTCATGAACCCATGCTGAGATTCATCAATCAAATTATGCTCTTCAAGGTGACTTCTATGATTCTAATAACTTGCTCACTATAGATGTCAGGCTTAATGGACGGTAATTTGAAGGAACGGACTTATCGCCTGATTTGAATATAGGAACCACATTAGTCATCTTCCACAACTCTGGCACAACACCAGTAAGGATGGACGCATTAAACACACGTTAATGGCTGACTAAGTTCCACCTTGCATTCCTTAAGTACCCTGGAAGACAACTCGTCGGGCCCCGGGGACTTATTTTGCTTCAGTTTGTCTATCTGATAACCATGTCCCTCGTGACAGTAATATTAGTTAATTTGAATTCATCAGGAACTGAATAATTATTAATTTCTGGAATCTCATTTATGTCTCCCTGTGTAAAAACTGACAAAAAATAGTCATTAAATAAGGAACACATTTCCACTTGTACGACGAAGAATGAGGGGAGACGTGATCGAAGTGTACAAGTGGAAAATGGGTATTAACAAAGGGGATATAAATAAGGTCTTGAGGATATCTCTCCAAGAAAGAACCCACAATAATGGATTCAATTAGATAAGTTTAGATTTAGAAAGGATACAGGAAAATACATGTACTGGTTTGGTAATAGGGTAATCGAGTGGTGACCTGTACTTAACTTTGAAGATGTGTCTTGTGTGCTCTCTGTGGACTGAACCAAGATGCCCTCCATCAAGCAACTTTACCAGCAGGTGAAGGAGGAATTGAGGATAGCAAAGATAAGAGATACGGCGATTGACTGAGGAAAACAAGAGGATTCGTAGTAGTCCTGCTGTGAGTCCTCAGGTCAAGAAGGGAACCTGGACAGTGACTGGACAACATGGAATGAAGTTGACGATCAAGAAGACGAATGGAAAGGTAGAAATGATGAAGAAGAAAGAGACTGCTGTGCAAACATCTAATGCATTCTCCGTGTTACCCGACAAATGCAAGTCGATTACTGGGAACATTACAACGAACGACACCAAGGAAGGTAAAAACGTTGTTGTTGGGGATAGCTAGGTTAGGTACATGGATAGGGCCTTCTGCTTGAAGGACAGGAGTAGGAGACAGGGTTTGCTTTCTTGGGATGGAGGATGTTGTTAGCCGGCTTGACAACATCATGAACGGTAATGGGGTCAATCCTGTTATCTGCCTCAGTGCTAGAGGCAATGATGTAGGCAAGCATAGAAGTGAGGATTTAGTTAGAAGGTATAGGACAGCAATAGACATGATTAGGAAGAAGGGGGGGGGCACCCTGTTATATGTGGCATTTTGCCAAGAAGGGGTGTTGGAAATAAATGGTTGTCCAGTGCAATTGGTATTAATTGTTGGCTGGACAAACACTGTAGGATAATGCAGTTCCATTCATTGACAACTGGGACCACTTCTATGACTGAAATGACACATATGCCAGGGATGGGGTTCACTTATCCAGGGCAGGTGTGGGTTTTCTTGCTAGCTCAGTTGAGGCCGTTGTTAGGACTAAACTAGGACTAGTTAGAGGTATGGGTTTAGAAATGGAAAATAAAGAGTGTCGAAACATGGATTTAGGCTTTGAAATTATAAATCTTAATAGTAATGAGGAAGAATAGAAATCAGGAAAGGTAAAAAAAAAAGGAGGGTCCTTAAATATATATTACACAAATAGTCGCAGTGCTAGGAATAAAATGGACGAGTTGAGATTAGTTGCTAGTGCAGGTAACACTGATGTACTATTTGCCTTAACTGAGACACGGTTCAATATGAAAAATCGGGACATGCCTGCTGAATGTCACATACAGAGTTTTAAACTGTTCCAAGTAGACAGAAGTATCGGGAAGGGGGGTGGGGTGGCACTGTATGTCCGAGATCGTTTGAACTGTTGCATAAAAACAGGTATAAAATCTGAAATAACACATACAGAGTCTCTTTGGATAGAATTTTCAGAGTGGCATGAAAAATAGACTTTAGGTGTGATATATAGTCCCCCAAACTTAGATAGGGACCAAGGGAGACTACTATGGGAGGAAATTGTTAAGACCACAAGGCACAATAATGTACTAATTCTAGGGGACTTCAGCTTTACTCAGATTGATTGGAATTTCTTGACTGGGAATTTAGAATCTAACGATTTCTTATTAGTAGTTCAGGATTGTTTTTTGAAGCAGTTTGTGACAGAGCCTACAAGGGGAAATAACCTGCTTGATTTGGTTCTGGCAAACAAGGAAACCCTTGTTAATAATTTAGAAATTACAGAGGAACTCGGCACAAGTGATCATAAATCAATTACCTTTAGCATTGATTGGAAGTATGATAGAAGGGTTAACTCAGTAATGGTCCCAGATTTTCGGTTAGGAGATTACAATGGGCTTAGAGAACAGTTGTCATCTGTGGACTGGGGTAACTAAGAGAGCTATCAATATGGTAGTTTTCTAAACACAATACATGCGGCCCAACGAACATTTATCCCGTATAAAGAAATTAGATCGAATAATTGGATGAATAGTAGGCTCAAATATCTTTTAGGGTGGAAGAAAGGCATTTATAGGTGTATCAAAAGAGGTGAGGGTCTTCTTATGAATCAGTATATTGACATTAAGAGGGACGTTAAAAAGGGGATAAGCTAAATGGGATTATGAAATTAAAGTTGCTAGGGATTCGAAATCTAACCCTAAAAGTTTTTTCCAGGTGTATAGAACAAAAGTTAAGAGATAAGATAGGTCCCCTTAAAAATAACTATGGAGTTCTTACTGACAAAGAGAATGAAATGTGCTCTATTTTTAATAATTATTTTCTCTCGGTTTTTACTCAGGAAGACACTAATAATATCCCAATAAAGTTTTTTAGTGGGCCTGAAGAAGATAAATTATGTAATATCACAGTCACTAACAAAATGGTTAACAAACAAGTAGACCGTTTGAAGCAAAATAAATTGCCTGGTCCTGATGAGCTTTTTCAAGGGTTCTTAAGGAATGCAAAATGGAACTCTGTGAACCTTTAACTAATATTTTTAATTTATCTCTTCAAACGGGTGTAGTGCCTGATATGCGGAAGATGGCTAATGTAATACCTATTTTTAAAGCAGGGGACAAGTTGTTACCGTCAAATTATCACCCAATAAGCCTAACCTCAATTGTAGGCAAAGTACTAGAGTCAGTTATAGCTGATAATATAAGAGGCCATCTCGATAGGCATAATTTGATTAATGATACTCAACATGGATTCACCAGTGGCCGTTCCTGCCTAACTAATTTATTAACCTCCTTCAGCAAAGCTTTTGAGGCCGTTGATCAGGATAAAGAATTCGATATTGTTTATTTAGATTTTAGTAAGGCTTTTGGTAGAGTACCACATCAGAGAGTATTGAAGAAAGTGGCTGTCATGGATCGAGTCATAGCTCACTAACAGGAAGCAGTGTGTGCATAAATGGGGTTAAATCTGAGTGGGAATCTGTAACAAGTGGCATTCCACAGGGCTCAGTTTTAGGCCCATTGTTTATTTTTTTTTTTTTTCAACAAGTCGGGAGATTCTGAAGAGAAGTTGCAGAGATTGGTGGATGAATTTGGTAGGGTGTGCAAAAGAAGAAAATTGAAAGTGAATACAGGAAAGAGTAAGGTTATGAGGATAACAAAAAAATTAGGTGATGAAAGATTGGATATCAGATTGGAGGGAGAGAGTATGGAGGAGGTGAATGTATTCAGATATTTGGGAGTGGACGTGTTAGCGGATGGGTCTATGAAAGATGAGGTGAATCATAGAATTGATGAGGTGAAAAGGGTGAGTGGTGCACTTAGGAGTCTGTGGAGACAAGAACTTTGTCCTTGGAGGCAAAGAGGGGAATGTATGAGAGTATAGTTTTACCAACGCTCTTATATGGGTGTGAAGCATGGGTGATGAATGTTGCAGCGAGGAGAAGGCTGGAGGCAGTGGAGATGTCATGTCTGAGAGCAATGTGTGGTGTGAATATAATGCAGAGAATTCGTAGTTTGGAAGTTAGGAGGAGGTGCGGGATTACCAAAACTGTTGTCCAGAGGGCTGAGGAAGGGTTGTTGAGGTGGTTCGGACATGTGGAGAGAATGGAGCGAAACAGAATAACTTCAAGAGTGTATCAGTCTGTAGTGGAAGGAAGGCGGGGTAGGGGTCAGCCTAGGAAAGGTTGGAGGGAGGGGGTAAAGGATGTTTTGTGTGCAAGGGGCTTGGACTTCCAGCAGGCATGTGTGAGCGTGTTTGATAGGAGTGAATGGAGACAAATGGTTTTTAATACTTGACGTGCTGTTGGAGTGTGAGCAAAGTAACATTTATGAAGGGGTTCAGGGAAACCGGCAGGCCGGACTTGAGTCCTGGAGATGGGAAGTACAGTGTCTGCACTCTGAAGGAGGGGTGTTAATGTTGCAGTTTAAAAACTGTAGTGTAAAGCACCCTTCTGGCAAGACAGTGATGGAGTGAATGATGGTGAAAGTTTTTCTTTTTCGGGCCACCCTGCCTTGGTGGGAATCGGCCAGTGTGATAATAAAAAAATAATAAGTCGGCCGTCTCCCACCGAGGCAGGGTGACCCCAAAAAAAGAAAGAAAATCCCCAAAAAGAAAATACTTTCATCATTATTCAACACTTTCACCACACTCGCACATTATCACTGTTTTTGCAGAGGTGCTCAGAATACAACAGTTTAGAAGCATATACATATAAAGATACACAATATATCCCTCCAAACTGCCAGGGAATTACTAGTGACATAAGCAAATTTGCTGATGACACGAAGATAGGTAGGATAATTGATTCAGACGTTGATGTCTCGGAACTTCAGGAGGATTTAGATAAACTCAATTCGTGGTCAGAAAAGTGGCAGATGCAGTTCAATGTAGATATGTAAAGTTCTAAAGCTCGGAAATGTTCATAACCCTAGCACCTACCAGCTTAATAATGTTGAACTTAGCCGTATAGAATGCAAAAAGGATTTGGGGGTTATGGTAAGCGGCAACCTTAAACCAAGACAGCAGTGCCTAAGCACGCCTAATAAGGCAAATATATTGCTGGGATTTTTATCAAGAAGTGTAAGCAACAGAAGTCCAGCGTTATACTTCAGCTTTATACGTCATTATTAAGGTCGCCTAGATTATGCAGCTTAGTTCCGGTCTCCATTTTATAGAATGGATATAAATTCATTAGAAAATATTCAGCGACGAATGACAAAATTAATTCATTGCATTAGAAATCTTCCGTATGAAGAGAGATTGAAGTCCCTTAAATTGCATTCACTTGTAAGAAGAAGAATGAGGGTAGACATGATCGAAGTGTACAAGTGGAAGACGGGTATTAATAAAGGGGATATTAATAAAGTCTTGAGGATATCTCTCCAAGAGAGAACCCGAAATAATGGATATAGGAAAGTATTGGTTTGGAAATAGGGTAGTTGATGAGTGGAACAGTCTGCCTAGTAGGGTTATTGATGCTAAGACCTTGGGTAGTTTCAAATTTAGGTTGGATAAATACATGAGTGAGAGGGGTTGGATTTGAGTGGGACTTGTACATGAGTTAACCCTTTCAGGGTTGGTGCCATACTAGTAGGGCTTGCATGCCAGGGATGGTGCCGTACTAGTACTTGTATTCTAGCGCCTTCAAATGTAGCAAGAGAAAGCTGGTGGGCCTACATATAAAAGAATGGGTCTATGTTGTTGCGGCTTAGCGCTTCTTTTTGATTATAATAATAATAATGGGTCTATGTGGTCAGTGTGCACAGTACAAAAAAATCCTGCTTCCATTTTCCATGGAAGCAAAGAGGGGAATATATGAGAGTGGAGATATACTAACACTCCTATATGGATGTAGAGCATGGGTGGTGAATGTTGCAACAAGAAGGCTGGAGGCAATGGAGATGTGTCTGAGGGCAATGTATGGTGTGAATATAATACAGAGAATCTGTAGTTTGTAAATTAGGATGTGTGGGGTTACTAAAAGTATTATCCAGAGGTCTGAGGAGGGGTCGTTGAAGTGGTTCAGACATTTAGAGAGGATGAACAAAATAATGATTTGGAGTGTGTATAAATGTAGTGAAAGGAAGGCAGGGTAGGGGTCAGCCTAGGAATCGTTGGAGAGAGGGGGTAAAGGTTTTTATGTGGGAGGGGCATGGACTTCAAGCAAGTGTGTGTGAGCATGTTCGATAGGAGCGAGTACAGAAGAATGGTTTTTATGATTTGACATGCTGTTGGAGTGTGAGCAGGGTAACATGAAGGGATTCGGGGAAACTGGAAGCTGAACTTGAGTCCTGGAGGTGGGAAGTACAGTGCCTGCGCTCTGAAGGAGGAGTGTTGATGTAGTGTAGGTGTGCCTATGGCAAGACAGTGATGGAGTGAATGATGATGTAAATGTTTCTTCTTTTTCAGGTCGCCCTGCATTGGTGGGAAATGGCTGATGTGTTGATAAAAAAAATTCTACAAAAAATGTATTCACTGTAAGCTAAGGACAAAAATATTTTCAGTAATGTGTGTGTACTGTGTATGCATTTCTTAGACCTAGCTCTAATGTATTATAGTGTAAACATGTTATCAGGCTTTTATACGCATTTGAAAGAGAAAAACGGCTGTTGAACATTACGGTGATTTTTTTTTTTGCTTTACAGCAGTAGCCCGGAACCTAACCTGCTGTATAAGCAAGGCCCTCCTGTACTGGGGTATATAGTCCTCTTTAAATATAAACTGTTGTGTTGAATAAAAAGAAGTAAACAGTATCATTGGCACACATTTAACTGTGAATAGGAAAGATACACCATAAGTTATTCTCCACAATTGAAAATTAAAGTTTGGCATTGAATATTCTTTTTGTTTGGAACTTTATTTTCCAAGGAATTTACACAAGTAGAGTATGTATTTTGGAAACATCCTTTTTTTAATGTTCAACATTTTCAAGAATAAACATAGTACATTCAATAATTAGAAATTCAAAATAATTCAAAATTTCTTACTCAGATGAAAAATCTGAACAAGAAAGATTTTTGTAATTGTAAGAAAGAATTTTTTGATCTTAAAACTGCTATTATCTGTGGCAGACCCACCCAAAAAAAATGCTTGAGATGTAGAATTTCTAAAAATTCAAATTATTTCTCTTACCATTTAAATGGTTATATTTTAGTAAAATACAAAAAAAAAAATTGAATAAAACTTATTCATGGTGAGGTAAGGTGGTGGAAAATGACCCCAAGATGGCAACACTATTATTCCAGCAAGCAAGTTTTTATTTTTAGGTATATATATTTAAACATTTGTTGTTTTCAATAAATAAGTACATCTGTATACATTATTATTACAGTGGTAGGTACCTTGACTTACGAGTGCGCCAACAAGTCACGAGCCGTCACTCAGTCAATTTTTTGCTTTGAGTTGTGAGACAAAATCTGAGTTATGAGCAAGTTTCAGATACGCTGCCACTAGTTGGCTCAGCAAACGCCACAATATCCACCTAGCATCCTGGCATTTTGTGCTTTTTGTGCAGTTATTTTACCAAATTTCTTTTTTCTAACCATGGGTCCTAAGAAAGTAAGTGCAAAGGACAGTGCTGAGAAGAGGATGATGTCCATTGAATTAAAGCACGAAATCATAGAAAAACACGAGAAAATCACTTTTATTTCAGTGTTTTCTCTTATAATAAGACCTCAGAAGGGCAAGAATGGGAAAATATGGTCAGAGCAATAATTTTTTTTACCTAGGGAGTGGCTGCCACTAGTCTGGCAGCGAACTACATGGTGCCACCCCCTTGGGCACCAGAGCTGTTTGCGGTGCACTGGACAACCCTACCAGACAGCAAGAGGCATTGCACCCAGGACATTCTGCAACGACTTGCCTTGGCTAGCATTGTGGGTGCGGAAGGCCCAGGGTGTGTGCCATATTACACCGATGGCTCCAGAGACCCAGTGGCAGGCCGCACAGCTGCTGGGATGTTCCACAGCAATCTGACAGCAGGTTGGCGCCTCCCAGACCATTGCACCATCCTCCAGGCCGAACTCTTTGCCATCCAACAAGCTCTGCAGCATGCTCTTGCAGACCATCAGCATCCCCCCATCATTCACGTTGATTCCAAGGCAGCGATCCAAGCACTTATGCACAGAGAGCCAAAGGACAACATACACTTAATCACATCCATCTGGGGTGACATGCAGACTCTCATGGCCCCGGGTCGCAGGGCTACCATCAACTGGATCCCGAGCCATGTGGGTATCCCTGGCAATGATGCTGCAGATGAGGCTGCTAGGACTGCAACCCTTGAGGCACAGCCACGTGCTGCAATCTCCATCAGCCTCAGCCAGATTGCGCTGTGGGCTGCCGGTGCGGCCAGGCGCCCATTCCCTGACCCTGGGGATTCACGGAGCCTCTGTTGGTATGTCAGGGCGACCCACAGGGCGCCCCCTCCAAGTATTCGGACACAGTCCAGAGAACTGAGGGTGCATATCCACCGCCTACCCTTAGGGTATCCCACCACTGCGCGGATTGTTGAACGGGCACGAGAGGAGCTCTGTGCCCATTGTGACCGAATGGTTCCGAAGCCCTTGGTGCACTACCTGTTAGACTGCCCGGCTACGATGCCCCTTCGCCGTAGACACTTCCCAATGACCCCAGTGGGGCAGGCCCGAGAGGATAAGGCAGCACATCTTGTGTACTTAACTGTCAGGGACTTGGAAACCTTACTTCCAGTCATTGCACGTCATCTGCTCCCCCCCCCTAAAGTTGCTGCGAGGGCCTGCTTTGGGCCTCCATTGCACTGCACACCAGCCGCTGTTAGTGCACACTAACGTCTGGTACGTCATCTGGCCATAGAGCTGGTGAGGTACCCCCCCTTCCTGCTGAAGACCTGCCACGCAGGTGCAAGTAAAGATAAACGACACTTCCCTACCCGGGGAGCCAATGCCGGGTCACCAAAATGGAAGAGACCCGGGCCGGGATACCATATCGGCGAATCAAATAGAATAGAATAGAACCAGTCATTCTATCGAATGAGTGGAAGAAACCACCCATTTACCAATTTCAACTATCCAATACAGTGGTCAGAATTTAGCAATTTTGCCAATTTCACACAAATTTCAAAAGATGCCAATTTCTAAATAGGGTCCAGAATAAATGAAGAAAGACATTTCTGGCACTAAAATGACATTTCCTCTGTTCATTAGTCACGTCCCAATGCCCCTCTTACATTCTTTTGCTTTCCACTTTGAATTTTTATTCTCACAAAAAAATAGAAGATTTACTGTTATTCAGACTACTGCATTACCTGGAGTTTACCTGAAGAGAGTTTCGGGGGTCAACGCCCCCGCGGCCCGGTCTGTGACCAGGCCTCCTGGTGGATTAGAGCCTGATCAACCAGGCTGTTGCTGCTGGCTGCACGCAAACCAACGTACGAGCCACAGCCCGGCTGGTCAGGAACCGACTTTAGGTGCTTGTCCAGTGCCAGCTTGAAGACTGCCAGGGGTCTGTTGGTAATCCCCCTTATGTATGCTGGGAGGCAGTTGAACAGTCTCGGGGCCCCTGACACTTATTGTATGGTCTCTTAACGTGCTAGTGACACCCCTGCTTTTCATTGGGGGGATGTTGCATCGTCTGCCAAGTCTTTTGCTTTCGTAGTGAGTGATTTTCGTGTGCAAGTTCGGTACTAGTCCATTAGTGTAAAAAATGGTATAATATAAGCGCACTTGTGAAAGAATATTAGACTCACCAGCTGATGTGTATTGGACGCATGGCATGATTTGTTTACTTTTAAACTTTGGTAAAAATCGAACATTTCTGCTACTTCGAGCTCAATTTCAAGGTACTTTTCATTGTAAAATCAGTCAAAATTATCTCAATTTCTGTAATATGTCCTCCATTCTATAGAATGAGACCAGGAAAACTAGAATACAACAAATACCATACGAAAAAACAGTGCAAAGTCGCTGTTTTAATCCTAAAACACGGTCTAAGTTTTTTTTTTTCATTACGCACTGTGTGCTGCAGGATTTTTTTTTCTACTGCGCACACTGACCACATAAGACCCATTCTTTCATATGTAGGCCTACCAGCTTTCTCTCACTAGATTTGAGGGCGCTAGAATTTAGGCGTACTAGTACGCCAAAAACCCTGGTGTGTAAGCCGTACTAGTACAGCACTAACCCTGAAAGGGTTAACGTACACCAAAATTTAAAGAAATTGGACCATAAATAATGGAGTTCACTTCTCAGCCATTAACCGCCCCTTAGCGGTATATTTTCATATGGTTTTTATGGTTGTATTCTTGTTTTTTTTTTTTTTTTGGTCTCATTTGATAGAATGGAAAATATGTTACAGAAATGGATATGATTTTGATTGCTTTCACAACGAAAAGTACCTTGAAATTAAGCTCAAAGTAGCGGAAATGTTCGATTTTTGCCAATGTTCAAGATTAAACAAATGAGGTCACCTCCAATGTGTGTCCACCTGGCCAGTCTCATATGCAATCACGAATGGGTTGACATTATTTATACAATTATTACAATAATGCAGTAGACTGAAAAACAGTAAATCTTCTAATTTTTGTGTGAATAAAAATTCCAAATGGTAAGCAAGAGTATTATTATATGAATACATACGTACGTACTAATAAATAATAATGATACGTATAATACATAACACTATAATAATAATTATAACGTGTACGTACAAACTACGTATAATAATTTAGTTTGAGCATGCCACCACTGATGGCAGTGCCTATCGAAACTAAGCTCAGCAGTCCACATGTAACGGAGCTTGCATCGAGGTTGAAGGAATTCTCATGTTTTTCTTACATTTCGTGTAGTTATTTTGCGAAATATCTTGTTTCTAACTATGGGTCCTAAGAAAGCAAGTCCACAGGAGCGTGCCGAGAAGAAAAAGAGGGTGATTGCCATGGAGTGTAGGAATTAAGTGTACAGAGCATTAAGAGTGACAGTGTAACATTAAAAGTGTAGCAGTTATGTGATAGAAAAAGGACGACACGAAATGAACTGACAGTATATGCTGTAGTACTACATAATTTGTTTACATTATTAATATTTGTATTATTATTGTTTTCCTTATGAAACTATGTACCTGCAGTAATCTAATGCAGTTTGCCTCACAAACACTCCATTTTCTGTTATAATAAGAGCATGGGAAGGTATGTAGTCACGACACTGTGGTGGCCCTTAGAGACCCCAACAACCATAATGGCCGCTGTGTTGCCTCACACTACCACTCCTTACATATGTAATATTTTATTCATTCTAGTGTATATATCATGTTTCTATGTTATTAATATTGTTTGTCATATTAGATGAATTGTGATATTAGATAAATAAGCCGTAAAGTTGATATTAGGGAAATATTGAAGTATTATGTCTTGCCTGGAATTCAACTGGAATGGATTAATTCCATTTCAATTAATTTAAATGAGAAAAATTGACTCGACAAACGAGCAAATCGAGATGCGAGTGAGGTCGTGGAATGGATTAAACTCATAAGTAGAGGTTCCACTGTGTTTTCTCCTGCCTCCCAAGAGCCAGGAATTCCACTGGAACGGATTAATGGCATTTCAATGAGGAAAACTGATTTGATGTAAGAGCAAACTGAGTTACGAGCTCTGTCATGGAATGAATTAAAATCGTAAGTCAAGGTACCACTGTAATGGTAATAACTTAAAAAAAAAAAAAAAACATGTTTTATTACTATGAACTGGGAACAGAACATTACATCTACAATTTCAGTATCTGCTACAAATTTTTTCCAATAATTATTGTCTTATTTCTAATGATTATTTTAAGTTTTGCTGTATAGTCCTTGTGGCTTAGCGCTTCTTTTTGATTATAATAATAATAATATTTTAAGTTTTAATTCAGAATAGGGAACTATGATACTGCAAATGTTTCAAGATGAAATAATCTTTAAACAGAGACAGGCACAGTTCTATATCACACAACTTTAAAAAAGAAAATACTAACACACCAGCTGTCTCCCACAGAGGCAGGATAATCAAAAAAAGAACCACTTTCACCATCACTCTTACCAGAGGCAAACTGACATTATAGCTATGATATCCCTTTAAACTGCAATATTCAATTGTATCTACGGTGGGAGACGGCCGACTTGTTGAAAAAAAAAAAAAAAATCTACTAGTAAGGCACTTGGTGGTGACACGTAATGTTGCCAGGGTAACTGGTGTCAAAGGTACTAGTGGTGCCATATGTGATATTGGCAGGGCAGCTGCCAGGGTAATTTGTGAAGTTGGCAGAGCAGATGGTGTCACATGCGGAGTTGCCACAGTAACTGGTGGTATTAGGCATGCTGGTGGTGCCACAATTGCTGTTGGTAGGGCTACTGGTCTCGTGATGTTGGCAGAACTGGTGTTATCTGGGGTGGTGCTGATGCTCACAATTTGTGTTGGCAAGACAACTGGTGGTGCCACATGTGTTGGCAGGGCAGCTAGAAGAGTAACAATGTTGGCAGGGGTATTGGTCTCAGGAGTCTTGGTGGTGTCACATGTAGGGTTGGCAGAAGAGCTGGTGGTGTTGCTTGTTGGTAGGGCACTTGGTGGTTTTCAGGGTTGCTAGTAATACCATATGTGGTGTTGGCAGGGTTACTAGCAGTGCCCTGTATAGCATGTTTACATTTCATATGAGAATTATGTTCTTCACTGTGAAAATAACTGACAGACAACTGCATCCTTCCTTCACTCTGCTGATCCAGCAGCTAGTGATTTTTTTTTCTCTGGCCTGAGAGAAAAAAGTTTAAAGCAGGAAAATCAGGTGGACATAATACACAAATGTCCAGCTGGATATACAACATATGTTATACACAAATTCCAATTTTGAAACAGAATTTCAAATTAAAAACATATTGTGAATTTGGGAGAGCATTCTTAAAATTTATTTTCAAAATTTTGGAGAGCTCTGAAGGACACCATAAACCCAAGATTTAACAGATCTTGGAAATATGGGACAAAACTCCTGGGTTAACCGATTTGGAAATGACAGTGTTGATTAGAGACATGTACATTATTGTGATGATGGCAAAATGAAAATTGCCACAATCAGCAATACCAGCCATCAGCTTCCCCATTAGTTTCTTAAATTGAGGGTATAATTGATGCAAATGAGTCCAAGGAACTCTATCCTTCCCTTCCTTACATTGAACCTAAGTGCCTCCTATTTCCCAGGTACCTCGACAACCTCTAAGTTTAGCACTTGCCCCTGATTAAAATAAAAATGTATAGTGAATGTTAGTAAACAATATATACAACACTTGTTAACATTAAAATCCCCATTTAATAAAACCAGTCATAAGTTAATTATCAGCTCTGAATGATTCACGCAAGTATTCAGTGTATTTAGCAGATCTATCTTTTCACACGAAGGCAGGGTACCCAAGTACCTTGCCTTGGTGTGAACTATTAAATAAGTGATTGGGACACAATCCCAATCACTTATTAAATAGCTGTCTTGCAAGAAGTGCACAATCACACCTCTATTGACCATCCAAATTGCAACACCCCCACACATCCTTATGAATATAATAATTAAGGTAACTGATTTTTTCCTTTACTACCCAAGATATTCCCCATCAACTTATTGCATCATCTCTGCTGCTTCTCCTCCAGTTGGACTGTCCCCAATGTGCAGATCATCAAGCATTTCTTCCAGGCTCACTTGAGGAATTTCACCTGCCTCACTTTCACAGTCATCGCTAGCCATCTTGGTCACATCACGGTAAATATTGACATTTGTGCGATACTGTGGATCTTCCTCCAGATCCTCCAGGAAGTCAGTGTAATCCCTGAGTGAGAAAATGAGTTAGGATTTTTTCTTTGTTGTTTTATATGTAGAGGTGTACATGAAAACCATGGCACGAAATAAGATAAAATAAAAGATGGAAAGTATAAAAATTGAACATATAAACTCAATCTTTGTACTATAGTACCTCTTGCATAAATGGCATCACAAAAAACTAGAAGTGTACCACAAAACTAGAAAAATATCCACAGTCACATTTTGTGCACACTGTGTATGCACATTTCACTGTTCACAAGTATGCAATGTTTAATGCATTTTCCATTCACTGTGGCTTTCATAATTTCATCCTACTCATACCATATTCTTTCAATGCACTGGCCATATCCCACCAAAGTAGGGTGGCCCCAAAAGAAAAAGAAAAGTTTCTCTTTTTAACTTTAGTAATGTATACAGGAGAAGGGGTTACTCGCCTCTTATGACACGCATGGCTTATGGAGGAAGAATTCTGTTCCACTTCCCCATGGAGAATCCTACTCGCATAAACTTCAAATATAAAGCTTTCTGCATCACCACTTAAATATAATGCACAATTCTCTCAATGTTATTAGTCAGACTTCCACTTAATGTTGTCCCATATAATTTACATTCCATATGCCTACTCCCCGAATACCTTCCACATCCCCCCCCACAGGTGCTGTATATCCTACGGGTTTAGCGCTTCCCCTTGATTATAATAATAAAATCCATATGCCTACCTACTTGATTGTTCAAAAAGATTACCAGTGTAAAGAAATGTGAATCAAATATGGTCTTTATGTCGTACAAGAATGGTATACAATACTGACAAGATGATTACCTCACCTTCTGTATATAGTTCTGTCTTCAAATTATGTCCTGGAATTTGTATTAATAGAGCCTCTGGATGGCAAAACATCTAAAATAAAGATACCCAGATGTTGCACATGTGTCTTAATTTCATCATGGCCTTTATAGTCAAACATAAGAGTGAACTGTTTGAATCCTAACTTAAATATATACAGTACAGTAAGTGTCTGATAAAAGTGATTAATAGGAGAAAAGGAGTTCCACTTAAGTGGAAAATGCCTTATATTAAAAGTTCCACTTAATTGACCGATTACTGGATAAGGACAAACACCCAATAAAACAGACTTAATTTGCTGTATTGATAGACTACTGGACACAAAGTACTGCAAGACATATATCATTTGAAGTTAAAATATGTAATTTAGCTTGTACAAATAAATTTTATACCTGCTTCTAAGCAAATACCATAGAGTGAACACTGCAGAGTATGAATAAATCATTCATTAAAATTAAGCATAAAAATCTATAAGAAAAATCAGCTAACTTTTTGAAGCAACAAACATACTTATTCTGACTATGAGCATCATCGTCAAGACCAAGGTGTTTTAGCCTCCAACGACGACGACGGTTTCGTGTAGCCTTATCTGCATAGATTTTTTTCACAAGTATAACATCAGGAACCAAATCTGGATTTATTTTGTCTATGTTTGTATCATTAACATTAGACAACCGAAGGTCAAAGCTGAAATATAATAAATAATTTTTTAACAATTCTAATAGCAACAGCTTTGAAAATTCAAAATATGCACTGCCATGCTAAATTTTCCATAATTATATTAAGACTTGGATTCAAACATTATCTCACAATATTGTTTCAACCAGATCTTCTGTTAATATAAAAGAATATTAGTAATCAGTAATATTTAGTGAAGGAATTCAGAGAAACAGGCTATTTTTATATAGCCGGACTTGAGTCCTAGAAATGGGAAGTACAATGCCTGCACTCAAAGGAGGGGTTCGGGATATTAGCAGTTTGGAGGGATGTGTTGTGTATCTTTATACGTATATGCTTCTAAACTGTTGTGTTCTGAGCACCTCTGCAAAAACAGTGATTATGTGTGAGTGAGGTGAAAGTGTTGAATGATGATGAAAGTATTTTCTTTTTGGGGATTTTCTTTCTTTTTGGGTCACCCTGCCTCGGTGGGAGATGGCCGACTTGTTAAAAAAAAAAAAATTAGTAATCAGTGATTCAAGCAGTGCTATAATGTCAGCATTATGTTTGCTTAAATCTTAAATTATAACTAAAGATACTTAAACAATTACTTTTATTTAGACACTTTTAGCAATATTTGCTGTATGTATAGTAAATCTGTAGGAGAGAGGTGAAAGTGTATTAACTAAGGGAGGAGGAAGTTAGAGTGATATAAGCAACTATTGGCAGAAAGGTGGGCTAATGCAAGTATGAAAAGTGAGGGGGTTGAAGAGAGTTGGGATAGTTTTAAAAATGCAGTATTAGAATGTGGGGCAGAAGTTTGTGGCTATAGGAGGGTGGGTGTGGAAGGAAAGAGGAGTGCCTGGTGGAATGATGAAGTAAAGGGTGTGATAAAACAGAAAACGGTAGCTTATGAGAGGTTTTTACAAAGCAGAAGTGTTGTAAGAAGAGCAGAGTATATGGAGAGTAAAAGAAAGGCAAAGTGAGTGGTGAGAAAGTGCAAAAGGAGAGCAGATGAAAGAGTGGGAGAGGTACTGGCAAGAAATTTTGATGAAAATAGAAAAAAAATTGGAGTGAAATAAACAAGCTAAGAAAGCCTAGGGAACGAATGGATTTCTCAGTTAAAAACAGAGTAGGAGAGTTAGTAGATGGAGAGCTGGAGGTATTGGGTAGATGGCAGGAATATTTTGAGGAATTTTTAAATGTCAATGATGAAAGGGAGGTAGTAATTCCATGCACTGGTCAGGGAGGTATAACATCTATTAGGAGTGAAGAAGAGCAGGATGCGAGTGTAGGGGAGGTGCGTGAGGCATTATGTAGAATGAAAGGGGGTAAAGCAGCAGGAACTGATGGGATCATGACAGAAATGTTAAAAGCAGGAGGGGGATAGTGTGTTGGAGAGGTTGGTATTTTTGTTTAATAAATGCATGAAAGAGGGGAAGGTACCTAGGGATTGGCAGAGAACATGTATAGTTCCTTTCTATAAAGGGAAGGGGGACAAAAGAGATCGTAAAAGTTAAAGCGTACGGTAGGGCTATTGTTGAAAGAATTAGAGGTAAGACAGAGAGTAGGATTGCAGATGAGCAAGGAGGCTTTAGAGTGGGTAGGGGATGTGTAGATCAAGTGTTTACATTAAATCATATATGTGAACAGTATTTAGATAAAGGTAGGGAAGTTTTCATTGCATTTATGGATTTAGGAAAGGCATATGATAGTAGATAGGGGAGCAATGTGGCAGATGCTACCTATTCCATACATGTGTATGGAATAGGTAGTAAGCTACTAAATGCTGTAAAGAGTTCTTATGAGGATAGTGAGGCTCAGGTTAGGGTGTGTAGGAGAGAGGTAGATTACTTCCTGGTAAAAGTAGGTCTTAGACAGGGATGTGTAATGTCACCATGGTTGTTTAATATATTTATAGGTGGGGTTGTGCAAGAAGTAAATGCTAGGGTGTTGGGGAGAGGGGTGGGATTAAATTATGGGGAATCAAGTACAAAATGGGAGTTAACACAGTTACTTTTTGCTGATGATACTGTGCTTATGGGAGATTCTAAAGAAAAGTTGCAAAGGTTAGTGGACGAGTTTGGGAGGGTGTGTAAAGGTAGAAAGTTGAAAGTGAACATAGATAAGAGTAAGATGATGAGGGTATCAAACAATTTAGATAAAGAAAAATTGGATATCACACTGGAGAGAGTATGGAAGAAGTGAATGTTTTCAGATATTTGAGAGTTGACATGTTGGCAGATGGGTTTATGAAGGATGAGGCTAATTATAGAATTGATGAAGGAAAAAAGGTGAGTGGTGTGTTGAGGTATTTGTGGAGACAAAAAAAGTTATCCGTGGAGGCAAAGAAGGGAATGTATGAAAGTATAGTGGTACCAACACTCATATGTGGGTGTGAGGCTTGGGTTGTAAATGCTGCAGCAAGGAGGTGGCTGGAGGCAGTGGAGATGTCCTGTCTAAGGGCAATGTGTGGTGTAAATATTGTGCAGAGAATTTGGAGTGTGGAAATTAGAAGGTGGTGTGGAGTTACTAAAATTATTAGTCAGAGGGCTGAAGAGGGGCTGTTCAGGCGGTTTGGTCATTTAGAGAGAATGGATCAAAGTAGAATGACATGGAGAGTGTATAAATCTGTAGGAAAAGGAAGGTGGGGTAGGGGTCGTCCTCGAAAAGGTTGGAGGGAGGGGGTAAAGGAGGTTTTGTGGGTGAGGGACTTGGACTTCCAGCAAGCATGTGTGAGCCTGTGAGATAGGAGTGAATGGAGACAAATAGTTTTTGGGACATGATGAGCTGTTGGAGTGTGAGCAGGGTAATATTTAGTGAAGGGATTCAGGGAAACTGGTCATTTTTATATAGCCAGACTTGAGTACTGGAAATAGGAAGTACAATGACTGCACTTTAAAGGATGGGTTTGGGACATTGGCAATTTGGAGGGATACGTTTTATATCTTTATATATGCTTCTAATCTATTGTATCTGGGTGCCTCTGTAAAGATAGTGATTATGTATGTGTTAAATGAAAGTGCTGAATGATGATGAAAGTATTTTCTTTTTGGGGATTTTCTTTCTTTTTGGGTCACGCTGCCTCGGTGGGAGATAGCCGACTTGTTAAAAAAAAAAATATTAGATAATTATAAACTCTGCATTAATCAGAGACTGTCTTAATTAATAAGTGAGAGATTTGGAAGACTTGCATTTGCACCCTTGTGCCTTTAGGTACATAAGACCCATACTCTAACAATTAAAACGTTATACATATAAAAAAAAAAAAACAGTAGATAAGAAAATAATGCTCAGTTATAATTATTATGTTGGATATATTCTGCCATCCAATTCCAGTAGCAAGTTACAAAGGATTAACAAACAATATTTGTTTCTTCTTGTAATGAAAACTGAAATGTTATTACGTACCCCAGAACTGAATCTCCTGGATTGAGAATGTGACCGAGATGAGTTCTGCAAAAGATCACATTATCCGAGCCAAGCTCACTAGCTCGTTGGACCCAAACCTCTGCTACCTGGTGCTGTTGAAAAAAATAGTTAAATTTTACACACACACACACAAACATAAAAATATATACATAATCCATTTACATAACTTTTTTATGGTTGAAAGAAAGTATTAGAGCACTAAAAGAAAACAGATGCTTCCTTTCAAGGTGAGTGTTTTGATGATGGTGAAGGGCTCTTGACTCAAGAAATTGGAGCTACCCTTCACTTTCCTTGGATCAAACCTGATTACTTCCCATTACCTGGTACTACATAACCAATGTGAGTTTAATGCTTTCACTGATCATAATGCTGTAATAATTAAGTTTCCTGTCTTTTTTCAAATGCAAAATCAACCATTCATTATTAATTCACTGTAGCAGGTAAAAACAGTCACTCAGGACTATTTAGTGTACTTTGGACATTTGCCCACAACAAAGAGCCATGTACAAACTCATACAGCATAGGAGCTCCAGGCACACAACCTCTTCATACTCTGAATGTCTCCTATACTCAGTGCATTTGTATTGCCAGAAGGGCACAGACATCATAAATCAAATACTGTAGTCCTCTCAACTTTTAATTAAGTTAGAAGAGGATTTATAACTGGTTATAATTATGACCATAATTTTTGAAGGGGTGGACCGGTAAGCCAGCAGAAGGCCTCGGTCAGATGACTTAAAGCTCCAACGGCAGGTCATCATTTGACTAAGATCAGCATCAGTAAACTGTTGACTTGTTTCCTGATGAACCTTACCTAACCTAACCTAGAAAAGGAAAATGTGCAGCATCTAAGAAATGTTGAGGATTCTTTTCAGAATATTTCTGAGGAGAGACATGTTAGGTGAAGATAGGCAGAATATCAATGAGAAGCTTAGCAGAAAAGAAAGCAACCCAAAATCACAAACATACCTTTCCCTCTATAGATATTCTTTGTCTCCAAAGATGCCTTAATGCACCATCCACCTTTTCCCATTCATCATTTCTATGGCTCACCTCATCTTTTGTATACAGGAGGACTGCACTTACAGGGCAAGTTAGCGTCTGGACTAACAATGAAGTGTATATATTTCGGTAGAATTACCAACAATATGTAAAGTAAAAGGACACAAGTGCAACTAATGTGACATTTTATTGTGGCAATGTTTCACTCTCCAGGAGCTTTGTCAAGCCGTAACAGCTTGACAAATCTTCTGGAGAGCGAAACGTAAAGGAGGTTCTGTGGGTGATGGGCTTGGACTTCCAGCAAGCGTGCATGAGCGTGTTAGATAGGAGTGAATGGAGACGAATGGTATTTGGGACCTGATGAGCTGCTGGAGTGTGAGCAGGGTAATATTTAGTGAAGGGATTCAGGGAAACCGGTTATTTTTATATAGCTGGACTTGAGTCTTGGAAATGGGAAGTACAATGCCTGCACTTTAAAGGAGGAGTTTGGAATATTGGCAGTTTGGAGGGATATGTTGTGTATCTTTATACATATATGCTTCTAAACTGTTGTATTCTGAGCACCTCTGCAAAAACAGTGATTATGTGTGAGTGAGGTGAAAGTGTTGAATGATGATGAAAGTATTTTCTTTTTGGGGATTTTCTTTCTTTTTGGGTCACCCTGCCTCGGTGGGAGATGGCCAACTTGTTAAAAAAAAAAATAATAATAATAATAATAGTAATAAGTTCCCTTGAAGCTTGATGTAAGAGTGTGTCACTTGCCTTATCTTATCTCTTCACTCCACTGCTGACAATGATAAACGTCGTCTTATCTTATAACCCCACTAATAACAGTGGTGACATTTGATGAGCCTTCACTTTATTTGTTTTCACTCTTACACATAAACATGTCTGTCTATCTGTCTGTCTCAGAGAGTTGCTCATGAACCAGCTGGTATTACACACAATCACTATCTACAAGCACAGTATAGCACTTTGTCTGGAATTTTTGGGTTATCCTAGGTAATTTACACTATGTACAGTATAACTGTATGTACTTATGTGTTCCTGTGAGATAGAGCCAGATATAAAGACAGAGATAGATACAGACAGACAGACGAAGACAGAGACAGCCAATCAGCCAGCCTACCGAAATTACAGTTCCAGAATTGTTTCTTATTACTTAGGGCATAGGTTATAGGACATTCTGGCAAGATGACACTTTCCTCTTAAAAGGGGAGTGTTAATACGACATGACATCAGTGAATCCTTGGTGTTTACTGCGCTGTTTGCTCTAACTGGTGCTCAATTGAACTAGTGCTCCCACAAGGTACTAAATGGCCCCAGATTTTTTTAATACAGCACACACCAAGGGTTAAGACCCATTCTATGCTGACCAGGCATCTTAGGCCCCATCGTGCCAAATTTGGAGGCAAGAAAAATAAAACATAGATCTACATTTGGAGCGTTAGCAGTAAGAATGTAGATCTGTTTGGACAGTTAAGGGGGTTAATTAAAAAAAAAAAAAAGATTTTTTTTTTTCAAAAATATTCGGAGTGCTACGCAAGTGAATGTAGTGAATGTAGATCTATGTTTGGACAGTTTAAGGGCTAACATTTCTGTCATGATCCCATCAATTCCAGCTGCTTTACCCTATTTCATTTTACACCACTACTCTCACATCTGTCTCTTCCTCACTCCTCAAGGATACTATACCTTCCTGGCCAATGCATGAAATCACTGTCTCCCTTTCCTCATTAACATTTAATTATCTTTTTTTTATTATTATCACACTGGCCGATTCCCACCAAGGCAGGGTGGCCCGAAAAAGAAAAACTTTCACCATCATTCACTCCATCACTGTCTTGCCAGAAGGGTGCTTTACACTAGTTTTTAAACTGCAACATTAACACCCCTCCTTCAGAGTGCAGGCACTGTACTTCCCATCTCCAGGACTCAAGTCCAGCCTGCCGGTTTCCCTGAACCCCTTCATAAATGTTACTTTGCTCATACTCCAACAGCACATCAAGTATTAAAAACCATTTGTCTCCATTCAATCCTATCAAACAAGCTCACGCATGCCTGCTGGAAGTCCAAGCCCCTTGCACACAAAACCTCCTTTACCCCCTCTCTCCAACCTTTCCTAGGCCGACCCCTACCCCGCCTTCCTTCCACTACAGACTGATACACTCTTGAAGTCATTCTGTTTCGCTCCATTCTCTCTACATGTCCGAACCACCTCAACAACCCTTCCTCAGCCCTCTGGACAACAGTTTTGGTAATCCCGCACCTCCTCCTAACTTCCAAACTACGAATTCTCTGCATTATATTCACACCACACATTGCCCTCAGACATGACATCTCCACTGCCTCCAGCCTTCTCCTCGCTGCAACATTCATCACCCATGCTTCACACCCATATAAGAGCGTTGGTAAAACTATACTCTCACACATTCCCCTCTTTGCCTCCAAGGACAAAGTTCTTTGTCTCCACAGACTCCTAAGTGCACCACTTACTCTTTTCCCCTCATCAATTCTATGATTCACCTCATCTTTCATAGACCCATCCGCTGACACGTCCACTCCCAAATATCTGAATACATTCACCTCCTCCATACTCTCTCCCTCCAATCTGATATTCATGTAGACAGCCTGTACTGTCTGCACAGACAGCCCATGCTGTCTGCCAGCTTAGTTCATATTTCACGCTATGCTGGTGCTGCCACCTAGGTCTTGCCACTTCAGTATGCCCAGACTTGCCTCGCCCTCACTCACACAGCGGCCTAGCATCAACACACAAGGCCTCCCAGCTCTCTCTCGTGGGCTGGCCCTGCCCGGGCCATGGGCACACACACACAAGCCTGTGTAACCCACCACTACTTAACAATAAAGTAAGAAGCCTCCGAAGAAGTATATCATTCACACCCGCTACCAGCTACCAAACAAACCCGTTATAAATGGTGACAGCGGTGCTTGCAGCAGTTGTGTTTGCCTGGAGAGAGGGAAGAAGAGGTATGAAGTCATCTTCACTTCATCACCCTACACAAGAAGCATCCGTCTCTCAACGAGTTATCCTGATGTCGTGTCTGCACGTTTGAGCATCCAGACACAGGTACAAGCAGGATCCAGCCAAAATTTGCTGAAATTCTCCGAGAATTGTAATGGCGTCCCAGTGACCCTACGCTGTTTCTCAAGTCACGTGTTCAGCGTCACTTGTATGTTGCTGTTGTTGTTCAGCTCAGCACAGCTGTTTCAGCAAGCCAGAGGTGAGTTTTGTGGTGATTTCTGCATCCAGTGTGTTTCCCCTGTGTTTGTGGGTGGGAGGAGGAACCGCCAGATGCCCGCCCTGCCATACACTCACGCACGCTCCTCGCCACCAGCCTACCATACACCACTCACCACTGCCCACTCCCTCTGCTGTGTTTTCTGCTGTTTTTCGTATGAATTCATTGCCAGTGCTGTGTATCCAAGTGCCCGAGGCCACTCGAAGCTACGTGGATCACGACGTCACGTGGGTGTGGGCGATGTCACGTAGACCTACAAAGCCACGTGAGTTACCAGATGTCCCAGGCCTCATGCTGTGGTCTGCTGCCTGCATCACATCGACGCCACCCACGATGCTGCCCGACTTCATGACGTCACGATGTCTGCTGACGTCACCTCACGATGTCTGCCTGACGTCACCTCGAGATGTCTGTTGACGTCACTGCTGCTGACGTCACCTCGCGACATCACGCCTGACATCACATGATGTCACCATCAAGTGTTCAGTAATTATTTCAGTATTGTCGAGAAGATTGAGAGAAAATATATGTCGTGTGTTAATTAATTCCTCTCAGTCAGTGTTCTCACATTTTAGTATATGTCTTAGTGTCAGTTTTATGCACAGAAAAGCATCATTTGCTAGTTAAGCCATGTTGTACCGTATGTACAGCGGTGTGTTTGTAAGTTTCCGTGTGTCCAGTGAGGTCTGTGGTCAGACCCTTGAGTTGCACCACTGTGGTAAGTCACCCGCGTGACCAGTGTTTGACAGCTGATTTCTCAGCCCTGAGCATATGAGCCCCCTTGTACAGAAAGCTTTTATGCTCGTCGCTCGTGATGTTCTGCAGAATCGTACCTGCTACGATTCCCATCGAGATTTGTTTCACTTCACCTCCAGACCTTCAGAGTGCAGTTATATGTAGAGAAACAAGTCTGGGGACGCTTAGACTAACCTCTGCTATAACTCCAACTGTCGAGAGATGATACTCGTCAAGCCGCAGCCAGCCCTGTCGGCAGGCGCTGTGTCAGCCTCGTGTCACAAGCTTCAGTGAGCAGCCTGCACAAAGAAGATGTCACTTTGACTGCTAGCTCTCTCACTGCAGTCTGGTGTATGATGTTACGACTCCCAGATGTTTCGCCCAGTCGTCTCTGCCACGACTCGCTTCACGCTCGCCGGCAGTGACAGCCCAGCGACAGTAACAGTCGAGAAGTGTCCTCCTGAATCGCTTGCCAGAAGTCCTGCCCAGTTGCCGAGTTTTGTCGACGCCTCACTCGAGGGCACCAGCATGTCGTGCCCCAGGTTGAGTGAAAACCTGCAGCGACTCCTACGATGTCTGCTTCACCGTTCCAGAGGAGACCGTACCCTGTTACGTCACAGCTCAGCCGCAGCGATGTCTCCCGTGTTGCAGTATCTGTCCAGACGCAGGAAGTCGTGCAGTGATGCCCATCGACGCTCATTGCCTTTGACCACGATGTTTAGCACACCCCATGTTTTTTTCTTCCCTCCCTGTAGGAAGTTTTTTTTTCCATGTCCATATGTATATATATGTTTTTATTTTGTGTTCTGTGCCCTGTTCCTACGAGAGAGAGAAACCGAATTTCTTTTACTACCAGTATTGTCGCGTCGGGACGACGCGCGGTAGGTGGCCGAGCGTATGTAGACAGCCTGTACTGTCTGCACAGATAGCCCATGCTGTCTGCCAGCTTAGTTCATATTTCGCGCTATGCTGGTGCTGCCACCTAGGCCTTGCCACTTCAGTATGCCCAGACTTGCCTCGCCCTCACTCACACAGCGGCCTAGCATCAACACACAAGGCCTCCCAGCTCTCTCTCGTGGGCTGGCCCTGCCCGGGCCATGGGCACACACACACAAGCCTGTGTAACCCACCACTACTTAACAATAAAGTAAGAAGCCTCCGAAGAAGTATATCATTCACACCCGCTACCAGCTACCAAACAAACCCGTTATATTCAATCTTTCATCACCTAATCTTTTTGTTATCCTCATAACCTTACTCTTTCCTGTATTCACCTTTAATTTTCTTCTTTTGCACACCCTACCAAATTCATCCACCAATCTCTGCAACTTCTCTTCAGAATCTCCCAAGAGCACAGTGTCATCAGCAAAGAGCAACTGTGACAACTCCCACTTTGTGTGTGATTCTTTATCTTTTAACTCCACACCTCTTGCCAAGACCCTCACATTTACTTCTCTTACAACCCCATCTATAAATATATTAAACAACCACGGTGACATCACACATCCTTGTCTAAGGCCTACTTTTACTGGGAAAAAATTTCCCTCTTTCCTACATACTCTAACTTGAGCCTCACTATCCTCGTAAAAACTTTTCACTGCTTTCAGTAACCTACCTCCTACACCATACACTTGCAACATCTGCCACATTGCCCCCCCTATCCACCCTGTCATACGCCTTTTCCAAATCCATAAATGCCACAAAGACCTCTTTAGCCTTATCTAAATACTGTTCACTTATATGTTTCACTGTAAACACCTGGTCCACACACCCCCTACCTTTCCTAAAGCCTCCTTGTTCATCTGCTATCCTATTCTCCGTCTTACTTTTAATTCTTTCAATAATAACTCTACCATACACTTTACCAGGTATACTCAGCAGACTTATCCCCCTATAATTTTTGCACTCTCTTTTATCCCCTTTGCCTTTATACAAAGGAACTATGCATGCTCTCTGCCAATCCCTAGGTACCTTACCCTCTTCCATACATTTATAAAATAATTGCACCAACCACTCCAAAACTATATCCCCACCTGCTTTTAACATTTCTATCTTTATCCCATCAATCCTGGCTGCCTTACCCCCTTTCATTTTACCTACTACCTCACGAACTTCCCCCACACTCACAACTGGCTCTTCCTCACTCCTACAAGATGTTATTCCTCCTTGTCCTATACACGAAATCACAGCTTCCCTATCTTCATCAACATTCAACAATTCCTCAAAATATTCCCTCCATCTTCCCAATACCTCTAACTCTCCATTTAATAACTCTCCTCTCCTATTTTTAACTGACAAATCCATTTGTTCTCTAGGCTTTCTTAACTTGTTAATCTCACTCCAAAACTTTTTCTTATTTTCAACAAAATTTGTTGATAACATCTCACCCACTCTCTCATTTGCTCTCTTTTTACATTGCTTCACCACTCTCTTAACCTCTCTCTTTTTCTCCATATACTCTTCCCTCCTTGCATCACTTCTACTTTGTAAAAACTTCTCATATGCTAACTTTTTCTCCCTTACTACTCTCTTTACACCATCATTCCACCAATCGCTCCTCTTCCCTCCCGCACCCACTTTCCTGTAACCACAAACTTCTGCTGAACACTCTAAAACTACATTTTTAAACCTACCCCATACCTCTTCGACCCCATTGCCTATGCTCTCATTAGCCCATCTATCCTCCAATAGCTGTTTATATCTTACCCTAACTGCCTCCTCTTTTAGTTTATAAACCTTCACCTCTCTCTTCCCTGATACTTCTATTCTCTTGTATCCCATCTACCTTTTACTCTCAGTGTAGCTACAACTAGAAAGTGATCTGATATATCTGTGGCCCCTCTATAAACATGTACATCCTGAAGTCTACTCAACAGTCTTTTATCTACCAATACATAATCCAACAAACTACTGTCATTTCGCCCTACATCATATCTTGTATATTTATTTATCCTCTTTTTCTTAAAATATGTATTACCTATAACTAAACCCCTTTCTATACAAAGTTCAATCAAAGGGCTCCCATTATCATTTACACCTGGCACCCCAAACTTACCTACCACACCCTCTCTAAAAGTTTCTCCTACTTTAGCTTTCAGGTCCCCTACCACAATTACTCTCTCACTTGGTTCAAAGGCTCCTATACATTCACTTAACATCTCCCAAAATCTCTCTCTCTCTCTCTCTCCTCTGCATTCCTCTCTTCTCCAGGTGCATACACGCTTATTATGACCCACTTCTCGCATCCAACCTTTACTTTAATCCACATAATTCTTGAATTTACACATTCATATTCTCTTTTCTCCTTCCATAACTGATCATTCAACATTACTGCTACCCCTTCCTTTGCTCTAACTCTCTCAGATACTCCAGATTTAATCCCATTTATTTCCCCCCACTGAAACTCCCCTACCCCCTTCAGCTTTGTTTCGCTTAGGGCCAGGACATCCAACTTCTTTTCATTCATAACATCAGCAATCATCTGTTTCTTGTCATCCGCACTACATCCACGCACATTTAAGCATCCCAGTTTTATAAAGTTTTTCTTCTCTTTTTTAGTAAATGTCTACAGGAGAAGGGGTTACTAGCCCATTGCTCCCGGCATTTTAGTCGCCTCATACGACACGCATGGCTTACGGAGGAAAGATTCTTTTCCACTTCCCCATGGACAATAGAAGAAATAAAGAAGAACAAGAGCTATTTAGAAAAAGGAGAAAAACCTAGATGTATGTATATATATATGCATGTGCGTGTCTGTGAAGTGTGACCAAAGTGTAAGTAGGAGTAGCAAGATATCCCTGTTATCTAGCGTGTTTATGAGACAGAAAAAGAAAACAGCAATCCTACCATCATGCAAAACAGTTACAGGTTTCTGTTTCACAGTCATCTGGCAGGACGGTAGTACTTCCCTGGGTGGTTGCTGTCTACCAACCTACTACCTATATTTATTAAGATTTAACAGCTCCTTAAAATATTCCTGCCATCTTCCCAATACCTCCAATTCCCCATCTAACTCCCCTCTTCTGTTTTTAACTGTCACATCCATGTATGAAGCCTCAAATCCTTGTTCCCACTGGGTAAGAAGACTGAAAGGAAATACAGTGGACCCCCGCTTAACGATCACCTCCCAATGCGACCAATTATGTAAGTGTATTATGTAAGTGCGTTTGTACATGTATGTTTGGGGGTCTGAAATGGACTAATCTACTTCACAATATTCCTTATGGGAACAAATTCGGTCAGTACTGGCACCTGAACATACTTCTGGAATGAAAAAATATCATTAACCGGGGGTCCACTGTAATGAGCACTGTGTCAGAAAGGACATACAAAAGTGAACATAAGAGATAGTACATAAATTAAAACAAACAAATACAGTGGTCCCTCAATAATCGTCCGGCCTGAAAGTCGTCCATTTCGGAAATAGTCCTGTTTTTTCGTCAAAATATTGGCTCGCAAATGGTCCGGTAACTCACTAATAGTCCTAATAGTCCTTCGTCCCGGACGCGTACTCACGCTCTGAGCCGCCTCGGCCTTTCCTTCCAAGCCAGTGTGCCATTGTTTACCAGTGAGTGACGGTCCTCTCGCATGCTCCTACGAAATATTTCATAATATTCCATTGATTTTAGTGCTTGCAAGTGCTAAATAAGCTACCATGGCTCCAAATAAAGCTTCTAGTGCCAGCCCTTTGGTAAAGAATGTGAGAAACACATAATTTATGAAAAAGTTTGTAGAAAAATACAAAGATGGTGGTGGTAGAGTGGAAGCAGTTGTGATAGTGATTGATGAACATAAGCAAGAAGGATCACTGCAGCAGGCCTGGTGGCCCATGCTCGGCAGGTCCTTTACAATTCATCCCACTAACGAAACATTTTCCCAACCCAGTCCTCGATGCTACCCAAGAAACAAGCTCTGATAACTCTATCCACTCATTTGCAAGTCCCAAATGAGTGGATAGAGTTATCAGAGCTTATTTCTTGGGTAGCATTGAGGACTGGGTTGCGAAAATGTTTCGTTAATGGGATGAATTGTAAAGGACCTGCCGAGCATGGGCCAACAGGCCTGCTGCAGTGATCCTCCTTTCTTATGTTCATCAATCACTATCACAACTGCTTCCACTCTACCACCACCATCTTTGTATTTTTCTACAAATTTTTCATAAATTATGTGTTTCTCACATTCTTTACCAAAGGGCTGGCACTAGAAGCTTTCTTTGGTGGTAGTGATGGTGGTAGAAGGTAGTAGTGATGGTGGTAAAGGTAGTAGTGATTAGTAAGTAAGTAAGTAAGTAAGTAAGTTTATTCAGGTATACACAAATACAGTTACATAGAATTATCATACATAGCAGCATATGTGTAGAGAACCTAGGATAACCCAAAAAAAGTCAGACAGAGTGACTTATTTCCATTGGGGTCCTTTTACCTTATTATTATAATATAAAGGTTATAATATTTTCTTATTATTCTACAATGAAGATAACATCTTATTATCATACTAAAAAGACTATCTACTACACCAAGGTCATTAAGACTATCTACAATACGAGGGTCATTACTAGGAATATGGTAAAATTTACACGTATGTTAGCTAAAAAATAGAAAATCACTCCCCTCCCTTTCTGTAGCTACATTCATCAGACACCTTTTGGCACTCTTCTTGAACTGGTTCATGCTATGACTGGCTTTAACATGAGCGGGCAGCCTGTTCCATTCCTTTATTGCTGTACAATAAAAGGTGTTTGAAGCCTGTCCAATGACTGTGGGTACTACAAAGTTGTGCTCTCTCCCCCTAGTACTATGATTGCTTTGGTTCCCAACCTTGACAAAATTGACAGCAAGATATTCTGGACATTGTTTGTGAGCAATTTTATAAACATGATTTAGCTTCAGTTGTTTTACTCTGTCTTCAACATTCAGCATATCCAACTGCTGTAATTCATCCTGGCCTACATGTTCTCTTGGTCCCAGCCCCAGGATGAATCTTACGATTTTGTTCTGGGTGATTTGCAGTCTATCTTTCAGTTTTTTTGTCAAGGCAGAGTACCAAGAAGAGCAAGCGTAATCCATATGGCATTGTATAAGGGCTAGACATAGGGTCCTGCGAGCCTCAGTAGGTAGACACTGTGCTTGTCTATACAGGAACTTCAGTCTGGCATTCGCTTTCTTTACTACACTGTTCCCTATCAATTCTCCTGACATGCATGGGTCAAAGGGGATTCCCAAATATTTTACTGATGAAACCAAAGTGATGGGCTCCCCATTACATTGAACATTAAAATTATTTACCCTTCTCAGTTTATGTTTCGTGCCAAAGAGAATGGCTTCAGTTTTCCCTAGGTGTAATGATAGTTTGTTGTCTACTAACCATTTGCTGCAGGACTCCAGTTCCAGTGTTAAAACATTAGCAATATCTTGTGGGTCTTTACCTGACACTAACAGAGCACTGTCATCTGCATACAGTAGGAGTTTGCACTTGACACTGATAGGCATATCATTGACATAACATAAGAATAATAAGGGACCCAGAATACTACCTTGGGGAACTCCACATGTTATCGGCAGGGGTTCTGATTCTGTTTTGTTGATTTTGACTATTTGTCTCCTGTTGCTAAGGTAGGACTTAAACCAGTCTACAGAACCTATACCGATAGCTTGAAGTTTATTACATAATATATTGTGGTTGACAGTATCGAAGGCCTTTTGCAGGTCTAAGGTTACCATACCTATGAGGTTCCCCTTTGACATTTCAGTTCTCAGGTAATCCATCAGATTAATAAGGGAGGTGTCGGTTGAGTAGGATCTTCTAAAGCCCGATTGATAGCTATGGAGAATGTTGTTGTCATTAAGGTACTTAACTACTTGAGAATACACCGCCCTCTCTAGAATTTTAGATATTATACTGAGTATACTAACAGGCCTATAGTTGCTTACATCAGACCTACTATTTTTCTTGAAGATAGGAGTAACTCTGGCCTCCTTGAACCCCTCCGGTACGGTATTAGTGGTGATTGATAGATTTATTATGTGACCAATAGGGATTGACAGTTCAGAAGCACCATCTTTTAGGAACTTAGACGGGATGTTATCAGGGCCTGTGCTCTTAGTTGGGTTTAACCTGCTTAGTTCTTTTTGAATAAAGTCATGAGATACACTTACTAGTTGACAACTGTTTGGGGTTACCCCTTTATTGGTATAGTATGTTTGAAACTTATCAGAGTCTGTGTTAAAGGTATTTGATGCAGCTGGTAGTTTACTTACTAGTGTTGATGCAACAGATGTGTAGTAGGAATTAAAGCAATTTGCCACCTTAGATGTTTCGTGGCATACCTCATTATCGATAGTGAGTACTATGTTAGACCTATCTACTGGCTTATAGCTATACCCCAACTGTTTTAGTTGTTGCCAGAGCTTTCTGGGGTTATGCTTATACTCTTCAATTTTTGAGCAGTAGTGCTTTGCCTTTGCTCCTTTTATAAGTCTCTGTACTCTGTTCCTCACCCTTTGGAATTCATTTAGTGCTGCAATATCCTGTCTGTTTGCTTTAAATCTTTTTAGCAGCTGGTCTCTGAATTTCATATTATCTAATATCTCAGTATTCATCCAGGGTTCAGTTCTTCGTTTAATCCTAACCTCTTTAACTGGTGCAATATTATCAAGGATGGTAGTGATCATTGTTTTGAATTTTTCCCAGGCATCGTTTACGTCCGTGCAACTTGTTATCTCTGTCCAGTCACAATTGTGTAGCCTATTTACCAGTGTTTCTTTACTGTAGTTTCTAGCTGACCTCATTTTTATTGTCCTGTGTAGGCCTATCCTATCCCTAGTGATTTTCCTGGTGCAGTAAATGATGAAATGATCACTAAGACCTGTGGTAATGACGCCTGACTGACTAATGTTCTCAGAGTGGTTACAAAGTATGTGGTCAATTAGGGTGGCTGAGAACTGTGTGATCCGGGTTGGAGTATTAATTAGTTGAGTGTAACTATTTAATCCTAGAATTTGCTTATACCTTTTGCATAGCCCGTTATTTTGCTGCTGAAAACAGATATTGAAGTCGCCCAGTATTATTGTCTCGCAACTGTTTTCAACTCCGGACAAGACTCTGGAAAAGTCTTCTAAGAACTGGTCTTGGGTAGGAGGGCGGTAACTAGTTCCTACTAAGATGGGTTTGGTCTTAGGAAGCAGCACTTCAAACCATAGAATCTCCAGTTTATTGCTATTTAAATCAGGTCTTGGGTTGTAAGCTAAGTCATTTCTAATGTAGGCACATACTCCACCACCCTTTCTGTTCCTATCTAAGCGTTTTATATTGTAACCATCTATTTTGACCTCGTCGTCAGTCACCGTATCATCCAACCAAGATTCAGAGATGGTTATAACTGCCGCCCTAATTTTGTTAGCTAGAATCCTAATCTCTGCCAATTTAGGAAGAAGTGATCTTGCATTGACATGAATAAAGTGAAGGCCTGTTTTCATAAAACAATCATAATCATCAATATATGGCAATGGGTCATTTGTATTAAAATTAGGTAAATCAATGTCATCACTGCTAAAGGGTAACTGTGTCAAAGTGCATTTGTTACACACAAAATGAATTCTGGCACCGTTGCTATAATTGTACATACATCCATCATGCACCCACCCCTTACACATTTTACGTAAGGTGCCTTTTCTGTTTTTCATGTGTACTTTAGTACAGTGTATGCACCTATTTGGTAGTGTTTGAGATAATAATGGCTGTATTGTCTCACATTGACCTATGTATGCATTACATATGGAGTTAAGGTTATCATTCCTAGCTACTAGACCGTCATTATCGCCGTCATTTATCTGTCTGTTTTGCGTCTGCACAATAGTTTGAGGTCCTGGATTAATTTGGATATCACCACTTAAGAGTGCTACAATAAGAGCTGTGTGCCACTGTTTTTATTTGGGCATGCGGTGTTGCCATACCTTGCAGCGATAGTGACATTTACTTTTCTGGTAGGATGGCAACTGTTGGGCTTTTACTGTCCAGGGCGCTGTTACTCCATTCACCTTTTCCAGCCCCCATGACTGATTTCTTTCTTCATGGAATTGAAGAAGAAATATAAATATAATTATGGCAGCCTGTACCCCCCTAATGCCTGCCATTTTCACTCTTCGCTCTTTTACTCATATACAGTAATATTTATTTCTCTTTTCCAGTCCCTAGTACACTTAGTATCTGCTTTAGCAATCACCACTGAATTACTAGTAAAATTTCCTCTTCAAAACCCTCTTCACTGCTCACTTTTCCCTTAACTTCACACAACCCTTACAGTTAACCCCTTATTACACACTCCCCTTCCCATCTCACTTCACAGTCTGGCTTCACCAATTAACTTCTAACTCCTTTCCATTCTGGTAGATCAGAAAGGTTTAATCCATGGTTTTATCCTTCCAAATCCCCCTAATTCCATTTATCGGGGGTTGTGTGGTGTTGTTGTCTCCTGACCTGTTCTGCTGACTCAGCCATTTTTAAAACACTGAGGGGAGTAACGCCACCTACAACCTGACTTTCCTTGAGTTTATAGATATATTTGGCGTTTTCTGCTATGATTTTCTCACTGTACACTGGTCAGCTGAATATAGGTCAGCTACTAAAACATTAACCTTGACTGTTTAACTATTCACTTCTTTCCCACGATTGGCACTGAGGGATATCCGACCTATAACCTTGGAGTTTTGTACTGTTGATTTGACGATGTCTCCTGTGTTTCCCTCTCGTTAGCACTGGTACAGGTGATATGATGGTGGTACAGATATGATGCTACTGTCAACAGATGAACGTCAGTAAAGATGAGAATTTCACTTCGCTAGTTGTACGTCTGGCAGTAGCGGCTGTTTGGATGCCGGTCAGCCATGTTTAAATGCTCAATTCTTTCCCTCGTTTGGCACTGAAGAAAAAAGTCCTACAGACCTGTCATTTCCTTGGAGATTTAGTTGATCAGGTTTTCTGCCATGTTGTCTTCCCGTTAAACACTGGTGCAGTTGATATGGAGGTCAGTTATTTCATTGTAGTGGAAAACGTCTCATGTCTGGTTCACGTCTGGCAGCAGGTCTGGTACTTGAATGCCGGTCCCTCTTTTGTCATATTTAGTCCATTTCGTTGTTGTCACCGTCAGTTTTTATGTCACTATAGGTTCCTTGCATGTTGTTGCAGCAGTACTTGCAAATTTGGCCATCACTGGAGTTCGGATAGGCCCAGGTGATGGTGGTAGAAGGTAGTAGTGATGGTGGTAGAAGGTAGTAGTGATGGTGGTAGAAGGTCGTAGTGATGGTGGTAGTGGGTTCCTTCTTTAGTGATTCAGTGATTCTACCAACTCCTCCAATGTTGTTGGAGTTATATAGGGCTACAAAAACCACCGCCGACTCAGCTGCTGCTTCACCACCATTATGGACGGCTTACACTCAGTGGCCCTTATATACCCAACAACACAACACAACACCTCTCGTGACATACGTAACAACTTACTTTATTCATTCTAGAGTATATTCCATGTTTCTATGTTATTAAATTGTTTATTATGTCATATTAGTTGAATTGTGATAGATAAATAAGCCATAGAGTTGATGTTAGTGTCATATTCTCCAACAATAAACTTGCCATCCCTCCCTCACACAAACAAATAGCCAATAAGAACATAACAATGGAAGAACACTGCAGGTCTACTGGCCCATACAAGGCAGGTCTTTATCAAAATGACCTCCACCCAAAGCTACCCAAGAATTTACTCCCGTACCCAATGACACAAATCAAACTCAGCTCCTCCAACTTGTATATTTGTCCAATCTCTTCTTAAAGCTACCCAAGGTCCTAGCCTCGATCACCCTACTGGTAAGTGTGATGTTAAATAAGAAATTAAGAAAGTAGGAACTCTGGAACAGGCCTGCTGGCCCATACTAGGCCAGTCCTTCACAAATCCAACCCACTAACAGAACAAATGCTACCCAAGCAATAAGCTCAGGTGCAAGTCCGACTCAAATCCAACCCCTCTCACTCGTGTATTTATCCAACCTAAATTTGAAACTACCCAAGCCATAGCTTTTAGAACATTGCAGTAAGTCTGTTGGCCCATATTAGGCCGGTCCTTCACAAATCCAACCCACTAACAGAACAAATGCTACCGAAGCAATAAGCTCAGGTGCAAGTCCGACTCAAATCCAACCCCTCTCACTCGTGTATTTATCCAACCTAAATTTGAAACTACCCAATGTTTTAGCTTCGATCACCCTACTAGGCAGACCGTTCCACTCATCAACTACCCCTATTACCAATGTTCATTTATACATTTTATTAGTGCCCTAGAGTCCTTATGGAGGGGGATTCCCTTTCCAAATAACATCTCTTCCCTCTCTCCTCCTCCCTGTCTTCCATTCATCAACAACAGCCTTCAATAAAGGTAACTGTCATGTTGAATGTTCATTCTTTTGTGCATGTAAATCTATCTTTTAGGTAAAAAAAAAAAATTTTTGTTGATACTTCTGGGTGTCTGGAACAAATTAATTGGATTTACATTATTTCTTATGGGGAAAATTGATTCGAAAATCGTCCATTTCGATAATAGTCCCACTTCCAGGAACGGATTATGGACGATTATTGAGGGACCACTGTAATGGAATAATGCAATTTTGTGTGAGACTGATATGGTGGTACGGTTACATACCACCACATCATAAAGTACATCTATATCTTACCTTTTTAGAAATTGGACCCTGACCACTAAATCGTTTCACATCGGCTGCATTTGTGTCCATCACAACAAACTCCGTTAGTTTCTTAGAGGTGCAGAGAGAGTTGAAAGGTGTTCGCCAGAAGACAGTACTGCTAACTTCTGCCACTGCCAGTATTAAGAATTGACTTAATCATTTATGTAAAACCATTAGTACATCTCTTTACCTTAATAAAAGTACTACTGTACAGTACATAGCATTATTAAATTTTTTCCCTTTCATTCAGTAAAAGAATTACAATATTATTCATACAATTAAAGCAGTATTTTTTAATAAAATTTTAGGTTGAAAATTCTAGGTGCTTAAATCATGAGAATTTAATGCAAAACGACTCTAAAATTTTGTGAAATCATGTGTAATCCCACAGCTGTATAGATGACCCTTAGCATTAACCCTTAAACGGTCCAAACGTATATATACGTTTTTTCAACATTTGAAAGTATGTAAAAAAAATGTACATCATCTTTTTTTTTTTTTACATTTGAAAACGTGTAAAAAAAACTTATCTACATTTTTTTTGGTTATATTTGAAAATATATAAAAAAGCCTAGATCTACTTTTGGAGCACTACGGATTTGAACGTCGATCTATTTGGACCGTTTAAGGGTTAACTAAGCTAACTATAACTACATTACAGTGTGAAATACTTCCTCCTTTGATCACTGAAGCTAAAACCTAGGTTAACTTTAAAAATAGGTTGGACAAATATGAGCGAGAAAGGTTGGAGTTGAGTAGAGCCTGCCTAGCAAGGGCAACTAGGCTTACTGCAGTGCTCCTCTATTCTGTTTTAACTGGCAACTCAGTGATCAACTACTGTAGGAATCCAGTGTGGTAGGCCCTCACTATGTCATAATTTCAATCCATCTTCCAGCTTTTTGCTGAAAATCTGGTCCTAAAATCTCGAACTATGCATGGGTATACACAGTTTTCACTAGTCTATGAACATAATATAAGTAGATTTAAAATATACCAAGGAGTGACAGCATATGGAAACAGATGCTGAGTAAATTATTAGTTCCCCAAGGGTTTGAAGGATAAGCTACCAACTGATTTACCTGACATTTCCCCATGTGCTACCAATTGATTTACCTGACATATCCCCATGTTACAGACTTATAACAACCTTGAATACAAAATTTACATAAATACATGAGATAGTTCTGAGGATTTTATTTTTAACACATCGGCCATTTCATACCAAGGCAGGATGACCAAAAAAAAAAAAAAAAGAGGAAACTTTCATCATCAATCACTCCATTACTGTCTTGCCATAGGCATGCTGGTACTATAGTTCAAAAACTGTAACATATCTCCAACCCTCCTTCAGAGTGCAGGCACTATACTTCCAGGACTCAAGTCCGGCTAATTGATTTCCCTGAATCCCTTCACAAAATATTATCTTGCTCACACTCCAAAAGCCATTTGTCTCCATTCACTCCTATCTAACACCCTCACGCATGCCTGATGCATCTCCAAGCCCCTTGCACACAAAACCTCCTTTACCTCCTCCCTCCATCTTCCTATGACAACCCCTACCCTGCCTTCCCTCCACTAAAGATTTATACACCCTCCAATTCATTCTACTTTGCTCCATTCTCTCTAAATGACCAAACCACCTTGACAACCTCTCCTCAGCTCTCTGGATAATACTTTTAATAACTCTACACCTCCTCCTAATCTCCAAACTATAAATTCTCTGCATAATATTTACAGCACACATTGCCCTCAGACATGACATCTCCACTGCCTCCAACCTCATTCTTGTTGCAACATTCCCAACCCATGCTTCACACCTATATAAGAGTGTTGGTACCACCATACACTTTATACATTCCCTCTTTGCCTATATATTCTCAGCAATATGTGGCTGCAGGGGTCAAGTCTTAGCTACTGGCCCCACCTCTCAACCTGCTGCTTGCCAGATTCACTCCTCCCTAGACTAGTGGACCTCATCATGCCTGCTCTTAAAGTAATGTAGTGAGCCTGCCTCCACCATTTCTTCACTAAGATTATTTCACTTTCCGAACACCCTCTGAAGAAATACTTCTTGACATTGCTGCAACTTCTGTGTTTTTAATTTCTAGACGTGTCCCTGAGTTCCTGTTCCTCGCCTCTCAAACCGTCTGTCCCTGTCTACCCTATCAATTCCCTTGAGTATTTTATTTATTGTTATCATATCTCCCATGGTTCTTCTAGTTTACAATGTCATTAGATTCAATTCCATTAACCTCTCCTCATAGTTCATGCCCCTTAACTCAGGAACAAGCCTTGTTGTGTACTTCTACATTTTCTCCAGTTTCTTAATATGCTTCCTCAGGTGTGGGTACCATACTCGTTCTGCACATTCCAAGATGGGAATGACATATTTTGCAGAAAGTGGTTGGAAAGATTCTTGTTGAGATTCCTGATGGCCACTCTTAGATTTGCTAGGCAAGCATTAGCTACATAGGTTTTTCAGTTGATGGACAGTCTGAGTAGGAAGCATGTGATGATACAATAAAAGAAATGTGCAGAGTGCAAAGGTATGTGCTATATTATGACTGAGGAGTATCCTAGAACTGAAGGTCAGACTGAATGAATGGAAGAGTAAGTGATTATTATCATCATTAGGTTCACTGGAAATGCCAAACTTATAAGGGTTATACAATGCCAGTAGAGAGAGGCTGGAGGTAATCAAGTTAGATCCAAGGAAGGTGAGGATAGGTGAGGATAAGTCTAATTCCTTTTCTTAGGAGCCCTACACTGGTATCAAGGCACTCCCTTGAAAGATGAGAAATGAATGTATATGCATATACGTAAATTTGTGTGTACGAAGGGAAGAGAGAGAATATGAAGATATGGCAAGTGTGTGAGAAAACATGTCATGCATTTGAACAAAGCATAAGAAGTGGCAATAAATAGGTCTAAGTGGAAGCAGTGTGTCAGGAGAATGATCAAACTGAAAAAAACCAAGAATATTGTCCTAACTAAACCTAATGAAACACCACTACATCCCACTGACACAGCTAACAAGATAAACGACTTCTTCTCAACCATAGGATCTAATCTCGCCAATAAAATCCCACATACTAATGCCCATGCCGGGGACTACCTAGATGGGAATTTCCCAAATTCCTTCTATCTTGCACCAACTGAGCCCTCGGAAGTCACCGAGATTATAAAGTCACTTAAAAACAACTCAGGGAATCTGTCTAATGTCCCACCATTACTGTACAAGCGAGCGGCCCATATCCTTTCGCATGCTATTTCATTACTTTTTAACAAGTCACTAGAAACTAGCACCTTCCCGAAACTACTCAAGATGGCAAGGGTTACACCAATACATAAAGGTGGTGACCCTACAGACTTAAACAACTATAGGCCAATATCAAACTTACCATTGCTATCCAAAATCTTTGAGAAACTCGTGCACAGGAGACTATATTCATTTATAACAGCACAAAACATACTCAACCCCTGCCAATTTGGATTTAGGAAAAATAAAAGCACTAATGATGCAATCATAAAAATGCTAGATCTGCTTTACACAGCATTGGAAAATAAGGAATATCCACTAGGAATTTTTATTGACCTAAGAAAAGCTTTTGACACAGTAGACCACGACATCCTACTCCACAAACTTGACCATTACGGTATAAGAGGCCATGCGCTTGCTTATTTCAAATCTTACCTTACTAATAGGTATCAGTATGTTACCATTAACCCTTTGAGGGTCGACAGGCCCTCTCCGAAACTCGTTCTCAGGGTCGGCCAAATTTCAAAAAAAAAAAAAATTATTTTTTCTTATGAAAAAATAGAGTTTTTTTTTCTAAACATTATAGGATAAACAAAAAAAATTTACCATCAATACTTACGGAGATATGGATGCATGAAGTTTGCAGAAAATGAGCCGCGTATGGCAACAGCGGCGACTGCCGCTCACCCGGTAAACTTTAGTTTACTTGTATTTGAAGGTTTGTTGTTTTTTTCACTATTTTATTTTTTCACATAACTTATGTGGCCTGTGAGACCAAAGTAAGGTGCAATGTACATATATACACTCGTTGTATACAACACAATAAGCACACAAACATAATTATCAATATATTGTTTACAAAACTTGTTTACAAAAACAAACAATACAAAACATTGTTTATTATTATTGTTCTATAATATATATACCAATATACAGTCACTGAACATATTCCTATTAGTTCTGCAGCTTGTGGAACTCTGAAACATGGTGTCATACACAATGGTGTTTTATCTTTCTCCCTCATTCTATCTCTTTCAATCTGTCTCTCTCTTTCTATCTGTCTATCTATCTCTGTCTCACAGGTACACATAAATACAAGTATACATAGTATAAATTACCTAGGATAACCCAAGAAATCCAGACAAAGTGCTATACTCTGCTTGAAGATGTGAGTAAAAATGATGACACAGTCTTGTGGCTCTCTGAGACAGAGAGCTAGACGGATAGACAGATAGACAGGGAGCTTGACAGACAGACAAATAGACAGACAGAAATGTTAGTGTACCAGTACCAGTGTACTAGTGTTCCACCCTCCTCCTCCTCTTCTTCCTCTTCCTCCTCTTCCCCCTACTCTTCCTCATACTCTTCCTCTTCCTCCTCTTCCTCTTCCTCCTACTCTTCCTCTTCCTCCTCCTCCTCTTCCTCCTCCTCCTCTTCTTCCTCTTCCTCCTACTCTTCCTCCTCCTCCTCTTCTTCCTCTTCCTCCTCTTCCCCCTAATCTTCCTCGTACTATTCCTCTTCCTCCTCCTCTTCCTCTTATTCCTCTTCCTCCTACTCTTCCTCTTCCTTCTCCTCCTCTTCCTCCTCCTCTTCCTCCTCCTCCTCTTCCTCCTCCTCCTCTTCCTCCTCCTCCTCTTCCTCCTCCTCCTCTTCTTCCTCTTCCCCCTACTCCTTCTCCTCCTTGTCCATAGTGTAAATTACAAGGAGTCCGCAGCTGTCAAAGTGACATATTGGCTCATTACTCTTTCCCCCTCGGCCTGTCAAAACAATGGGGTCGGATGCTGCTTCCCCTCCTCCATTCTATCTAATTATCTTTCTCCCTCATTCTATCTGTCTGTCTATCTCTGTCTCACAGGTACACATAAATACAAGAATACATGGTATAAATTACCTAGGATAACCCAAGAAACCCAGACAAAGTGCTATACTCTGCTTGAAGATGTGAGTAAAAGTGATGACGCAGTCTTGTGGCTCTCTGAGACAGAGAGCTAGATGGATAGACAGGGAGCTTGACAGACAGGCAAATAGACAGACAGAAATGTTAGTATACCAGCGAAAACAAAGGGAGGGCGATGTTCATCTCATCTTTTGGCATCAGCTCTACCCTCATTTACCCTCATCAAACGTCAGCACTTATCAGATGTTATCTCCCCTTATCTTGTTACTGTCATGGGTGAACATTTATTATTACATATTATTATTATTACCTGTTATTATTATTATGTATTATTATTATTATTATTATTATTATTATTATTATTATTATGTATTATTATTATTATGTATTATTATTATGTATTATTGTTATCATTACGTATTCTTCTTCTTCCTCCTCCTCCTCCTCCTCCTCCTCCTCTTCCTCCTCCTCCTCTTCTTCCTCCTCCTCCTCCTCCTCCTCTTCTTCTTCCTCCTCCTCCTCCTCCTCCTCCTCCTCCTCCTCCTCTGCCTCCTCCTCCTCTTGCCTCCTCCTCCTCTTGCCTCCTCCTCCTCTGCCTCCTCCTCCTCCTCCTCCTCCATTCTTGGAACAAGTTTGAAGATCTTGTAGTTCATAATCACTATCATTATCATCACCAATGCTCACATCTGAGTCTGGGATTTTGGGAAATAGGAGTTTCCTCTTTGATTCTGGTACAACTGAACGACGGCCCAGCACCAGAGGTGGAAGGCTGTGGGTTGTCTGGGTTTTCCTCACTATTACCCATATTATGGTCATTAGTTTCGGTCAAAACCTCACCAGAACCTTGAAACTCATCTTCACTGTCACTTCCATCTGTATTAGAACTGTCACTGGGGAACAAAAGTGTCCCAATTCGCCGAGGAGTGAGGAACTTCTTACCACAGGGCACGGTGGAAATTGTGTACTATGATGGCATTCCCACAATGCACCACTGGGTCCCAGATTTTTTTCCTACTGCGCACACCCACCACACAGACCCATTCTCTCACATCTAGGCTTATCAGCCTTTTCCTGTGAGATTTGAGGCCGCTAGAATTTATGCGTACTAGTACGACAAAAACCCCTACGCGTAAGACATACTAGTACGACGAAAACCCTCAAAGGGTTAAAGACACAGCATCAACAACATGGCCACTTGATACTGGAGTTCCGCAGGGAAGTGTCCTTGGTCCCCTGCTCTTCCTCATATACATCAATGATCTTCCAAACGTATCCCAACACCTGAAACCCATTCTCTTTGCTGACGACAAGACTTATGTCATCTCTCACCCTAATCTTGCCATCCTCAACACCATTGTTAACGAGGAGCTGATCAAAATATCGACTTGGATGACAGCCAATAAACTTATGCTTAACACTGACAAAACCTACTATATTATGTTTGGTAGCAGAGCAGGAGATGCACAAATTAACATTAAGATCGACAACACTCTAATTACCAGACATAATGAGGGCAAATTCCTAGGCCTATACCTTGACAACAACCTGAATTTCAGCACCCATATCCAACACATAATCAAAAAAGTATCCAAAACAGTTGGGATCCTCTCCAAGATACGATACTACGTGCCGCAAAATGCCCTTCTCACACTATACCACTCACTTATTTATCCATACCTCACCTATGCTATTTGTGCTTGGGGATCAACTGCAGCAACACACCTAAAGCCAATAATAACCCAACAAAAAGCTGCAGTAAGAATAATCACTAAATCCCATCCCTGGCAACACACCCCCCCACTCTTCATAGATCTAAACTTACTCCCTGTTCAGTACATCCACACTTACTACTGTGCAATCTACATCTACAGGACCTTAAACTCCAATATCAACCTTGACCTAAAATGCTTTCTTGATAGTTGTGACAGAGCCCACAGGCATAACACCAGACACAAACATCTCTACGACATTCCCCATGTCCGACTAAACCTTTACAAAAATTCAATGTATGTCAAAGGCTCTAAAATCTGGAACACCCTACCTGAGAACTCTAGAACTGCAGACACATTCATCACCTTCAAAACTACCATTAGAAAACATCTTATCTCCCTGATAAACCCCATCAACTAACTACACGAATACCACCTGGTGGTTCACACTTACACTCACTCACCCATTTAACCATAAACAGAAATATTAATCTCAATCTTAAAATAATGAATCCTATGATACTCCAATACTGAAACTATGTACTGTGCCAAAACAAAAGCATTCACATTGCTAAACTCACAAACTAGTATTTAGTCACTTAGCCATAATACCAACTTACCTCATAATTTGTAATATTTTAAAATAAAGAATTAAACTAAGTCTGCCCGAAATGCCTAGCCATGCTAGGCGTTCTAGTGGTACACTCTGTAATCATTATTTAAGAACATAAGAACATAAGAACATAAGAACGAAGGAACACTGCAGAAGGCCTACTGGCCCATGCGAGGCAGGTCCAAGTCCCTACCGGCTTAAGCCAATGCACCCAACCTAGTCAGGTCAGGTCACATTGAGTTAAGGGAGGAACACGGCAACCGACCTGTTAGCACAAGCTATCAGGTCTAACTCACACCCACCCACATCTACTCATGTATTTATCCAACCTATTTTTAAAGCTACACAACGTTCTGGCCTCTATAACGGTACTTGGGAGTTTGTTCCACTCATCCACAACTCTATTACCAAACCGGTACTTTCCTATATCCCTCCTGAATCTGAATTTTTCCAACTTAAAACCATTGCTGCGAGTCCTGTCTAGGCTAGATATTTTCAGCACACTATTTACATCCCCTTTATTTATTCCTGTCTTCCACTTATAAACCTCAATCATATCCCCCCTGATTCTACGTCTTTCTAGAGAGTGCAGTTTCAGGGCCCTTAGTCTATCCTCATAGGGAAGGTTTCTGATACATGGGATCATCTTTGTCATCCTCCTTTGTACATTTTCCAGAGAATTTATATCCATTCTGTAATACGGTGACCAAAACTGTGCAGCATAATCTAAATGAGGCCTAACCAAGGATGTATAGAGTTGAAGAACAACCTGAGGACTCCTATTATTTATGCTTCTTGATATGACTGTTTCGGTCGTATACAGTGGACTCCCGGTTATCGGCCGTAATCCGTTCCTGAAGGTCGGCCGATAACTGAATTAATATTTCCCATAAGAATTAATGAAAATAAAATTAATTCGTTCCAAACAAAAATATTCACAAAAAATTTTTTTTTTTTTTTACAATTATGTATTTTTACAATTATGTATTACGTACATACCTTTATTGAAGGCTAATGCTGGCTTCTGGAAGATAGGGAGGAGGAAAGAGGGAGGAGTTAATGTTTGGAAGGGAAATCCCGTCCATGAAGACTTTAGGTAGCAATGCCTTCTCTGGGGTTATTTCCCTTCTCTGTCTTTTAATGCCACTAGAACCAGCTTGAGAGTCACTGGACCCCTGTCTCACAAAATAACTGTTCAGAGTGCTCTGTTTCTGGCATCTCTAAGATTTCCCTGAAGTGGGACAGGGTTTTGTCACTAAACATGTTGCAGATATAGCTTGTTTCAGCTTTGTCAGGGTGGTGTTTCTCTACAAAAGCTTGCACCCTGGTCCACATTGCACACACCTCTTTAATCTCTGAAGAAGGCACTTCCTTCACTCCCTCTTCCTCCTCCTCTGAAGCAAGTTCCTCAGCTGCAGTCTGTTGCTGTTCAAGTTGAAGCTCTTGCAGCTCTTCAGTGGTAAGCTCTTCCCTGTGGTCCTCCACCAACTCTTCCACATCCTCACCACTCACCTCCAACCCCAAGGACTTCCCCAAAGACAATAGAGTCCACAGGGTCGGCAGGGTCAGGGTCACGGTGAGTCTCAAACCCTTCAATATCCCTCTCTTGGACACAATCTGGCCACAGTTTTCTCCAAGCAGAGTTCAAAGTCCTGGAAGTCACTCCCTTCCAAGCCTTACCATGGAGCCATGGTTACTTATTTTACAGTTGCACTGCAAGAAAAACCACTAAAAACAATGGTAAACAAGCGAAATGTTTGAATGTATGAGCAGAAGCTTCCTCAGCCACCGAGAGACAAAGCCAAACTGAAGCGCAAGCTGCCCCAGCCGGCGAATGGATGCATCCAAAACGGTCGATAACCGAGCGCCGATAACCGAGCTGGCCGATAACCAAACCGGCCGATAACCGGGGTTCCACTGTATATACATCTTACAAGCCAATGTGTTTTACGTACATATACTCAAAAATTCTAGCGGCTTCAAATCAAGCAGGAGAAAACTGGTAGGCCCACATGTGAGAGAATGGGTCTGTGTGGTCAGTGTGTGCAGTATAAAAAAAATCCTGTAGCATGCAGTGCATAATGAGAAAAAAAACGCCAACTGTGTTTTTGGATTAAAACACCAACTTTGAGGTTCATTTTCGTATGGTTTTCATGGTTATATTCTCGTTTTCGTAGTCACATTTGATAGAATGGAAAACATATTATAGAAATGGAAGCGATTTTGATTGGTTTTACTATGAAAAGGACCTTGAAATGGAGCTCAAAGTAGGGGAAATGTTTGATTTTTGCCAATGTTCAAGAGTAAACAAATGACGTCATTGTCCAATAAATGTCCAACTAGCCATTCTAATATGCAGTCATGAATGAGCTGATATTACTTATACAATTATTACAATATTGCAGTAGTCTGCATAACAGTAAATCTTCTATTTTTTGTTTGAAAAAAAAATCTAAATAGAAAGCAAGAGTATATAAGAGGGGCCTGGAGACATGACTGATGAACAAAGAAAATGTTATTTTAGAGCTAGGAATGTCTGCATTGTTCATTCTAGACCCTATTTTGAAATTGGCATATTTTTTAATTTGCATGAAATTGGCCAAACTGCCAGTTTCTGACCACTTTAATGGGTAGTTGACATTGGTAAATGGGCAGTTTCTTGTACTCAATCGATAGAACAAATGAAGTTCTAAAGAAATAGCTATGAGTTTGGTCAACTGGAAGAATGGAATTAGCCGAAAATAGGCCTCAAAGTGGGTGAAATCGCTGATTCGTAAATACCGCCAAGGTTGCTAACTTCACGAGAGCGTAATTCCGTAAGTTTTCCATCAAATTTCATACTTTTGGTGTCATTACTATCGGAAAAAGATTCTATATCATTTCATAAGATTTTTTTTTTTTCAAATAATTTGCGACACCAGGAGACACCTCAGGATTTGGGGTTGCGACAGACAAAGGGTTAAGTGTGGCAGTACTAGTTTACCTTGCTACTTGGTGTTGAGGTACTAGTCTGCCATATTATTGTGGGGTCACCTTATAAAAGTGGAATAATGAGTAACAAGATGGCTGTGAAATTCTAACATACACTGAGCAGTAGAAGGATCAATTAGTCCAATATGGTTGGTGACACGGTGGACAACACATATCTGTCCAATGCCACCTAGCTGATGAGCTAGCTTGGAAGGGAGACACACCACACTGTCTTTACAAACCGTTACAATTTCAACACTGAAAAGATAAAGTGAAAATTAATTTTACTAATGCTGTATATATACTGATTTATTATTAAACATATCCAAAGTAATAAAAAATAACACTATAAGACAATCTTATACAAAACATCACTAGATCAGGATCAGACATGTGTATTTAGAAAAGGCTCCACAGTAAAATTTATGTTTCTCCAATTTAACCCTTAAACTGTCCGAACACAGATCTACGTCTACGTGTGGGGGGGCTCCGAACATAGATCTACATTTTTTCTACATGCTTTCAAATGGGGAAAATCAAGGTTGGAGCGCTACGCACGTGAACGTAGATCTACGTTTGGACAGTTTAAGGGTTAAACATGATTGTGAGGGAAAAGTTCATTAGATAGGAGTGGAAGCATGAATGAGTAGTAGTGGTGGTGGTGGTGGTGGTGGTAGTTTGTTGGGCAGTATGCTTATTCTGTAAAGTGTATGCATCATTACCACTAATCCCCTCCCCCCCCTCCTCCACCCGGTGGGAGTTGACGTGTGTCCATCCGACAAGTTGACAGTCACTTGAATTTTGGCTCCTATCAAGTTTGTATCTAATCCATTCCTGTTTAATAATACATTTTGTGTTTTGTTCAATTTAGTTTAAACAAGAGCTTCACCCTTGTTTAGGTTTATATTCTGGTAATTCAACCTGACCTAATATGGACTTACAGAGAGTAATGTAATCATATTTGTCCTCATCGCTTCTTTTAAAGGCAGTATGCTTATCATGTGAGTGATTTCTTGAATGGTTTGTAATTTTCTGTTTCTTTTTATAGTCTTGTTTGTTGGATCGGGTAATCTGACACAGGCGAGATAAGAGGGGCAGCAAAGATCTATACTTAAATCAGAGATATAATCTGGCATCAGTACCTAAACTGGTCTCCTTCCGCTTGTAGCTGACACGCAATCCTCTTCATACCATCCTAAAGCCGTTCTCCACTTGTCATCCCAACAAAATTTCATTGTGGTTCATGACTGGCAACTCTACTGCTTTGGATGGGCTGTCAGAGGATCCCAGTACCTCAGTTCTTCATAATCTCTACTCATGTTGAGGTTACTCTCTATTTTCTTCAGGTGTCACAACAGTCACATCCACCAGTCATCAACACCAGTTCAGTGCTCCAAACCATGATTCAGAACTATGTGCCCAGAACATCAGCACGACACTGCTATTTTACTCACATATTAGGTCACACTACACATACATCTACACGTTTATGCATACACACTCATCTGAGTTTTCTTTGATTTTGTCTTTATAGTTCTTGTTCTTATTGCTTTTCCTTTTATATCCATTGGATATAAAAGAAAATGTTGAAAGCAGGGGGAAGGGGGGGATAGTGTTGGAGTGGTTGGTATTTTTTGTATGAATGAGGGGAAGGTACCTATGGATTGGCAGAGAGCATGTATCATTCCTTGATATAAAGGGAAGGGGGACAAGAGAGATTGTAAAAATTATAGAGGAATAAGTTTACTGAGTTAAAGGTAGTAGGTTGGTAGACAGCAACCACCCAGGGAGGTACTACCGTCCTGCCAAGTGAGTGTAAAACGAAAGCCTGTAATTGTTTTACATGATGGTAGGATTGCTGGTGTCTTTTGTCTGTCTCATAAATATGCAAGATTACAGGTACGTCTTGCTACTTCTACTTACACTTGGGTCACACTACACATGTGCACAAGCATATATATATACACACCCCTCTAGGATTTCTGCTATTTTCTTTCTAGTTCTTGTTCTTGTTTATTTCCTCTTATCTCCATGGGGATGAGGAACAGAATTCTTCCTCCGTAAGCCATGCGTGTTGTAAGAGGCGACTAAAATGCCGGGAGCAAGGGGCTATTAACCCCTTCTCCTGTATATATTACTAAATGTACAAGGAGAAACTTTCGTTTTTCCTTTTGGGCCACCCTGCCTCGGTGGGATACGGCCCGTGTGTTGAAAGAAAGAAGAAGTTTACCGAGTATACCAGGTAAAGTGTACAGTAGGGTTATTATTGAAAGAATTTGAGGTAAGGCAGAGAGTAGGATTGAGGATGAGCAAGGAGGCTTTAGAGTGGGTAGGGGATGTGTAGATCAAGTGTTTACATTGAAGCAGGCATGCGTGAGCGTGTTTGATAGGAGTGAATGGAGACAAATGGTTTTTAATACTTGACGTGCTGTTGGAGTGTGAGCAAAGTAACATTTATGAAGGGGTTCAGGGAAACCGGCAGGCCGGACTTGAGTCCTGGAGATGGGAAGTACAGTGCCTGCACTCTGAAGGAGGGGTGTTAATGTTGCAGTTTAAAAACTGTAGTGTAAAGCACCCTTCTGGCAAGACAGTGATGGAGTGAATGATGGTGAAAGTTTTTCTTTTTCGGGCCACCCTGCCTTGGTGGGAATCGGCCAGTGTGATAATAATAAAAAATAATAATGTGTGAACAGTATTTAAATAAAGGTAGGGAAGTTTTCATTGCATTTATGGATTTAGAAAAGGCATATGATAGAGTGGATAGGGGAGCAATGTAGCAGATGTTGCAAGTATATGGAATAGGCAGTAAGTTACTAAAAGTTATAAAGAGTTTTTATGAGGATAGTGAGGCTCAATTTAGGGTGTGTAGAAGAGAGCGAGATTACTTCCCGGTACGTATAAGTAGATCTTAGACAGGGATGTGTAATGTCACCATGGTTGTTTAATATATTTATGGATGGGGTTGTAAAAGAAGTAAATGATAGGGTGTTAGGGAGAGGGGTGGGATTAAATAATGGGGAATCAAATACAGTGGACCCTCGGCTAACAATTTTAATCCGTTCCAGAGCTTGTCCTTAACCAATTTTATCATCAGCCGAATTAATTTTCCCCACAAGAGATAATGGAAATCCAATTAATCCATTCCAGACACCCAAAAGTATTAAAAAAAAAAATTTTTTTCACATGAAATATACAATTTCCTACACAGAAAACAATGATACATGAAGAATAACTACTACTACATGCAGAATAAATACTACATGAAGAATAAATGACACTTACCTTTATTGAAGATGTAATGATGAGTGATGAGATGGGAGGAGGGGAGATGATGGAGGTGTATTATTGTTTGGAAGGGGAATCCCCTTCCATAAGGACTTTAGATAGCAAGTCCTTTTCCAGGGTTACTTCCCTTCTTTTTTTAATGTCACCGGGAACAAGCTGGCAGTCACTGGACCTCTGTCGCACCAAAAATCTGTCCACAGCTCTCTACCTGGCGTTCCTTTAAGATTTTCCTAAAATGGGCCACAACATTGTCATTGTAAAAGTCACCAGCACAGCTTGCAATAGCTGTGTCAGGGTGATGTTGTTCCATAAAGGCTTGCACCTTTGTCCACATTGTACAAATGTCCTTAATCATTGAAGAAGGCAACTTCCTCCATCTCTCTCCCCTCCTCTGAAGCAATTTCCTCAGTTGTGGTCTCTTGCTGTTGCAGATGCTCTTGCAGCTCATCAGTGGTTAGTTCTTCATCGTCGTCCTCCACCAACTCTTCCACATCCTCCCCACTAACCTCCAACCTCATGGACTTCCCCAATGACACAGTAGATTCCACAACTGGTATAGGCTCCTCAGGATTAGCCCCAAACCCTTCAAAATCCCTATCTTGTACACATTGTGGCCACAATTTCCTCCATGCAGAGTTCAAAGTCCTGCAAGTCACTCCCTCCCAAGCCTTACCTATAAGGTTGATGCAACTGAGGACACTAAAGTGATTTTTCCAAAACTCTCTTAGGGTAAATTCAGTGTCTGAGGTCACTTCAAAGCACTTTTGGAACACTGCTCTGGTGTACAGTTTATTGAAATTTGAAATGAGCTGCTGGTCCATGGGCTGGAGAAGAGAAGTGGTATTAGGAGGCAAAAACTTCACTTTGATTAAGCTCAACTCCCCCGCAATTCGCTCTGGCAAGTCTGGAGGATGAGCAGGAGCACTGTCTAATACCAGGAGGCACTTGAGGTCCAATTTATTTTCCATGAGGTAATTTTTCACAGTGGGGCCAAACACATGATAGAACCAATCATGGAAAATGTCCCTAGTGACCCATGCCTTACTGTTTGCCCTCCACATCACACACAAATAAGCCTTGATAACAATGTTTTTCTTGAACACTCTGGGAGTTTCAGAGTGATACATGAGTAGAGGCTTAACTTTGCAATCCCCACTAGCATTACTACAAAACAGAGTAATGTAGGTCCTGTTTGGTATTTTCTTCCAAAAAAGGCCTCTTTTGTCACAATTAAACACTTGTTCAGGTTTTAAGTTTTCAATGTCTATGTACTAATTGAATTTCTGCACATATTTTTCAGCCGCTTTTTGGTCACAACTGGCAGCCTCACTATGCCTTATCACACTCTGTATGCCACTACGATTCTTAAATCTCTCAAACCAACCTTTGCTGGCCTTAAATTCACTAACATCACCACTAGTTGCAGGCATTTTTTTTAATTAAATCGTCATGCAACTGCCCTGCCTTTTCACATATGATTGACTGTGAAACATTATCTCCTGATAATTGTTTGTTGTTGATCCACACCAATAACAGTCTCTTCACATCTTCGAGTATTTGCGATTTCTGTGTTGTAAGTATACTTGCACCTTTTGCAACAACAGCTTCTTTGATTGCCTTTCTGTTAGCCAAGATAGTAGTGATGGTTGATTGGGGTTTGTTGTACAACCGGGCCAGCTCAGAGCCACACACTCCACTTTCATACTTTGCAATTATCTCTTTCTTAAATCTGACTGTACACCTCACCCTTTCTACCACAGGGTTGGCACTAGAAGCTTTCTTGGGGCCCATGGTGGCTTATTTAGCAGTTACAAGCACTAAAAGCAATGGAATAATACAAAATGTGTCAAATGTATGCGTGGAACCGTCCGCCCTGGCTTGTAAACAATGGCACACTAGCTGAAGGCAGGGAAGCTGAGGCGCACTCAGGCTGGACGGCCAGGCGGACACATTGGGGACGATCGTCCTTAACAGGGTTTTTCATCGTTGGCCGAGCCAATATTTTTACACTAAAACACATTGCTATCCAATGTCATCATTAGCCAAGGGTCCACTGTACAAAATGGGAGTTGACACAGTTACTTTTTGCTGATGATACTGTGCTTATGGGAGATTCTAAAGAAAAGCTGCAAACATTAGTGGGTAAGTTTGGGAGGGTGTGTAAAGGTAGAAGTTGAAAGTGAATACAGAGAAGAGTAAGGAGATGAGGGTATCAAATGATTTAGATAAAAAAAAATTGGATATTACATTGGAGAGAGGGAGTATGGAAGAGGTGAATGTTTTCAGATATTTGGGAGTTGACGTGTCAGCGGATGGGTTTATGAAGGATGAGGTTAACCACAGAATTGACAAAGGAAAAAAGGTGAGTGGTGCATTGCGGTATATGTGGAGACAAAAAAACGTTATCCATGGAGGCAAAGAAGGGAATGTATGAAAGTATAGTGGTACCAACACTCTTAAATGGGTGTGAAGCTTGGGTTGTAAATGCTGCAGTGAGGAGGCAGTTGGAGGCAGTGGAGATGTCCTGTCTAATGGCAATGTGTGGTGTAAATATTATGCAGAGAATTCAGAGTGTGGAAATTAGGAGAAGGTGTGGAGTTAATAAAAGTATTAGTCAGAGGGCTAAAGAGGGGTTGCTGAGGTGGTTTGGTCATTTAGAGAGAATGGATCAATGTAGAATGACATGGAGAGCGTATAAACCTGTAGGGAAAGGAAGATGGGGTAGGGGTTGTCCTTGAAAATGTTGGAGGGAGGGGGTAAAGGAGGTTTTGTGGACAAGGGGCTTGGACTTCCAGCAAGTGTGTGCGAGTGTGTTAGATAGGAGTGAATGGAGATGAATGATTTTTGGGACCTGATGAGCTGTCGGAGTGTAAGCAGGGTAATATTTAGTTAAGGGGTTCAAGGAAACCGGTTATTTTTATATAGTCAGACTTGAGTACTGGAAATGGGAAGTACAATGCCTGCACTTTAAAGGAGGGGTTTGGGATATTGGCAGTTTGGAGGGATATGCTATACAGTGGACACCCGAGTTTCGTTATTAATCCGTTCCAGAGCGCCTGCCGAAAGTCAAAAATGCCGAATGGCGAAACCATTTTCTCCATAAGAAATAATGGGGATAAAATTAATCCGTTCCAGACACCCAAAAATATTAAAATAATATATTTTTTTTGGAATTAAATAAAGATTTACATACTGAAAACAGTGAGAAATCAAGTACATGCATATAAAAAATAATAATAACATTACACTTACCTTTACTGAAGACTTCTGGGTGGATGGAAGACAGGAGGAGGGAATAGGAGGAAGGTGTACACTATTGTTTGGAAGGAGAATTTCCTTCCATTAGGGCTTCAGGTATGAAGTCCTTATCTGGGGTTACTTCCCTTCTTTGTTTTTTAAAGACACTGGCACGCACTGGGAACAACTTGAGAGTCACTGGAACCCTGTCGCACAAAATATCTGTCCAGAGAGCTCTGTTTCTGGCGTTTCTTTAAGATTTGTCTGAAGTAGGACACAACGCTTGTCATTGTACATGTTGCCAATACGGCCTGCAACAGCTTTGTTAGGGTGAAGTTCATCCATAAATGTTTGCACTTCAGTCCACTTTGCACAAATGTCCTTAATCTGTTTTTTGGTAATCCACACCAACAATAACCTCTCCACTTCTTCGAGGATTTTGTCAGCATATCTACCCCTTTTGCAACAACAGCACACTTTATTTCCTTTCCTTTCGCCACGATCGAAGAAATGGTTGAATGGGGTTTGCCATACATCCTGGTAAGCTCTGTAACATGCGCTCCACTCTCATATTTTTCAATGATTTCCTACTTGAATTCAATCGTGTTCCTCACTTTCTTTACCAAAGGGCTTGCACTAGCTTTCCTTGAGCCCATGGTGACTTATTTAGCAGTTGCAATCACAAAAAACAATGGATTATTATGTATGAACCAGCGGGGTGATGGTCACGTGTTGGTAAACAATGGCACACTGAGCATGAATGGCGTGGGAGACTGGCTTTGTGTGCGCGGTGACAGGCGGACGGGTACCAGACGGTCGCCGAATCATGAGTTTAATCACGAACCGCGAGGCCAAATTTTGCCGAAAAAACTTGCCGAGTCGGATTTCACGAAAGTCAATGCCGCCAAAACTCGAGGGTCCACTGTATATCTTTATATATGCTTCTAAACTGTTGTATCTGGGCACCTCTGCAAAGACAGCGATTATGTATGAGTAAGATGAAAGTGTTGAATGATAAAAGTATTTTATTTTTGGAGATTTTCTTTCTTTTTGGGTCACCCTGCCTCGGTGGGAGACAGCCGACTTGCTGAAAAAAAAAAAATTATGTACATATTAGCTGAGTCACCAATTATTTATATATTTCATTCTTTGCTTCAGGTAGGATTATTTTCATGTTTAAGTGTTTTATATTCTATACAAGTTCTACATATTAATAAAATTGTTTATCTTATTATGTTATCATTGATTTTTCTATCTTTTCCTATCCATAAGGAGGAATTGGCCTTATCAAATACTCTTTGAGGGTCTGATAGGGCTGATGAACCTTCACATATGATAGACAACCACCTTTTGCACCTCCACCTACTGCATTTTGGAATGTTAGTGATTCATTTTTTGTATCTATTTTCACATTTAATTCCAAAGGTTCACCTTTTGTTGTGGCTCTACCTGTTTCCAGTCATGGAAACCAGTCATCGCATCAGTACAGGCAGGCCAACTTCCCTCCCAAGCACCTCGGGCCTCTTTGTTTCATCGTAGACTTGGCTTTGTTGGACACCGACCCCTTTGCCTCCCACCCATGCCACCACCAGTTGCCTTGAGGATGCATACCATACGATTACTCTTTCCTGTGTTATCACTGCATTGCCTGTCTATTTATCACCCTGTGTCATGTCTCGATATTAATCATGGCTTCAAAAACGAAATCATGCCAAGAAGTTTAAGTATGAAACTATGCCTTTAGTGAAGAAATTAGATGTAACAGGTATGGATAAAGGTGATGCATGTGTGATTGATGCAGCCAAGGCCTATGACATGAGGGAATCAAAATCATTCAATTTGAGAAGAGAAGACCTCGTGTGATGAGTAACCCAAATTGTGACCTGTTGGGAAAAAATGAGAAAGCTATCAATGCAGCTAAATAAAGCTGAAAAAATGCTTAATGACTAGATTCAGGAGAAACATGAGCCTCTTAATTTCTTTGTGATCCATAAGAAAGGCTTATCTTACTGTAAAACAGTGTGTGAGCAGGAAGGAAAGCCTACAAATGAGTTTACCTTTAGTTATGGATGCTGTTGTCTCTACTGACCATACAGCAAAAAAAAAATTTTCCTGGTATGGCCTTACTTCACCTTTCCACTGATGCCAAGCCAAAACAACCAGAATTTAATATGTGTATTCACAACGCTTGACTTTTATTAGGTTATGCTAGGTTAAATCATCCTGTACCAGACTATAACAACATTTTAATGTGCCCATTAACATCTGCGTGCCTTTTAAAATCATCGTATAATAGTTAATTATTATTTTAGGTGACTTGTGTATTCAAAAGAAAAGTTGTTTGGCTTTTTTGGAGGTAGCATGCAACATAACCCAATTTTTCCCATAAGATGCTCACTTCACCCATTGTGCTTCATGTATACCTCGCTTTTTCCATTGTGTTTCATATATACATGTACCTCACTTTTTCTGCTACATAACTTGCACAAAAGGTAGTTGTTTGCTGTATATCAAAACTGCACTAGTTGAGCACCTTACAAAGAAATGATATACATTACAGTATAAATACTGTATCAAGAAATTCTCTAAGGCAATTTATTCTTTACCTGAAGGTGAACTTGTAATTGTAAGAGTTGGAGTGAATATCGTGAGAGATAAGTTTCTTGGAGTGTGTCCATCGACAGGGAACAACTGACATGAGGAAGTCTACTAACTGTCTTGCACCTTGTTCATTGGTGTAGTAGAAGTCTAAACCCTCTGAAAACAATAATAATAACTTGCAGTGACCTCAGAAATATTACAATAGTTTGCTGGCAAAATTCAGGTTAAGATTTTCTTCACACGAAACCACCACCATCTATTGCCTTGGCTAATACTAGTAGGAAACATGATCAATACTGAAAATTAGGCATATTACAAAACTGATACACAAGAGCAGGACAAAATGTTTTGCAAAAAAGAGATAAGGAAAAACACTAAAAAGTGACACTTCACCTTTACAAAGTATCAGATGTAGAATTCTGACATTATCTTACCATGAGCTGGTTTGATGCCTAAAGTCTTCTCATGAGCTCTGTGTTTCAACATCAACTGCTCTAGGTAGTAGAATGTCCGCTTGTGGTCTGTCTTCTGTCGTACCTAAAAAAATTACATCAATAGAAGAAATCCTTTCATTTACATCATAAAAAAAGAAAGTCTCTAAGAGAATAGCACAATACTGTATATATAATGTATGTACTCGCCTATCCTCACCTATATGTAGTTGCAGGGGTGGGGTGTGTGGATTTATGCATGGTATTTGTGGAGACAAAACTTCAGCTACGGAGGCAAAAATGGTGACGGTGGTGGTGGTGGTAGTGGTGGTGGGTGGGGGGTATGTATGGTAATTGTTGAGACAAAACTTTATCCACGGAGGCAAAAATGGAAACATACCACAGTACAATGGTTCCAATATTGCTATATAGGTGTGAAGCATGGGCTTTAATGCTTACACTGTCCAGACCCCAGAAATTAATATTCCTCTCGGTGTCCACTATAAAAAAAAAAATCTGAAATGGTAGAGAATCTTTTTCTAAAAGTAATGAGACCAAAAGAACAAAATTTATGGAAGACTTATGGAATTACACAGGTGCAAAGTTAGTGGTCTTGGCGCAATTTATGCATTGGTAATTTCACCAACTCTGAATCCTATTTTAAGCCAATTCCATTGCCCCATTCAACCAAATTCTTAGCTATTTCACTAATATGCCTTCCATTCTATCATCTGAGGACAAAAATCTCTCACTCAACTATCACAACTAGCATATAAAGTGCACAGAAGTTGGCAATTTGGCCAATTTTACACAAAATTAAAAAAAATATACCATTTTAAAATAAACGATGTAGACATTTCTGGTACTAAAATGACAGTTTCTCTGTTCATTAATCACATCCCCAGGCCTCTCCTATATTATACACTTGCCTTCCTTTTTAAAATTTTAATCACACAAAAATAAAAGATTTACTCTAGTTCTCACACAATAAAATATAAGAGAAATATTGGCAAAAATGTAATATTTCCACAGTTCTGAGCTTAATTTTAAGCTACTTCCAGTCCTAAAACCAATCAAATTCTCTATTTCATTAGTATGTCTTCTATACTATCAAATGATACCAAGCAGCAGTCAATGAAACCATGAAAACCATCCTAGAAAACACCTCAAAGTCACTATTTTAAACCATCCACATGGTCAGAGTTTTGTTTTACCCATCATGAAATGTATGGGTCAGGATTTTTTTATACTGTCCATACACCGCACAGCTCCATTCTCTCATTTATCGGCCAAAATTTACTACTTAAAGCTTATCTAAGTGAGATGAGATCATGATGCAGAACTATGCAGGGACCCTAGTCCCAGTGACGTAGTTCTACTTGATGGCGATTGAAAGGGTTAATTTCAGGGGTTGTGGACAGAGAAAGGGTTAATTTCAGGGGGTCTGGAGAGTGAAAGGGTTAATTCAGAGGGTCTGGACTGTGAAAGGGTAATTTCAGGAGGTCTGCACAGTGAAAGAGTTAATTTTAGAGGGGTCAGAACAATGAAGGGGTTAACCCTTTCAGGGTCACCAGGCCCTCTCCGAGACTTGCTCTCAAGGTCGCCAAATTTAAAAAAAAAAAATTATTTTTTCTTATGAAAAGATAGAGAATCTTTTCCCAATCATAATGACACCAAAAGTATGAAATTTCATGGAAAACTTACAGAATTATGCTCTTGTGAAGTCAGCGGTCTCGATGATGTTTACGCATCGGCAATTTTGCCCACTTTGAGCCCTATTTTCGGCCAATTCCAGTGTACTAGTTGACAAAAATTATAACTATTTCGCTAGAACTCCATTTTTTTCTATCGAATGAGTACAAGAAACCACCCATTTACTGATTTCAACTATCCAATAAAATGGTCAGATTAGCAATTTTGCCAAATTCACACAAATTTCAAAAGATGCCAATTTATGAATAGGGTCCAGAATAAACAAGAAAGACATTCCTGGCACTAAAATAACATTTCCTCTGTTCATTAGTCACGTCCCCACACCCCTCTTACATTCTTTTGCTTTCCACTTTGAATTTTTATTCTCACAAAAAATAGAAGATTTACTGTTATGCAGACTACTGCACTATTGTAGAAATGATATAAATCATATCAGCACACTTGTGAAAGAATATTAGACTCACCAGTTGATGTGTATTGGATGCTTAGCATGATTTGTTTACTTTTAAACTTTGGTAAAAATCGAACATTTCTGCTACTTTGAGCTCAATTTCACGGTACTTTTCATTGTAAAACCAGTCAAAATCATCTCAATTTCTGTAATATGTCTTCCATTCTATAAAATAAGACCAGGAAAACTAGAATACAACAATAAATACCATATGAAAATACATTGCAAAGTCGCGGTTTTAATCCAAAAAACACGGTCAACATTTCTTTTTCTCATTACGCACTGTGTGCTGCAGGTTTTTTTTTTATACTGCGCACACTGACCACATAGACCCATTCTTTCGTATGTAGGCCTACCAGCTTTCTCTCACTAGATCTGAGGGCGCTAGAATTTAGGCATACTAGTACGTCAAAATCCCTGGTGCGTAAGCCGTACTAGTACGTCCGAAACCCTGAAAGGGTTATGAGCAAGGTTAAAAATTACACCAAGAAAAACAAAGGAGAATTGTATTACCACTATAATAACCAGCAAAATATTACAAACCTGTACTACTGCTCCCCAGTAATCCTTGGCTTCAACCCGGTGACAATCATCACACATCTGACCCACCACGACAAACTCGACTATAAACTCCTGCTGGAGCACTGCCCCGGCCTGGATCTCTTTCTGCACTGCAATCTTCACCTGAAAATTAAGCAAATGCATGTTGCTCTTTTGTGCTAAACCCTAACTTTAGTACTGTCACAGAATCTAATATTTGTGGTAAAATATTCTTCATATATAACAATTATATAACAAATTATATGAAGCTGAAAGCATTGAATTTTTTTTTTAATAAATTTAATAACTTCACCAAGAACAAGCTTTGTCTATATTTCAAATAATTATGAAGAGAAATGTCTTACACATTCAAACTGCTCCACACCCAATGAATAAACTGACAGTCATACCTGTGTTAAATAGCTGTACATTAAAAACAGTTCAAAGTTGTAATTACAGTACAGTAGGGCCCCATGTATACAGCAGGTTAGGTTCCAGGCTACTGCTGGAAAGCAGAATGCTGTTTTTTTCCACTTACAAATGCATATGCCAGATAACAAGTTTACACTAACATATATTAACCCTTTGAGGGTCAACAGGACCTCTCTCAGACTCGTTCTCAGGGTCGGCCAAATTTAAAAAAAAAAAAAAAAAAATCTTATGAAAAGATAGAGAATCTTTTCCCGATCATAATGACACCAAAAGTATGAAATTTGATGGAAAACTTACGGAACTGTGCTCTCGCGAAGTTAGCAGTCCCGGCGATGTTTACACATTGGCGATTTTGCCCACTTTGAGCCCTATTTTCGGCCAATTGCACTGTACTAGTCAACAAAAAACGAATATTTCACTAGAACTCCATTTTTTCTATCGAATGAGTGCAAGAAACCACCCATGTACCGATTTCAACTATCCAGTACAGTGGTCAGAATTTAGCAATTTTGCCAATTTCACACAAATTTCAAAAGATGCCAATTTCCAAATAGGGTCCAGAATAAACAAGAAAGACATTCCTGGCACTAAAATGACATTTCCTCTGTTCATTAGTCACGTCTCAAGGCCCCTCTTACATTCTGTTGCTTTCCACTTTGAATTTTTATTCTCACAAAAAATAGAAGATTTACTGTTATGCAGACTACTGCATTAGTGTAAAAAATGGTATAAATAATATTGGCACACTTGCGAAAAAATATTAGACTCACCAGTTGAAGTGTACTGGACGCTTGGTATGATCTGTTTACTTTCGAACTTTGGTAAAAATCGAACATTTCTGCTACTTTGAGCTCAATTTCTAGGTACTTTTCATTGTAAAACCAGTCAAAATCATCTCAATTTCTGTAATATGTATTCCATTCTATAAAATGAGACCAAGAAAACTAGAATACAACAATAAATACCATACGAAAATACATTGCAAAGTCGCTGTTTTATTCCAAAAAAACGGTCAAAGTTTTTTTTTTCTCATTATGCACTGTGTGTTACAGGATTTTTTTTATACTGTGCACACTGACCACATAGACCCATTCTTTCATATGTAGGCTTACCAGCTTTCTCCCACTAGATTTGAGGGCGCTAGAATTTAGGCGTACTAGTACGTCAAAAAACCTGGGTCGTAAGCCGTACTAGTACGGCCGAAACCCTCAAAGGGTTAAATTAGCAATAGAACTAGGCATTAAAAACAAAAAGTAAAATACACACACAGTACACCCATTACTTACCTTAAAATATTTGTAGTCTTAATGTAGGGTGATTATTATCAACATGGGAGAGCGCTAAACCCGTATGATTATACAGCGCATGTGAGGGAGGGATGGAAGGCATTCAGACTCAATTCAGGGAACTGGAGCACAGATCCAATTCCCTAGATCAAGAGCCCCTCACCAGCATCAAGGAACCTCCCTTGAGGGGTTAATGTCAGGTGAGAGGTGAGCTTTATTCATAGGAAGTCAGGTTTGGGAGGTATGATAGCCAGCCAGGTCACCCCACCCCACCCCACCCACATGTAATATACTACGACATTTAATTAAAGCGCTCCAGAGCGATAAAATACTCATACAGTACATTCAATAACCCTTAAACTGTCCAAACATAGATCTACGTTCACTCGCATAGCGCTCTGAACGTAGATCTACTTTTTTTTTTTTTTTACATTCTTTCTTATGGAGAAAATCAAGGTCAGAGCGTTACGTGCACAAACATAGATCTATGCTTGGACAGTTTAAGGGTTAATTACCTTATAATATTTGTAGTCTTAATGCAGGGTGAGAGGTAAGTTTTATTTGTAGGAAGTCAGGTTTGGGAAATATGGTAACCAGCCAGGGCAGCCCACCCCACCCATACGTAAAATACAGTGGACCCCCGCTTAACGATCACCTCCCAATGCGACCAATTATGTAAGTGTATTTATGTAAGTGCGTTTATATGTGTATGTTTGGGGGTCTGAAATGGACTAATCTACTTCACAATATTCCTTATGGGAACAAATTCGGTCAGTACTGGCACCTGAACATACTTCTGGAATGAAAAAATATCGTTAACCGGGGGTCCACTGTACTACGACATTTAATTAAAGCGCTCCAGAGCGATAAAATACACATAGGTACAATACATTCACTAATTACCTTAAAATATTTGTAGTCTTAATGCAGGGTGAGCGGTGAATTTTATTTGTAGGAAGTCAGGTTTGGGAAGCATGGAAGCCAGCCAGGGCAGCCCACCCCACCCACACGTAATGTAAAGAAACTAGGCACGTGTCTGGTTTTCATTCATACACGTTTGTATTATACCACAATGCAAACACTTTACATTATGTACAAGTTGTCTCCACGTTGATGCAGTAGGGCCCCGCCATAAAGCGGGGCCCTACTGTATCAATTTATACACGTATAAATTTTAAATAAATACAAATTTACAGCCATTATAAATAAACTCTAATCATTACTTTGATTACTGTTATTATGGCTATTATTATTATTATTATTATAATAATTCTGGTTATTGCCAAAGTTTAATATAGTACAATAATTTGTAATTTAGGATTGCATTATTTGAGTAGGAATCTTTTTATTTATGGGTAGGAAATATGTATGCAAGTTATACAGTTACAGTATTTTCTTAGGTTCTTCCTAAGAATGTTCAGAAAATATCGAGATACACGTTAATTTATTGATATCAAGTCCACTCAAACTGAAAAAAATTATTCAATATTACCTTCACTCTTTTGGAATGAGGCTCAGTCCATGCAAAACCTGCATCAACAAGCCGCACTTTGTTAAGCCCTTTTATCTTCTTTAAACACAACCTCAACAATTCCTTTGATTCCAGGGCAGCCACTACCCATGATGCTGGAGGGTCCAAGTACCTCTCACATCCACGACAGAAGTAGAGATTGCCCTGTTTTGGAATGCCTTCAGAAATATCATTGCGGGTTCTTATGCAAGCAATACATCGATTTGTAGGGTTTGGATGTATCTGAGCACCACAATCGCAACACAAGCTGAAAAAGAGTATGAATTGATCCTTCAACAAACAGAAGAGAAGTTCAGATTATTATAGAGCAGTATAAAATACAATCTTCACTAAAACTTATCACTTTATGAATCAGTTTTTTACATTACATTCATTGGTGAAAATGCAGAATGGAATAAAATAGTAAAAGTATTAATTTCATAATTTATATAAAATCTGCAATCTTTTTTTTTTTATTAATACTTCGGCCATTTCCCACAAAGGCAGGGTGACCCAAAAAAGAAGAAACACTTTCATCATCATTGTTGAAAATAGTATAAAATACCTACAAGTTGAAGATTAAGACACATGTGCATTACTTTATTGATGAAATGTTTTGCCTATACAGTAGGCTTCTTCAATCAAATATAAAAGGAGCAGTAAAGATGATGTAATCAGCCCATCAACTTTGGAGAAAAAATATTTAACCCTCTGACTGTTTTGGTTGTATATATACGTCTTACGAGCCAGTGTTTTGAACGTATTAATACGCATAAGTTCTAGCGGCTTCAAATCCAACAGGAGAAAGCTGGTAGGCCCACATGTGAGAGAATGGGTCTGTGTGGTCAGTGTGCACCACATAAAAAAAAATCATGCAGCATGCAGTGCATAATGAGAAAAAAAAGGCTTTTTTTTTTTATTAAAACGCCGAATTTGAGGTGTATTTTCGTATAGTATTTATCGTTGTATTCTCGTTTTCATGGTCTTAGGTGATAAAATGGAAAACATGTTACAGAAAGAGAGATGATTTTGATTAGTTTCACAATGAAAACGACCTTGAAATTGAGCTCAAATTAGCAGAAATGTTCAATTTTTACAAATGTTCAGGAGTAAGCAAATCACACCACACGTCTAATGCACGTCAACTGAGGAGTCTAATATTCTTTCACTAGTGTACTGATATTATTTATACCAATTTTACAATAATGCAGTAGTCTGCATAACAGTAAATTTTGTATTTTTTGTATGAATAAAAAGTCAAAATAGAAAGCAATAGTAATATAAGAGGGGCCTAGAGACATGACTAATGAAGAGGATATGCTATTTTAGTGCCAAGAATGTCTACATTGTTTATTCTGGACCTTATTTTGAAATTGGCATCTTTTTTAATTTGCGTGAAATTGGCCAAGTTGCCAATTTCTGACCACTTTATTGGGTAGTTCAAATCGGTAAATGGGCAGTGTCTTGTACTCAACTGATAGAAAAAATGGAGTCCTAAAGAGATAGCTATGAGTTTGGTCAACTGGAACAACGGAATTGGCCAAAAACAGGGCTCAAAGTCGGCGAAATCACCGATGCGTACATGTCGCCAAGACCGCTAACTTCGCAGGGGCGTAATTCCGTGAGTTTTCGACCAAATTTCGTACTTTTGGTGTCGTTATCATCAGGAAAAGATTCTCTATCATTTCATAAGAATTTTTTTTTTCCCAAAAAATTTTGAGACATAGAATGACAGTTTCAGAAAGGGGCTTGTGACAGTGAAAGGGTTAAGGTGATCAGTCCCTCAGCCTGGAGGAGAATTCAGTCTCCATGGTCCAGGCTGAAGGACTAACCACCTCAAATGCTTTTTTCTCCAAGGTTGATGGACTGGTTACATCATCTTTATTTCATCTCTACTGCTCCCGTTGTATTTGACTGAAGAAGCCTACTGAGTAGGCAAAACGTTTCAACTTACATCATCTTCATTCACTCCATCACTGCCTTAACAGAGGCACACCTACACTACAGTTAAAAAACTGCAACATATCAACACCCCTCCTTCAGAACACAGGCACTGTATTCACTATCTCCAGGACTCAAGTCCGGCCTGCCAGTTTCCCTGAATCCCATCATAAATGTTAATTTGCTCCAGGGCTGTAGAGTCAGAGTCGTAAGCAATTCTTGGGTTACTGGAGTCGGATTTGGTAAAAATGTACCAACTCTGACTCCTAGTAAATTTAAATATAAATTAAACAATACGTACTTTAATCTGGAAAAGGAAAGGTTATGTTCCTAATTGAGTTAAATTCTTTTAAATTGGTTATTTATTAAGTTGTTTTAGGTGTTCAACTGCTTTTTACTTTTTGTAGTTTTAACTTTGAATTCTTTTTAGCAATGTTAAAGGATGTACTTCAGATTTTTTTTAACTAGTAGAGAAAGATGTTTCTGACTCAGATTTTCTCTTATACCCTATTACTTTATACTTGATAGTCTTTTAAAAAATATATAACCTCATTGTTTCCATATTTCAAGTTTTGTCCTTTGTTTTTAATTTCTTTAATAAATAAAAAATAGTCAGAATGACATAGCTGTAGCATTTACAACCAAGCTTTAACAGGTTAATGCGCTTGTATGTTGCATGCTTTCAATCCATATAGCAAATATATATAATTAATATAGTATTTATAATTTATTCCCTATATCAATATATAATTAAGAGTCAGAGTCAGAAGTGCCTTAAATAAAGGAGTTGGGGTCGGAGTCGAAGGATTTATGTGCAGACTTCAGAGCCCTGCTTTGCTTACACTCCAACCACATGTCAAGTCATAAAAACCATTTGTCTCCACTTGCTCCTATCTAACATGCTCAAGCATGCTTGCTGGAAGTCCAAGCCCCTTGCGCACAAAACCTCCTTTATCCCCTCCCTCCAACCTTTTGTAGGATGACCCACATCCTGCCTTCCTTCCACTACCATCCTCTCTAAATGTCCGAACCACCTCAACAACCTCTCTTCAGCCTTCTGGATAATACTTTTTAGTAACCCTGCACCTCCTCCTAATTTCAAATTTAAGATTTTCTGCATTATATTCACACTGCTCTCAGATACAACGTCTCCACTGCCTTCTCCTTGTTACAACATTCACCACCCATGCTTCACACCCATATAAGAGCATTAGTATGACTATATTCTCCAACAACCCCCTCTTTTCTTCCATGGATAATATTCTTTGTCTCCACAGACTTCTCAGTGCACCGCTCACCTTTTTCCCTCTCATAAGTTCTATGATTCACCTCGTCTTCCATTGACCCATAAGCTGACAAGTCCAATCCCAAATATCTGAATACATTCACTTCCTCCATATTCCCTCTCTCCAGTCAGATACAGTGTATCCAATTTTTCATTACCTCAGTTTTTTATCTCATCACCTTACTCTTTCCTATGTTCAGTTTTAACCCTTTGACTGTCGCAGGCCCCTTTCTGAAACTGTCATTCTATGTCGCAAAATTTTCGAAAAAAAAAAATTCTTATGAAATGATAGAAAATCTTTTCCCGATGGTAATGACACCAAAAGTTCGAAATTTGGTCGAAAACTCACGGAATTACGCCCCCGCGAAGTTAGCAGTCTCGGCAACATATACGTATCGGCGACTTTGCCGACTTTGAGCCCTGTTTTTAGCCAATTCCGTTGTTCCATTTGACCAAACTCATAGCTATTTCTTTAGAACTCCATTTTATCTATCAGTTGAGTACAAGAAACAGCCCATTTACCGATTTGAACTACCCAATAAGGTGGTCAGAAATTGGCAATTTGGCCAATTTCACGCAAATTAAAAAAGATGCCAATTTCAAAATAGGGTCCAGAATAAACAAGGTAGACATTCTTGGCACTAAAATAACATATCCTCTGGTCATTAGTCACATCTCTAGGCCCCTCTTATATTACTATTGCTTTCTATTTTGATTTTTTATTCATACAAAAAAAATACAAAATTTACTGGTATGCAGACTACTGTATTATTTTAAAAATAGTATAAATAATATCAGTGCACTAGTGAAAGAATATTAGACTCCCCAGTTGACGTGTATTGGATGTGTGGTGTGATTTGCTTACTCCTGAACATAGGTAAAAATCGAACATTTCCGCTACTTTGAGCTCAGTTTCAAGGTCGTTTTCCTCGTGAAAGTAATGAAAATCATCTCTATTTCTGTAATGTTTTCCATTTTATCACCTAAAACCATGAAAACGAGAATACAACGATAAATACTATACGAAAATACACCTCAAAGTCGGCGTTTTAATCCCCCCCCCCAAAAAAAACGGTAAGTTCTTTTTTCCTCATTATGCACTGTGCGCTGCAGGATTTTTTTTATGTGGTGCACACTGACTACACAGACCCATTCTCTCACATGTGGGCCTACCAGCTTTCTCCCGCTTGATTTGAAGCAGCTAGAATTTACGCGTATAGATACGTCAGAAACAGTGGCGCGTAAACAGTCAAAGGTTTAATTTCCTTCTTTTACATACCCTACCAAACTCATCCACCAACCCCTGCAACTTCTCTTCAGAATCTCCCAAAAGCACAGTGTCATCAGCAAAGAGCTGGCAAAATTGTCAACAACATAAGTATGTCCAAAATTCATCTTAATGGAAAATACAAAAAGACTTAGTTTTTTGCACTATTATGCCTAATACAGTCACATGGCTCAGATGTCAATAACATTCTGGTCATATATCCCAGAAGACTCAACATTTGAGACTTTCTTCATAAGATCAATGTCCAACCTACTATCAAACTTACTCAAACTAAAAAATATTCTATGCAGGTCACTGAACAAAGACATCCTTTCTTTCAGAGTCTACAGAAAACCAAGAAATACAGTTGACCTTATTCATTCCTACTAGCACCAAGCGGGGCATGGTCATTGGGTTTTTCTTAAAGCTATCCATATCTTTAGTCAAAATTCTTAGATAAATAATTCCAGCACATCACCCATGCCCTCTCGCTTACACTTTGCTCCCTATGAAAATCCTCGACTTTACCAACAATACTACCACCAAACACACAGATTCTTAACTCTACATAGAGAAGTAGTAGCCAACAACAACAGACAGACCCTTTCAAGAAGCAACATTTGCATAGCTGCCATGGCCATGTCTTCTATTAGAGGTCTCACAAGAAAGAAAGATCTATTTGACAAACCAAACAGTTAAGTAGGTGTGTACCCAGTACTATGTGGAGGGTGCAACAACATCCATGAAGAATACAAAGATGAATGCAACAGACATCAAAAATGCAAAGATGAATGCAAGACATCAAAAATGTTTGTCTTGCAAAGCTCAAATATGGGACACCATAGAAACTGGAACTAAGCAGAGCTGATCTACTGAGAAAACAATACTGACAGGCACCAGCATATTGAAGCATCCTTAATTGCTACTAAAAACACTACAGAACAAAGACCTAGCAAGTACACCATCTCAATTACTTTTGCATGGAGAGTTATAAAGCTTGGGGGAAGGGCAAAGAAGACTGCAGATGGAGTTTAGACTCAAGGAGGGTACAAAGACTGCAAATCTAAGAATAGTGTTTTGAAATCTAAGTAAGGAGTCATTCACGACACTGTACACCATATACATCAGGCTCACATTGGAGTATGCAGCACCAATATGGAACACGCACCTAGTCAAGCACATCTAGAAACTGGTGAAAATGCAGAGGTTTGCAACAAGACTAGTCCTAGAGCTAAAACAAATAAAAATTATTTCTATAAAGTGGAAAAGAGTATATTATACAATTAGGGTAACTGACATACATATATATATAAATATATATATATATATATATATATATATATATATATATATATATATATATATATTATATATATAATATATATATATATATATATAATATATATATATATATATATATATATATATTATATATATATATATATATATATATATATATATATATATATATATATATATATATATATATATATATATATATATATATATATATATATATATATAAATATATATATATATATATATATATATATATATATATATATATATATATATATATATAAATATATATATATATATATATATATATATATAATATATATATATATATATATATATATATATATATATATATATATATATATATAACTATTTTATAGAAAGCCCTTGTTATTTAAGTCTTTTGTATCATTTGGAGTGACCATGGGCAAAGAACCAAAACGCTTTCAATAAAAATATCCCATGCAGTTGTGTCCGTCCATATTGTTGCTATCAATTTACTGTTGCATATATACATTACATATATAAATAACGCAGCTTACATTATTCCCGGTGCTGATGGAACAGGAGCGATATATTCCATCTTAATGTAATACTGAGGTCTAAAACACCAATATATTACACAGACAAAATTTAGTAACACTTTCTCGTCTTTGTGTTGGGTTTGTAAAGGCCGCTGACAGCTTACACCGTATCGAGCCTTATTTCGAAATACAATAGAGTACAATTTTTATTTCCTTGCAAGTTTACATTGAGATTCTGTAATTACAGTAATGAGTTACAGTGCAAAGAGAGCTACTATCATGCCATGGCATTATGGGCAGACTAAATTTAATGGCTTACAGATTACTTAGAAGACTTTTCCAGAGTCTTGTCCGGAGTTGAAAACAATTGCGAGACAATAATACTGGGCGACTTCAATATCTGTTTTCAGCAGCAAAATAACGGGCTATGCAAAAGGTATAAGCAAATTCTAGGATTAAATAGTTACACTCAACTAATTAATACTCCAACCCGGATCACACAGTTCTCAGCCACCCTAATTGACCACATACTTTGTAACCGCTCTGAGAACATTAGTCAGTCAGGCGTCATTACCACAGGTCTTAGTGATCATTTCATCATTTACTGCACCAGGAAAATCACTAGGGATAGGATAGGCCTACACAGGACAATAAAAATGAGGTCAACTAGAAACTACAGTAAAGAAACACTGGTAAATAGGCTACACAATTGTGACTGGACAGAGATAACAAGTTGCACGGACGTAAACGATGCCTGGGAAAAATTCAAAACAATGTTCACTACCATCCTTGATAATATTGCACCAGTTAAAGAGGTTAGGATTAAACGAAGAACTGAACCCTGGATGAATACTGAGATATTAGATAACATGAAATTCAGAGACCAGCTGCTAAAAAGATTTAAAGCAAACAGACAGGATATTGCAGCACTAAATGAATTCCAAAGGGTGAGGAACAGAGTACAGAGACTTATAAAAGGAGCAAAGGCAAAGCACTACTGCTCAAAAACTGAAGAGTATAAGCATAACCCCAGAAAGCTCTGGCAACAACTAAAACAGTTGGGGTATAGCCATAAGCCAGTAGATAGGTCTAACATAGTACTCACTATCGATAATGAGGTATGCCACGAAACATCTAAGGTGGCAAATTGCTTTAATTCCTACTACACATCTGTTGCATCAACACTAGTAAGTAAACTACCAGCTGCATCAAATACCTTTAACACAGACTCTGATAAGTTTCAAACATACTATACCAATAAAGGGGTAACCCCAAACAGTTGTCAACTAGTAAGTGTATCTCATGACTTTATTCAAAAAGAACTAAGCAGGTTAAACCCAACTAAGAGCACAGGCCCTGATAACATCCCGTCTAAGTTCCTAAAAGATGGTGCTTCTGAACTGTCAATCCCTATTCCTCACATAATAAATCTATCAATCACCACTAATACCGTACCGGAGGGGTTCAAGGAGGCCAAAGTTACTCCTATCTTCAAGAAAAATAGTGGGTCCGATGTAAGCAACTATAGGCCTGTTAGTATACTCAGTATAATATCTAAAATTCTAGAGAGGGCGGTGTATTCTCAAGTAGTTAAGTACCTTAATGACAACAACATTCTCCATAGCTATCAATCGGGCTTTAGAAGATCCTACTCAACCGACACCTCCCTTATTAATCTGATGGATTACCTGAGAACTGAAATGTCAAAGGGGAACCTCATAGGTATGGTAACCTTAGACCTGCAAAAGGCCTTCGATACTGTCAACCACAATATATTATGTAATAAACTTCAAGCTATCGGTATAGGTTCTGTAGACTGGTTTAAGTCCTACCTTAGCAACAGGAGACAAATAGTCAAAATCAACAAAATAGAATCAGAACCCCTGCCGATAACATGTGGAGTTCCCCAAGGTAGTATTCTGGGTCCCTTATTATTCTTATGTTATGTCAATGATATGCCTATCAGTGTCAAGTGCAAACTCCTACTGTATGCAGATGACAGTGCTCTGTTAGTGTCAGGTAAAGACCCACAAGATATTGCTAATGTTTTAACACTGGAACTGGAGTCCTGCAGCAAATGGTTAGTAGACAACAAACTATCATTACACCTAGGGAAAACTGAAGCCATTCTCTTTGGCACGAAACATAAACTGAGAAGGGTAAATAATTTTAATGTTCAATGTAATGGGGAGCCCATCACTTTGGTTTCATCAGTAAAATATTTGGGAATCCCCTTTGACCCATGCATGTCAGGAGAATTGATAGGGAACAGTGTAGTAAAGAAAGCGAATGCCAGACTGAAGTTCCTGTATAGACAAGCACAGTGTCTACCTACTGAGGCTCGCAGGACCCTATGTCTAGCCCTTATACAATGCCATATGGATTACGCTTGCTCTTCTTGGTACTCTGCCTTGACAAAAAAACTGAAAGATAGACTGCAAATCACCCAGAACAAAATCGTAAGATTCATCCTGGGGCTGGGACAAAGAGAACATGTAGGCCAGGATGAATTACAGCAGTTGGATATGCTGAATGTTGAAGACAGAGTAAAACAACTGAAGCTAAATCATGTTTATAAAATTGCTCACAAACAATGTCCAGAATATCTTGCTGTCAATTTTGTCAAGGTTGGGAACCAAAGCAATCATAGTAGGCCAGACCAACAAGGGGGTGGCACAGCCATATACTACTGAGACCAACTAGAATGTATCACTAATACTTGCACAAGGGATGAACATGGGGAATATATAATAGCCAAATTCAAATCCAAATACCTACAAAAACCTCTCACATTGATAAACATCTACAGAGTTCCACAGTCAAACATTAGCCAATTTAGTCAAAACCTAGGAAGTATGATAACTGATGCACGCATGAACAAAGATCACTTACTACTCTCAGGTGACTTCAATATAAATCTCCTGCAAGACCAGGACCCACACGTTACTGAATTCACAAACACAATGAGTAACTGTATGTTGCTACCAACAGTAACAAAACCTACAAGAGTTACAGAGACTAGTGTTTCCCTACTTGACCACATCTGGACCAACACCATATCCCCTTTAAAATCAGGCATAATTACAGATAATACCACAGACCACTACCCTACTTTCCTCATAACAACTCTTGGTAAACTACCCCAAGACACTACTAAAGTCACCTTCAGACTTCACAATGAGGCAGCCATTAATAACTTCACAACAGCAGTAGCAAACATTGACTGGCACACTGAGCTAGAAATCTATACAGATATTGACGAATGTATTAATAATTTTCTAAAAAAGACCCAATACCTCTATAACAAGCACTGCCCTAAAAAAAACTAAACAGATGACAGCTAAGAGACTTAACAGTCCCTGGCTAACACCCAGCATTCTCAAATCCATAAATACAAAACACCAATATGAAAAACAGTACAGAATGGATCACATAACCAGAGACCAAACAAAACGTTACTCGTCAATCCTAACCAGCCTGATAAGAAGGGCAAAAAAATTGTATTATGAGAACAGATTATCCAACTTACGAGGTGATATAAAAAAGACCTGGAAAACCCTATCAGAAATTCTGGGAACAAAAAAGATATCACGAAATAGCGAAATAAAATTAGCAAAATCAGATGAACCCCAACTCCCACCAACAGAAATAGCAAACAGACTCAATGATTTCTTCTCTACTATAGGACAAAACCTTGCCAATAAAATCCCAAGCTCAGATACCCCACCAAATGACTACCTCACCGGCAACTACCCGAACACACTGTTCCTAGCTCCGACTAACCCATACGAAGTCTCCCTTATTATCAACGCACTAAAAAACAAGGCAGGAGATTTAAATACCTTACCACCCTTTATATACAAAAAAGTGTCACAAGTGCTATCACCAATCATTGCAACACTCTTTAACAAATCCATTGAATCCTCCACCTTCCCTAAAGTACTCAAAATAGCAAGGGTCACCCCGATCTACAAAGGAGGAGACCAAACAGAGTTGAATAACTATAGGCCAATATCCAACTTACACCCTCTCTCTAAAATCTTCGAAAAATTAATTCATAAACGAATCTACTCCTACCTTATCTCCCAAAACATACTCAACCCCTGCCAATTTGGATTCAGGCCTAATAAAAATACTAATGATGCTATTATACACATGCTAGAACATATATACACTGCAATAGAGAAAAAAGAAGTCCCACTGGGGATCTTCATTGACTTACGTAAAGCTTTTGATACAGTTGACCATGACTTGCTCCACGTAAAATTGTCACACTATGGTATAAGAGGGCACTCCCTCAACTACCTCAAGTCATACCTCAGCAACAGAAGTCAATATGTGTACGCAAATGGGGCAAACTCTTCTGCACAACCAATTACAGTTGGTGTCCCATAGGGAAGTGTCCTTGGCCCTCTTCTCTTTGTCCTATACATAAATGACCTACCAAATGCTTCGCAATTACTCAAACCCACACTATTTGCAGATGACACTACATACGTCTTCTCCCACCCGAGCCCAGTCACGCTAGCCAATACTGTAAATACCGAATTACAGAAAATATCTACCTGGATGAGGACTAACAAACTTACACTAAACATTGACAAAACCTACTTCATTCAGTTTGGTAACAGAGCTACAGATGTCCCTCTTAACATAATGATAAACGGATCACCTATCACAAAGCTAACAGAGGGAAAATTCTCAGGAATCCACCTTGATAATAGACTCAAATTTCATACACATATACAACAAATTTCTAAGAAAATTTCCAAGACTGTAGGCATACTATCGAAGATACGGTACTATGCTCCACAGTCAGCCCTCCTGGCCCTATATCACTCTCTTATTTACCCCTATCTCACCTATGGAATTTGTGCATGGGGCTCAACAACAATTAACCATCTCAGACCACTAATTACCCAACAAAAGGCTGCAGTTAGAATGATAACAAATTCTCACTACAGGCAGCACACTCCACCAATATTCAATACACTAAACCTACTCACCATACAAAACATCCATACTTATTACTGCACCTATTACATACATAGAACACTTAACTCTGATATTAACCCTCCCCTCAAATATCTCCTTGCCAACCTCAACAGAACACATGACCATAACACAAGGCACAGATCACTCTTTGATGTTCCTCGTGTCCATCTTACACTATGCAAAAACTCAATGCACATAAAAGGCCCTAAAATCTGGAATTCATTACCTGTAAATATAAAAGAAACACTACCTGTTTATAAATTAAAGTCTCTTCTCAAAGATCACTTACTCACCCAAAACCAAATAAATACTGAATAACTGAACCTTATAAATTGTATATCTTAAATGTTTCTCACAATTATATCACATAAATGTTAAACCTAAAACCCAATCTAACTTTATTATTTTTTAAATACACTACCTAACAGAATACTCCATTTTACTGAATGTACAACAATGCATGCAACCATTACCTGGAGAGAGTTTACCTGGAGAGAGTTTCGGGGGTCAACGCCCCCGCGGCCCGGTCTGTGACCAGGCCTCCTGGTGGATCAGCGCCTGATCAACCAGGCTGTTGCTGCTGGCTGCACGCAAACCAACGTACGAGCCACAGCCCGGCTGATCAGGAACTGACTTTAGGTGCTTGTCCAGTGCCAGCTTGAAGACTGCCAGGGGTCTGTTGGTAATCCCCCTTATGTGTGCTGGGAGGCAGTTGAACAGTCTCGGGCCCCTGACACTTATTGTATGGTCTCTTAACGTGCTAGTGACACCCCTGCTTTTCATTGGGGGGATGGTGCATCGTCTGCCAAGTCTTTTGCTTTCGTAGTGAGTGATTTTCGTGTGCAAGTTCGGTACTAGTCCCTCTAGGATTTTCCAGGTGTATATAATCATGTATCTCTCCCTCCTGCGTTCCAGGGAATACAGGTTTAGAAACCTCAAGCGCTCCCAGTAATTGAGGTGTTTTATCTCCGTTATGCGCGCCGTGAAAGTTCTCTGTACATTTTCTAGGTCGGCAATTTCACCTGCCTTGAAAGGTGCTGTTAGAGTGCAGCAATATTCCAGCCTAGATAGAACAAGTGACCTGAAGAGTGTCATCATGGGCTTGGCCTCCCTAGTTTTGAAGGTTCTCATTATCCATCCTGTCATTTTTCTAGCAGATGCGATTGATACAACGTTATGGTCCTTGAAGGTGAGATCCTCCGACATAATCACTCCCAGGTCTTTGACGTTGGTGTTTCGCTCTATTTCGTGGCCAGAATTTGTTTTGTACTCTGATGAAGATTTAATTTCCTCATGTTTACCATATCTGAGTAATTGAAATTTCTCATCGTTGAACTTCATATTGTTTTCTGCAGCCCACTGAAAGATTTGGTTGATGTCCGCCTGGAGCCTTGCAGTGTCTGCAATGGAAGACACTGTCATGCAGATTCGGGTGTCATCTGCAAAGGAAGACACGGTGCTGTGGCTGACATCCTTATCTATGTCGGATATGAGGATGACCTGTCTTTGTAATACTCACTTGTGCTTTATAGAAATCTGTTTACATTAATGTTTTATCACTGATTTCATCATTGCTTAGTAATCTTAAGTTAATTTTAAGCCAGCCCGTAATGCTATGCATAGTATAAGTGGCTTTGGCATGCTGCTCTTATCTGTATTTTTTTGTACCTCTGTATGTGCTCAAATTGTTAATAAATAAATAAATAAATAAATAAATAAATAAATAAATAAATAGTACTAGGGGGAGAGAGCACAACTTTGTAGTCATTGGACAGGCTTCAAACACCTTTTATTGTACAGCAATAAAGGTTTAGTTTAGTTTAATATGTTTATTATGCACCCCATACCCATCCTGTGGGCGGTAGTCAAAAGATTACAGAGGTACATAATTGGTCTAGGGACTGGACTCCAAAGTTTTGATAGCTGAGCAAGTTACAGAGGTAATGAACTCACAATTTACAAAGGTAATGAACTCACAATTTACAAAGGTAATGAACTCACAATTTACAAAGGTAATGAACTCCAGGTAAGTCTGGTCACAATCATGACAAGTTACAAAGGTATTTACAGATTACAGAGGTACGTAATGGGTCCAGGGACTGGGCCCCCAAAGTTTTGATAGCTGAACTAGGTACAAAGGTAATGAGCTCACAAGTTACAAAGGTAATGAATTCTGTAGAATGGTTACTTACGTTTATACTTTGGCTACAATCATGAACAAATTATAGAGTAATGAGCAATTCACACTTCCACACCCGGTCACAACTGTAATGAGTTATTGGTGCAAATATTGATTGTTGAGTCACACACACACACACACACACACACACACACACACACACACACACACACACACACACACACACACACACACACACACACACACACACACACACACACTTTAGTTTAATATCTTTATGCACCCCATACCCATCCTGTGGGCGGTAGTCAAAAGATTACAAAGGTACATAATGGGTCCAGTGACTGGACCCCAAAGTTATGATAGCTGAACTAGTTACAAAGGTAATGAACTCCAGGTAGATCTGGTCACTAATCATGGCAAGTTACAGAGGTAATGAATCAGCTTCACTCCTATACATGGTTACAGTCATGAACAAATTACAAAGTAATGAACCACTGATACGTCCACACCTGGTCACAATTGTAATGAGTTATAAATACAAATATTAAGTGGATCATACACCCACACTAGTGCGCGCGCGCACATACACACACGAGGGCGCACGCACGGACATGTGCACACGAGCGTACAAATATATGCATACACACAAGGACGCACACAGACTGCCCGCACATGTCAAAGCCAGTCATAGCATGAACCAGTTCAAGAAGAGTGCCAAAAGGTGTCTGATGAATGTAGCTACAGAAAGGGAGGGGAATGAATTTCTATTTTTTAGCTAACATACGTGTAAATTTTACCATATTCCTAGTAATGACCCTCGTATTGTAGATAGTCTTAATGACCCTCGTGTAGTAGATAGTCTTTTTAGTATGATAATAAGATGTTATCTTCATTGTAGAATAATAAGAAAATATTATAACCTTTATATTATAATAATAAGGTAAAAGGACCCCAATGGAAATAAGTCACTCTGTCTGACTTTTTTGGGTTATCCTAGGTTCTCTACACATATGCTGCTATGTATGATAATTCTATGTAACTGTATTTGTGTATACCTGAATAAACTTACTTACTTACTAGAGAAATTTGTTTAAGTTGTACATCTGTTTTTATTTATAGAAGACAGTAAGTTTACTCAAATTACAATCTGGGGTTATTACATTGGTACAAGTTGAAAGTATTTTGTAGGTAGTGTATATCAATGGTAAATATTTAAATTATATTGTTGGAATATAATATTGAACGTTGATGAAAGTAGTTTACAGTATGAGAATGCTACAATTTGGTGTAAGGCAGTATAGTTTTGGGCAGGTAAGTAAGTAAATAAGTAAGTAAGTAATTAAGTAAGTTTATTCAGGTAGTTATACTACAATGTAGTATTAAGTTATTATGAACTTTGGGTATCTAAATTTTGAAGTGTTAAGATTTAGGTAATTGGGAGATCTTTTGGCAAATTTAAGTCAAAAAAATTTAGGTAAAAAAACTGTATTATGAAAACAGATTACATAACATAAAAGGTGACGTGAAAATTACCTGGAAAACCCTATCCGAAATTCTAGGAACTAAAAAGATGTCCAAAAACAAAACAATCAAATTAACAAAATCAGACGAACCCCTACTCTCACCAACTGAAACAGCAAACAGACTCAATGTTTTCGTCTCCACCATAGGAAAGAATCTAGCGAGCAAAATCCCAATGTCAAACTCCCGTTCATCAGACTACCTCACGGGCACTTACCCGAATACACTATTCCTAGCCCCAACCAACCCAAATGAAGTCTCGCTCATCATCAACACCCTTAAAAACAAGACAGGAGACATAAATAACTTACCACCTTTTACGTACAAAAAAGCTCCACAAGTACTGTCACCAATAACTGCAACACTAACAAATCCATCGAATCCACCACCTTCCCAGTAATTCTGAAAATGGCGAGGGTCACCCCGATCCACAAAGGAGGTGATCAAGCGGACTTAAATAACTATAGACCAATTTCTAACTTACCTCCGATCTCTAAAATCTATGAAAAATTAATTCATAGACAGATCTATTCCTGCCTTGTCTCACACAACATACTAAACCCCTGTCCGTTTGGATTCAGGAATAATAAAAGCACAAATGATGCTATTATACACATGCTAGAGCTAATATACACTGCTCTCGAAAAGAAAGAAGTCCCACTGGGAATCTTCATTGATTTACGTCAAGTTTTTGATACTGTCGGCCATGATTTTCTGCACATTAAATTAACACACTATGGTATAAGAGGGCACTCCCTCAACTACCTAAAGTCATACTTAGTAACAGAAGCAAATATGGGTACACAAATGGAGCAAACTCTTCCACTTAACCAATCACAGTCGGTGTTCCACAAGGAAGTGTCCTTGGCCCACTCCTCTTTCTCATTTACATCAATGACATACCGAATGCATCACAACTACTCAAACCCATATTATTTGCAGATGACTCTACATACGTCTTCTCTCACCCAAACCCAGTCATACTGGCCAACACTGTTAATGCCGAATTGCAGAAAATATCTACCTGGATAATGACTAATAAGCTTACCCTCAATACTGACAAAACCTATTTCATTCAGTTTGGAAACAGAGCTGCAAATGCCCCACTGCAAATGTTCCATAATGCTAAACGGATTACCCATCACAAGACTCACAGAGGGAAAATTCCTAGGAATCCACCTTGACAGTAGCCTCAAATTCCAGACACATATACAACAAATTTCCAAGAAAATCTCTAAGACAGTAGGCATACTATCAAAGATACGGTACTATGTTCCACAATCAGCTCTTCTTGCACTGTATCATTCACTTATCTACCTTTATCTCACATATGGGATTTGTACATGGGGCTCAACAACATTGAATCACCTACGGCCACTAATAACCCAGAAAAAGGCTACAGTCAGAATGGTAACAGATTCCCATTCCCGACAGCATACTACACCAATATTCAAAAGTCTAAAACTGCTCACCGTAAAGAACATCCATACTTACTCATGTGCCTACTACATACATAGAACACTTCATTCAAACATAAGCCCTTCACTCAAACTTCTCCTCACCAACTTCAACAGGTCACACGACCATAACACAAGACACATCTCTCTTTTTGATGTACCCCGTGTCCATATCACACTGTAAAAACTCTATGCACATAAAGGGCCCCAAAATTTGGAATTCATTACCAGTAAATACTAAAGCAACCCGGTCTGAACATCAATTTAAGACTTTTCTCAAAAATCACTTACTCAGCCTAAACTAAATATTCAATATTTAACTTTACCAAAAAATCTCCCAATTACCTAAATCTTAAAACTACAAAACGTGACGCCCAAAGTACATATATTGATTAAAGCTACCTTGTAGTATAAATACATACTCAATTGTAGCATTCTCATACTGTAAACCAGTTTCAACAACTCACAATGTTATATTCCCATAAAATAATTTCAATATTTACTATTGAAACTATTGTAATTTGAGTAAAATTACTGTCTACTATAAATAAACAAAATGTACAACTTAAACAAACTATGTTCAATTTCTTTAGTATTAAGTAATCTGTAAGACATTAAATTAAGTCTGCCCATAATGCCTAGGCATGATAGTGACTCTCTTTGCACTGCAACTCATTTTTGTAATTTCATAATTTCAATGTAATCTTGCAAGGAAATAAAAATTGATTGATTGATTTAAGTACTGAGTATTTAGTATAGGGTGAGCAGATGGTTTCTGAGAAGTCTTAAACTGATGTTCAGACCGGGTTACTTCAGTATTTTCTGGTAATGAATTCACACACACACACACACACACACACACACACACACACACACACACACACACACACACACACACACACACACACACACACACACACACACACACACACACACACTTGAACTTTTCTGAGTGAGTTGTCTCTAAATTCATTAATTTGATCGCACTCCAGTACATAATGACGCAAGGTGCGACAATAGTTCATCTGGTGAAGTTTACATTTCGTTTGGTCTATATCTGGTGGTGGTGATTTAACCTGCCATAGATACTTGTAACCCAGCCGGAGCCGGGCAGTAGTGACATCCAAGAGTTCGCTTATCTTGTTGGATGCACCATAGACATGTGGCTCCTCCTGCATGATGGAATGATGATAGATGGACTTACTGAGTGGGTCGCGGGGGCAGTGACCCTCGGAACACCTTTCATATACGTATATCCAGAGTGTAGATGAATGGTTCAGAGAACCGACATGTTGTTGAATTAGACACATGCTGCCCCTCACCTGTCTACGGTTTATTAGCTGCTTCTCCGCTCATATGCCGTACTCTATTCAAGATTGGACTGACCACATCGACTCAAGGCTGAGGGACTGACTACCTCATTCTCCTCCTGTTCTTCAAGTTTCTCCTTTGTATGGACTGATGAAGCCACTGTGTGGCGGAACGTTTCCTCAATAAAGATACCCAAGAGTTGCACATGTGTCTAATTCAACAATATCCAGAGTAGTTGACATTCGAAGCAATACATGGACTTTTTCGCCAGCCTTAAAATAGTACTTTGGACCTCTCGCTCTAGCCTGAGCATCAGTGACAAATATGCCCCGTTGTCTTTAAGACGCGCGTGCTCGTCTACTTTGCCCGCCAGCCACGTTACAAATAGAGCACATTTCATCGTTTCACCTTTCATAACCATTTATGCTATAATAATAAGGTAAAAGGACCCCAATGGAAATAAGTCACTCTGTCTGACGTTTTTGGGTTATCCTAGGTTCTCTACACATATGCTGCTATGTATGATAATTCTATGTAACTGTATTTGTGTATACCTTAATAAACTTACTTACTGTTCAACTATGCGGACAATCCTGTAACGGTTTTAGTGGGAAGCCGGTTGCTGAACTCATGTGAGAATGTGGGCGTCCCGCTTTGCTGGAGTTTGACAAGGGAGTTCCACTTGGTTTACTGGGAAACTTCTAATTTCACGCTGTCTGACTTATTTGGGCTATCCTAAGTAATTTACACACATGTTACTATGTTTAATAATTTTATTTATGTGTACCTGTACCTAAATAAACCACCTATTCTATTAATTGAGACTTCTGTTCCGGTAGCTCGATTGCTGGCGCACTCTGCTCACACACTGACGTTAAGGGGTCTATCTAGGGTACGGGTGGAAACATTAGGACGTGTTTCATTAAGACATCTGGTGTCCATGTTCACCTAACATTATAATAGGTACCTGGGTGTTAATCGACTGGTGTGGGTTGCATCCTGGGACAAAACTGACCTAATTTGCCCGAAATGCCTAGGCATGCTAGAGGCCTTCCTTGTAATTAATATTTTATAATATGTAAACCACACATTGCAAGCTTTGCAAGGAAATAAACATTTTCATTTTCAAATGTTCTGCATAAAGAGGGGCTTTCTATATAGTAGTGTTACTGATGTCAGCTAGGCCTGTATACCTTGTAGAAATTCTTCTTCTTCTTATTATTATTATTATTAATCATCATCAACGATAACATGTGGGGTAGTATCTTGGGCCCTTGCTATTCCTGTGCTATGTGAATAACATGCCTATCAGGGTCAAATGCAAGTTTCTACTGTACGCAGATGATAGTGCTCTGTTATTATCTGGTAAAGACCCACAAGACATTGCTAATGTACTATCACTAGAAAAAGAGTCTGTAGCAAATGGTTTGGTTTGGTAGACAACAAATTATCACTATACCTTGGGAAAACGGAAGCCATACTCTTTGGCACGAAACATAAATTGAAAAGGGTAAATAATTTTAATGTCCAGTATAATGGGAACTTTTTATTACAGTAAATTCGGTGAAATATCTGGGAATCTCCCTTCGACCCAAGCATGTCAAGAGAACTAATACGGAACAGTGTTGTAAGAAAAGCGAATACCAGACTAAAGTTCCTCTACAGACAGGCGCAATGTCTACCTACTGAGGCTCACAGGACCCTATATCTAGCTCTCATACAAAGTATTATAAACTACTCTTGCTCTTCATGGTACTCTGCCTTAACCAAAAAAAAAAAAAAAAAAAACTGAAAGATAGGGTACAAATAACCCAGAACAAAATGGTAAGAATCATTCTGGACCTGGGGCCAAGAGAGCATGTAGGACAGAATGAATTACAACAACTGGACATACTGAATGTTGAAGACAGAGTAAATCAACTAAAGCTAAATTGCGTTTATAAAATTGCTTGCTCACAACCAGTGTCCCCCACATGGAAATTGCCACTCTATTGTCGCATTTCCTTTCTTATACTAAGCTGGGCTGAGCACTAGCTCTCGGCTGAAAATAAATGAAGAATTAGACAAGTGCAACATCTGGGTATCTTTAATTTTTAGAAATTTTGCCATCCAGTGGCTTTAATCAATAAAATACAATACATTGACATTATGTGAAGACTGTAGGAATAGGTGATGAGCATTTTCATGTCTGGATGTTTTGTAGTAGTTATTTGCGCTTTCAAGAGGAAAGGAATGAACAATATTACCAGTGGAAAATTAAAAGCATAAATTAATCAACGAATCTCAGCATCGTTTTACAAAGGGGCGTTCCTGCCTTACGAATTCATTAACTTTTTTCACTAAGGTATTTGAGGAGGTAGATCATGGTAATGAATATGATATTGTGTAAACGGACTTCAGTAAGGCTTTTGAAAGGGTCCCACATCAGAGACTATTGAGGAAAATTAAGGCACATGGAATAGGAGAAATTTTTTCCTGGATAGAGGCATGGTTGACAAATAGGCAGCAGAGAGTTTGCATAAATGGGGAGAAATCAGAGTGGGGAAGCGTCACGAGCGGTGTTCCACAGGGGTCAGTGTTGGGCACCCTGCTGTTCACAATCTACATAAACGACACTGATGAGGACATGAAGAGCAACATAAGTAAGTTTGCCGATGACACCTAAATAGGCCGTCGAATTCATTCTGACGAGGACATTAGATCACTCCAGGAAGATTTAAATAGACTGATGCAGTGGTCGGAGAAGTGGCAGATGCAGTTTAACATAGACAAATGCAAAGTTCTAAATGTTGGACAGGAAAATAACCATGCCAAACATAAGATAAGATTTCGTTCGGATTTTTAACCCCGGAGGGTTAGCCACCCAGGATAACCCAAGAAAGTCAGTGCGTCATCGAGGACTGTCTAACTTATTTCCATTGGGGTCCTTAATCTTGTCCCCCAGGATGCGACCCACACCAGTCAACTAACACCCAGGTACCTATTTGCTGCTAGGTGAACAGGACAACAGGTGTAAGGAAACGTGTCGAATGTCTCCACCCGCCGGGATCGAACCCGGGCCCTCCGTGTGTGAAGCGGGAGCTTTAGCCACCAGGCCACCGGGCCTGGTAGCTCTTAATATTACGGTTTGCGAAAAAGATTTAGGAGTTCTGGTTAGCAGTAATCTGAAACCAAGACAACAGTGCATAAGTGTTCGCAATAAAGCTAACAGAATCCTTGGCTTCACATCAAGAAGCATAAATAATAGGGGTCCTCAGGTTGTTCTTCAACTCTATATATCCTTGGTTAGGCCTCATTTAGATTATGCTGCATAGTTTTGGTCACCATATTACAGAATGGATATAAATGCTCTGGTAAACATACAAAGGAGGATGCCAAAGTTGATCCCATGTATCAGAAATCTTCCCTGTGAGGATAGACTGAGGGCCCTGAATCTGCACTCTCTAGAAAGGCGTAGAATTAGGGGGGATATGATTGAGGTGTATAAATGGAAGACAGGAATAAATAAAGGGGATGTAAATGACGTGCTGAAAATATCTAGCCTAGACAGGACTCGTAGCAATGGTTTTAAGTTGGAAAAATTCAGATTCAGGAATGATATAGGAAAGCACTGGTTTGGTAATAGAGTTGTGGATGAGTGGAACAAACTCCCGAGTACAGTTATAGAGGCTAAAACGTTGTGTAGTTTTAAAAATAAGTTAGATAAATACATGAGTGGGTGTGGGTGGGTGTGAGTTGGACCTGATTAGCTTGTGCTACTAGGTCAGTTGCCGTGTTCCCTCCTTAAGTGAATGTGACCTGACCCGACTAGGTTGGGTGCATTGGCTTAAGCCGGTAGGAGACTTGGACCTGCCTCGCATGGGCCAGTAGGCCTGCTGCAGTGTTCCTTCTTTCTTATGTTCTTATATCTTACTGCCAATTTTGTTAAGGCAGGGAACCAATGCGATTTCAGAACTAGGGGAAGGGAGAACAACCCTGCAATACCTAGAGTCAGTGGTCAGGTTTCAAGGACATTTTTCTGTGCTGCAATAAAATAGTGGAATAGACTGCTTGCACATGTCCTAGCCTGTCATAGCATGAGCCAATTCAAGAAGGGAGCCAAAATGTACCTCATGAATAAGGCTATAGAAAGGGAGGAGAGTGATTTCTTGTATGAAAATAATTAATTTTACCTCTCCCCTAGTATATCTTTTACTGCAACTGCTTTTACATAGTTAAGATACTTACTTGTTCTAAACTTTTAAAAATAAATAATAATTATCACAAGGACCCCAATGGAAATAAGTCACTGTTTGATTTTTTGGTGTTATCCGGGTTATTTTAGGTTCCTACACATATGCTGCTATGTATGATATTCTATGCAATTGTGTATACCTAAATAAACTTACCTACCTACCTACCTTGCCCGAAATGCCTAGCCATGCCTAGCCATGTTCTAGTGGTACACTCTGTAATTATTATTTTACTACATGTAAACCACACAATAACCAAATTCTGTAAACTCAGCATTGTAATGCTTATAGAGAATAAACTTTGAATTAACGTCGTCATGGTCCAACTTCGGGCAACACATCTCCGCACATCGAGAAGCGGGGTTCGATACGGCATAAACTGTCAATGACCTTTACAAACCCAACAAGACGAAGTCATGACTTCCAGTGGTACTGAAAAAGCCTTGTCGCTTCTAAGGAGGTTGCCGCGCGTTTCCATAGGAAATTTGGGGCCAAATCCTGGTGCTCATAATGAGGTATGGGCTTGGCTCTTTCCGTGATTATAATAACCATACGCAACTTTTACTGATGAAGTTAATACATCAGGGGTGTCTGTGGCTTGGTTGATAGGCACTCGGCTTACATAGTGTTTAATTATTATTATTATTATAATAATCAAAGGGGAAGCACTAAACCCGTAGGATTATACAGCGCCTGGGGGTGGGGGGGGGGTGGAAAGCATTCAGGCTTAATTTGGGGAACTGGATCAAATTCCCTAAATCAAGAGCCTCTCACCAACATCAAGGAACCTTCCCTGAGGGGACATAGTGTTTAAGATAAGGTTTGTTTCAACTTTTATCCAGGAGGGTTTGCCACCCAAGAAAACCCAAAGTCAGTATGTTATCGGGGACTGTCTGTTTTATTTCCAATGGAATCCTTTAATTTTGTCCCCCAGGATGTGACCCACACCAATTGACTAACACCCAGGTACCTACTTGCTTGCTAGGTGAACAGGGACAGCAGATGTAAGGAAATTTGCCCAGTGCTTTCAGCTGTGCTGGGTTGGACCATGGACATTCACTGTCATCCTTGGGAGCCTTTTTTTTTTTTTTTTTTTTTTTTTTGTCTTGCCTTGCACAGCTGAAAGATAAATTTGAGATCTTGAGTATGCAACCATAATAAGAAATATACAGACAAGAGGGTAGTGTCACAAATACACTTAAGAAAATACTATTATAACCTTAATATTTAAAGGTTAGATAAAATTTTGTTTGGATTTTTAACCCAAGAGGGTTAGCCACTCAGGATAATCCAAGAGAGTCAGTGCATCATCGAAGGCTGTCTGTCCCATTTCCATTGGGGTCCTTCAATCTTGTCCCCCAGGATGCCACCCACACCAGTTGACTAACACCCAGGTACCTACTTGCTTGCTAGGTGAACAGGGACAGCAGATGTAAGGAAACATGCCCAATGTTTCCACCCTTCCTGAGGATTGAACCATGGGACATCCTACTCTAGAGGCAGATTATCATATGACTAAGACCTGCATCAGGAAGCACTTGTCTTGTTTCCTGATGAATCTCACCTAACCAATCTGTCGTGCTCTGTCCGATCACACAGTTGCTCTACACTTGAGAAGCCTCTCTTCTACCCCGGAGGGAAATTTATATTCTACAAACATCACAACCTTCTCACAATGCTGTCGCATCGTGTGAAAATCAAGCCTGTGAATGGTGCAATAAATGACTCCTCGAAGTTAGCTTTAGCTACCATCGTTAAGACCTGCCTGCAGGTCAAATTTATGGCAATCCACTCTCTGAAAGACTCCTTCATTGTCTTCTGCACAGACGACACGGAAGCATCAAAACTAATGAACGACTCTTCAGTCAGGACCCTACAAACACAACAATTCACTCTATCCCCGTCTCCATTCTTGAAGTTGAAACGTTCGGTCTTTGTGAAAAGACTGGACAATATCGTCACTTCTCTCTCTACTGAAGCACTGAAGACATCCATTGAGGAACAAAACACCTGGGCCTCGGTAGACAGCATCTCCAAGATCCCCAACGCCTCTATGCCAAAGATTACATTCTCAGACGTCTCCATGGCTGCCCAAGCTCTCTCTGATGGTCTGGCCATCTCATATTACCACATTCACCCAAGTCATATAGAACAAGAACGTTTAACATACATCTCCCACTGCTGGACCTGCTACTCCTATAAACACACCACCAAGGACTGCCCCATCAAGGATAAGATTTCAGATCCTGCACCATTACTACAGCACCAACATGTCTTAACTGCAAGGGTAATCATCATACCCTTGCAGCTAAGTGCCCACTCAGGAAAGAAATCATAGTGAAAAAAACTTAAGTTCTGAAGAACACCTCCAATTCACCGACATACGCTGCAATGACCAAACCACAAACCGACACCACCAAGACTCTACATGCTAATCTACAGGCATCTTCGACCAGCAACTCCCTCTCTCCACTCCCCGACGGTGCTTCCTCCAAGGTGCTGTACTGCATGGCGTATGCACACCTTGCAAACGCAGCAAACCCCGGCACTTTCAACACCACTATTAACAAACTATTCCGTCTGAACAACATGCCTGCCTTCAATTTTCCGGACTCCACACCTTCAGCAGACATCCTCAAGATCCTTCCCAACGCCCTGAACTTTACTGCACCTGCAGACCTGTCTCCTGCCCAAGCAACTGCTCCTGTAACTTCTATAACCACTTCCACCGCTGACAACGTTGATCATGCTGCCTCAACCACCGTCCCCCAGCCTGCTGTTACACAACCATTACACCTCACCACTGCTCCTGTCGACCCTCAGTCACCTGCTACCACCATTGTAGATTCACCCAATGAATCCACTCCAGAAGAGGAAGATAGCGACGACTTCAGTAAACCCTCATGGGAAGATCTTACCTTCTACACTTCTCCTTCAAATACTGACACCATGACCTGTACTGAACTCTACAAAAGCCTCAGTGCTGGAACAGTCAAGTATGCCTGTGAATCACCGCTTCACTTCACACTCACCCAAGTTCTTGAGTTCATCAAGCCTCTACATTTCACCTTCAGTAACAAGGCTAAATTATACCACCTATCTAGGAGCAGCTTCAAAAAGTTCGAAAATGGCTCCATTGCTAACCTGCCTCCTCAGTTACTCCTATAACTCCCATATGTGTTCTACCCTCTGATGTGACCTAGCCTGCTGCCAGCTACTCAAGATTCAAGACTTCAACTACCACAAGTTCGATACAACAGTCCCTGCTATTCCTGTTCTCAAGTCTGACCCACGATCGCCTTAGCTGCTGGGTTAAGCCCTGGCTCTATTTCTCTGACTAAGAACACTCCTCTCCAGAGCTATTCTTCATCTGTCCCGTCTTCCCCGCTCATCCCTTTGGGATCTTACCTGAACTTATTTGATTTTGATTTGATTTTGATTGAATACATTTGAAGATAAAACTGGTAGAGCCCCTCTGAATAGCAATGAAGATGCCTTACCAACACAACACACAAACTTGCATGTGCAAATGAACACAAATAGGGCAGAAGTGAATATAGACATAGAAAAGGTAACAAGGTCCTTTTAGAGCTAGCTAGTGATATTGTATAAGATTTAGGGGTAAACTGTGAACAGTCCAAGGCCTTGTCTTCCTTTCTTCAAATTCAAATTCAAAGTGTATTCTCTATGAGGATTACAATGCTGAATTTACAGAATTGGATTATTGTGTGGTTTGCATGTAGTAAAATACTAATTACAGAGGGTGCCACCAGAACACCTTGCATGGCTAGGCATTTCGGCAGACTTAGATTAATTCTTAAATTTGAAATATTACAAATTATGAGGTAAGTTGGTATTATGGCTAAGTGACTAAATACTAGTTTGTGAGTTTAGCAATGTGAATGCTTTTGTTTTGGCACAATACATAGTTTCAGTATTGGAGTATCACAGGCCAACTTATGACTAGTTAGGATTCATTATTTTAACCCTTTGACTGTTTATGCCGTATAAATGCGTCTTACGCACTACTGTTTCTGACGTATATATACTCAATAATTCTAGCGGCTTCAAATCAAGCGGGAGAAAGCTGGTAGGCCCACATGTGAGAGAATGGGTCTGTGTGGTCACTGTGCACCACATAAAAAAAATCCTGCAGCACACAGTGCGTAATGAGAAAAAAAAACTGATCGTTTTTTTGGATTAAAGCGCCGACTTTGAGGTGTATTTTTGTATAGTATTTATCGTTGTATTCGCGTTTTCATGGTCTTAGGTGATAAAATGGAAAACATATTACAGAAATAGAGATGATTTTCATTACTTTGACAATAAAAACGACCTTGAAACTGAGCTCAAAGTAGCAGAAATGTTCGATTTTTACCAATGTTCAGGAGTAAAAAAAATCACACCACACGTCCAATACACGTCAACTGGGGAGTCTAATATTCTTTCACTAGTGCATTGATATTATTTATACCATTTTTACAATAATGCAGTAGTCTGCATAACAGTAAATTTTGTATTTTTTTTGTATGAATAAAAAATCAAAATAGAAAGCAATAATAATATAAGAGGGGCCTAGAGATATGACTAATGAACAGAGGATATGTTATTTTAGTGCCAAGAATGTCTACCTTGTTTATTCTGGACCCTTTTTTGAAATTGGCATCTTTTTTATTTTGCGTGAAATTGGCCAAATTGCCAATTTCTGACCACTATATTGGGTAGTTCAAATTGGTAAATGGGCAGTTTCTTGTACTCAGCTGATAGATAAAATGGAGTTCTAAAGAAATAGCTATGAGTTTGGTCAACTGGAACAACGGAATTGGCTGAAAACAGGGCTCAAAGTCGGCGAAATCGCCGATTCGCATATGTCGCCAAGACCGCTAACTTCGCGGGAGCGTAATTCTGTGAGTTTTCGACCAAATTTCGAACTTTTGGTGTCATTACCATCGGGAAAAGATTCTCTATCATTTCATAAGAAAAAATATTTTTTTTTTTTTTTCAAAAATTTATCGACAGAACAAGTTTCAGAAAGGGGCCTGCGACAGTCAAAGGGTTAAAATTGAGATTGATATTTCTGTTTATGGTCAAATGGGTGAGTGAGTGTAAGTGTGAACCACCAGGTGGTATTCGTGTAATTAGTTGACGGGGTGTATCAGGGAGATAAGATGTTTTCTAATGGTAGTTTTGAAGGTGATGAATGTGTCTGCAGTTCTAGAGTTTTCAGGTAGGGTGTTCCAGATTTTAGGGCCTTTGACATACATTGAATTTTTGTAAAGGTTTAGTCGGACACGGGGAATGTCATAGAGATGTTTGTGTCTGGTGTTATGCCTGTGGGTTCTGTCACAACTGTCAAGAAAGCGTTTTAGGTCAAGGTTAATATTGGAATTTAAGGTCCTGTAGATGTAGATTGCACAGTAGTAAGTGTGGATGTACTGAACAGGGAGTAAGTTTAGATCTATGAAGAGTGGGGGGGTGTTGCCAGGGATGGGATTTAGTGATTATTCTTACTGCGGCTTTTTGTTGGGTTATTATTGGCTTTAGGTGTGTTGCTGCAATTGATCCCCAAGCACAAATAGCATAGGTGAGGTATGGATAAATAAGTGAGTGGTATAGTGTGAGAAGGGCATTTTGCAGCACGTAGTATTGTATCTTGGAGAGGATCCCAACCGTTTTGGATACTTTTTTGGTTATGTGTTGGATATGGGTGCTGAAATTCAGGTTGTTGTCGAGGTATAGGCCTAGGAATTTGCCCTCATTATGTCTGGCAATTAGAGTGTTGTCAATCTTAATGTTAATTTGCACAACTCCTGCTCTGCTACCAAACATAATATAGTAGGTTTTGTCAGTGTTAAGCGTAAGTTTATTGGCTGTCATCCAAGCTCAAATGTTCCCAAGGTTATATGATACCAAGAGGTAAGCCATCAAATAAACCAGAAATAAGCATTTATGCAAGACCAGATGTATAGGTAAACTGTTCAGAAATTTGCACAACAGCTCAAAACAGTTAATAATTAAAATTCCATAAATCACAGCAAAAAGAAAATCCATCTATGTTTACCCTGGTGGGTTTAGCACTTAGTTTTGATTATAATGATAATAATCCAACTGTATTGGCTCTATGCCTGAGATGTTTGCAAATGCTGATAGACTCACGAAAGAAACGAAACAGGTAAATACAGCAATACAAAGAAATGGTGTAATTTCCTAAATAGAGGCATATATTGTTCAAGTTGTGCAGTTCAATAAATGAGAAATGATGCTGTACCACAAACAAACTAACCTGTAATTCACATGAAGAGAGTGGGGCAAGTAGAGCCTTGTGAAGGCTCTACTGAACATGGCAAATACAACCATACAAACAGCAGAGAATTTTAAGTACCAGGAAGTGAGAAAGTAAGGCAAGAAATAATAAGAATATATCACTATATTGGAGCCATGATGCACTGGAAACAAAGCCAGTGGCTGGCTTATCAGAGCCACAGATATTAATATCAACGAAGAAACCCCCAGCATAACAACATATAACATCATATTTATATATATATTTTTTCAACAACCAGCCATATCCCACAGAGGCAGTGTGACCTAAGAAGAAAAACGAAAGTTTCTCTTTTTAAATTTAGCAATATATACAGGAGAAGGGGTTACTAGGCCCTTGCTCCCGCCATTTCAGTCGCCTCTTACGATACGCATGGCTTACAAGGAAGAATTCTGTTCCACTTCCCCAAGTAACAAAATATTTTTAGTGGTTGCCTCACAGTCAAATGCAAGGTTTGCAGTTTTTACAGAGACCAGTGTTAAAGACTACTTTGACAATGAAATATGGATACTAACTGCATACATTGTACTTGGGTGTGATCAGAAAAACAGGCAACAAGGGATGGTTGGCCTGTACATTAGAGTTGTTCATTTGTGCTGAGTTACTTAACACCTCAAATAATGTAGTAAGAATTTTGGTTGTCAAAATTAAAACCCAGTCTAGTAATTAAATTTGTATATAAACCAGATGCAACTTCCCATCAGTTTAATTCTGTCCATGTAATATACAGTATAACCATACCACGGGCGGGATTGAACCTGCGGTCAGAGAGTCTTGGATATATAAGCATCATTTCTTTTTTCTTTCTAATATTTTTGATTACAGAGGACATTTCTCCTTAAATATTGCTTTAACCTCATTAATATTGAAAGCCATAAGAAAAAATGTCTAGAAAAAAAATTATGGAAAATCCAGTGAGCCCATTTTTAGCTAACTTGTTTTTTTAATCCGTAAAATTTCAAAACATGCGGTAAAATATTGATAAATCAAAGCCTTTCAAATTTGGAGGGCAGTGAATTTGTGGGGCTTGACTTTACAGTTACCTGCAATTGATTTTAGAATAAAGCAAGGGTTAGATACAGAACAGTACAGCCTCTCCTCACTTAGCAACGTACTCGTTTACTGATGCCTTGGACTTACAATGGGCTCTCTGACCAGCATGCATGCCTAAATAATGTATATTAGAGCTGATTTCCTCTGTTCTGTTTATTACAATATACAGTACACTACTGTATAAACATTTAAAAATATACCAGAAATGTTATAAATGGTGCAAAGGTAACATTAAAACAATATCAAAGATAGTTGAATAGTTGACATAAACCCACTGCCATTATAGTATGCTCCTCACCTAGCGACGAATTCGTTTACCGACGTGGTCTTAGGAACAGAACTTTGTTGTTAAGTGAGGAGAGCTGTACTTCATTTTATGACATTCTTATGGAAAGCGCATTACACTCCATCTATTAATTTTTCCTGCAGAAACGTCGAGGACGTGGTATTTATGGTGGAAAGACTCATGGAGCTGGAAGTGGTGGTTCTGGCCAAAGACAAAATTTTATGCGAGTTGGCTATGAGACCGGAAACACTCCATTTTATTTACGCTTTTCATATCAGACCTACTATAAGGGACACCAGTAAGTAGTGCACCAGTACAGGTACTGTTAAATTAGGGTATGATTAGTACTGTAGCAATATTTAATTAACCCTTAACATGGAGGACACAGTACTGGAAAACTAAGAGCAAAATGAATCTACATACTACACTGAATTAAGGTAAAGTGGGGAAAAAAATTGGTTTATGGTTCAGACACTTGGCCATCCTTTGAGGCAGTGCAGTCATTACCACTTTGTAATGCACACTACTTCCTCTTGACATTACAGCCATCTGCTGTTAAAATGCATAATACATTCTTTTTTGAGTCTTTAGAGTCATCTTAACACTGGCTCACACTACCTACTTGGAGACATTACAAGTATCTAGCATTCTGTAGCTCACACTACCTTCTACCCTCTGAAACAATGCTATCATCTATTACTCCGAAAAGAAGTACAGTACGGCCTCTCCTCACTTAGCGACGTTTATTGACAACTCGGACTTGCGACGGGCTCTCTGACTAGTATGCATACCTAAATAATGTATATTAGAGCTGATTTCCTCAATTCTGTTTATGACAGTATACAGTACACTGCTGTATAAACATTTAAAAATATACCAGAAATGTTATAAATGGTGCAAAGGTAACATTAAAACAATATCAAAGATGGTTGATACAAACTCACTACCATTATACGTAGTATGCTCCTCACATAGCGATGAATTCAGTTACTGACATGGTCTTAGGAATGGAACTCCGTCGTTAAGTGAGGGGAGGGTGTATTATATTTTTTATTGTCTTTTGTACATCTTGTTATACACTCATATTCTCCCAGATGATGATTGCAAAAAATCTTTCCTACTAGGTCAGGGGTTTCAAATAGAGTTAGAGCTAAAGAAGGAGTAGCAATAATGTTGAAGGATAAGCTATGGCAGGAAAAGAGGGACTATAAATGTATTAATTCAAGGATTATGTGGAGTAAAATAAAGATTGGATGTGAAAAGTGGGTTATAATAAGCGTGTATGCACCTGGAGAAGAGAGAAGTGTAGAGGAGAGAGACAGATTTTGGGAAATGTTGAGTGAATGCGTGGGGAGTTTTGAATCAAGTGTGAGAGTAATGGTGGTTGGGGATTTCAATGCTAAAGTGGGTAAAAATGTTATGGAGGGAGTAGTAGGTAAATTTGGGGTGCCAGGGGTAAATGTAAATGGGGAGCCTTTAATTGAGCTATGTGTAGAAAGAGATTTGGTAATAAGTAATACATATTTTATGAAAAAGAGGATAAATAAATATACAAGGTATAATGTAGCACGTAATGAAAGTAGTTTATTAGATTATGTATTGGTGGATAAAAGGTTGATGGGTAGGCTCCAGGATGTACATGTTTATAGAGGGGCAACTGATATATCGGATCATTATTTAGTTGTAGCTACAGTTAGAGTAAGAGGTAGATGGGAAAAGAGGAAGGTGGCAACAACAAGTAAGAGGGAGGTGAAAGTGTATAAACTAAGGGAGGAGGAAGTTCGGGTGAGATATAAGCGACTATTGGCAGAAAGGTGGGCTAGTGCAAAGATGAGTAGTGGGGGGGTTGAAGAGGGTTGGAATAGTTTTAAAAATGCAGTATTAGAATGTGGGGCAGAAGTTTGTGGTTATAGGAGGGTGGAGGCAGGAGGAAAGAGGAGTGATTGGTGGAATGATGAAGTAAAGGGTGTGATAAAAGAGAAAAAGGTAGCTTATGAGAGGTTTTTACAAAGCAGAAGTGTTATAAGAAGAGCAGAGTATATGGAGAGTAAAAGAAAGGAAAAGAGAGTGGTGAGAGAGTGCAAAAGGAGAGCAGATGATAGAGTGGGAGAGGCACTGTCAAGAAATTTTAATGAAAAATAAGAAAAAATTTTGGAGTTAAACAAGTTAAGAAAGCCTAGGGAAAGTATGGATTTGTCAGTTAAAAACAGAGTAGGGGAGTTAGTAGATGGGGAGATGGAGGTATTAGGTAGATGGCGAGAATGTTTTGAGGAACTTTTAAATGTTAAGGAAGAAAGAGAGGCAGTAATTTCATGCACTGGTCAGGGAGGTATACCATCTTTTAGGAGTGAAGAAGAGCAGAATGTAAGTGTGGGGGAGGTACGTGAGACATTACGTAAAATGAAAGGGGGTAAAGCAGCTGGAACTGATGGGATCATGACAGAAATGTTAAAAGCAGGGGGGGATATAGTGTTGGAGTGGTTGGTACTTTTGTTTAATAAATTATGAAAGAGGGGAAGGTACCTAGGGATTGGCGGAGAGCATGTATAGTCCCTTTATATAAAGGGAAAGGGGACAAAAGAGACTGTAAAAATTATAGAGGAATAAGTTTACTGAGTATACCAGGAAAAGTGTACGGTAGGGTTATAATTGAAAGAATTAGAGGTAAGACAGAATGTAGGATTGCGGATGAGCAAGGAGGTTTCAGAGTGGGTAGGGGATGTGTAGATCAAGTGTTTACATTGAAGCATATATGTGAACAGTATTTAGATAAAGGTAGGGAAGTTTTTATTGCATTTATGGATTTAGAAAAGGCATATGATAGAGTGGATAGAGGAGCAATGTGGCAGATGTTGCAAGTATATGGAATAGGTGGTAAGTTATTAAATGCTGTAAAGAGTTTTTATGAGGATAGTGAGGCTCAGGTTAGGGTGTGTAGAAGAGAGGGAGACTACTTCCCAGTAAAAGTAGGTCTTGACAGGGATGTGTAATGTCACCATGGTTGTTTAATATATTTATAGATGGGGTTGTAAAGGAAGTAAATGCTAGGGTGTTCGGGAGAGGGGTGGGATTAAGTTTTGGGGAATCAAATTCAAAATGGGAATTGACACAGTTACTTTTTGCTGATGATACTGTGCTTATGGGAGATTCTAAAGAAAAATTGCAAAGGTTACTGGATGAGTTTGGGAATGTGTGTAAAGGTAGAAAGTTGAAAGTGAACATAGAAAAGAGTAAGGTGATGAGGGTGTCAAATGATTTAGATAAAGAAAAATTGGATATCAAATTGGGGAGGAGGAGTATGGAAGAAGTGAATGTTTTCAGATACTTGGGAGTTGACGTGTCGGCGGATGGATTTATGAAGGATGAGGTTAATCATAGAATTGATGAGGGAAAAAAGGTGAGTGGTGCGTTGAGGTATATGTGAAGTCAAAAAACGTTATCTATGGAGGCAAAGAAGGGAATGTATGAAAGTATAGTAGTACCAACACTCTTATATGGGTGTGAAGCTTGGGTGGTAAATGCAGCAGCGAGGAGACGGTTGGAGGCAGTGGAGATGTCCTGTTTAAGGGCAATGTGTGGTGTAAATATTATGCAGAAAATTCGGAGTGTGGAAATTAGGAAAAGGTGTGGAGTTAATAAAAGTATTAGTCAGAGGGCAGAAGAGGGGTTGTTGAGGTGGTTTGGTCATTTAGAGAGAATGGATCAAAGTAGAATGACATGGAAAGCATATAAATCTATAGGGGAAGGAAGGCGGGGTAGGGGTCGTCCTCGAAAGAGTTGGAGAGAGGGGGTAAAGGAGGTTTTGTGGGCAAGGGGCTTGGACTTCCAGCAAGCGTGCATGAGCGTGTTAGATAGGAGTGAATGGAGACGAATGGTACTTGGGACCTGACGATCTGTTGGAGTGTGAGCAGGGTAATATTTAGTGAAGGGATTCAGGGAAACCGGTTATTTTCATATAGTCGGACTTGAGTCCTGGAAATACAATGCCTGCACTTTAAAGGAGGGGTTTGGGATATTGGCAGTTTGGAGGGATATGTTGTGTATCTTTATATGTGTATGCTTCTAAAGTGTTGTATTCTGAGCACCTCTGCAAAAACAGTGATAATGTGCGAGTGTGGTGAAAGTGTTGAATGATGATGAAAGTATTTTCTTTTTGGGGATTTTCTTTCTTTTTTTGGGTCACCCTGCCTCGGTGGGAGACGGCCGACTTGTTTGAAAAAAAAAAAAAAAAAAAATATAAATTTGTATCAAGAAGTAATTAGACATTTCTACAAAAAAAAAAAAAAGTAGGATCAGCCAGCTTAATATGATCATGTAGGCCTACAGGCAGCAACAGCCTTGTTGATCGAGCAGTCAATAAGAATGTCTGTTCTCAGGTTGGGTAGCAAGAGTATAACACTTGAAATTGGTCTTGGATATATAAGCATCATTTCTTTTTTCTTTCTAATATTTTTAGAAGTAATATCTTAGATTTTTGAACTTTTCTTTTTAAGGTCATACTATATTTTCGTATTTTTTAACACTCCAGCCATCTCCCACTGACAAAGAAAACTCAGTCACTCACTGCAGAAGAATACCAAAAATCATAGTTCAGATGACCTTCCACACCACAACATCCCCACCCCTCTTTCATTCAGAATGCAAGCACTGTACTTTCCACTTCTGGGATTCAAGTCTATAAATGTTACATTGCTCACTCCAACAGCATGTCAAATCATAAAAAAAACCACTTGCCCTCACTCTTACAGGCACATAGAAGCCTGTTGCATGTTCAAGCCCCTATTGCTCAGAGCCTCCTTTACTACTTCCAACCTTTCCTAAGACGACTTCTACCCCTCCATCCCTTCACCCTAGATTTATATGTCCTCTTTGTTGTCCTATTTTTCTGCATCCTCTAAATGTTCAAACCACTTCAACAACCTCTCCCCAGCCCTCTGAATAATACTTTTAGTGAATTGACACCACCTAATCTCCAAACTCTGAATTATATGCATAATATTCACACCACACATTGCTCTCAAACACGATATCTCTGCTGCCTCAAACCTCCTCCTTGCTGCAACATTTAGAACCCATGCTTTACACCCGATGATAGACCCAGAGGCAGTCCTCCACTCTAGGCAGTTTCTAGAAGTTTTTGAGAATCTGGCATGGGTGAATGATAATCACAGACACATCAGTCATGGTACTACTACACTTTGGTACACTCCCCTTTTTTGCCTCTGTGGATAAAGTTTTGTCTCCACAGATAGCTCAGTGCAACATCCACTTTTTATCTTCTTCAGTTCTGTGGTTCCCCTCCTCTCTCATAGAAATATCTGCTGACAAGTCCACTCCCAAATATCTGAACACAGTTACTTCCTCCGTACTCCCTCACTCCAATCAAATATCCACTCTCTAATTGCCTGTATTTTTTGTTACTCTTGTCACCATGCTCTTTCCTAAATTTACTTTTAATTTCTTTCTTTTACATACCAACCTTTGCAACTTCTCTGAATTTCCTCAAAGAACTGTATTATCAGCAAAAAGCAACCCTGATGACTCCCATTCTGTGCCAAATTCACTATCTTTGAGTCTCATACCTCTCCTTTAACCCTTTGACTGTTTCGGTCGTATATGTACGTCTTACGAGCCACTGTGTTTGACATATACTATATACTCATAAATTGTAGCGGCTTCAAAACAAGCCAGAGAAAGCTGGTAGGCCCACATGTGAGAGAATGGGTCTGTGTGGTCAGTGTGCACCATATAAAAAAAATCCTGCAGCACGCAGTACATAATGAGGAAAAAAAAAAACTCCGACCGTTTTTTTAATTAAAATGCCGACTTTGTGGTCTATTTTTGTATAGTATTTATGGTTGTATTCTCGGTTTCTTGGTCTCATTTGATAGAATGGAAAACATATTATAGAAATAGATGTGATTTTGATTGGTTTTACTATGAAAAGAACCTTGAAATGGAGCTCAAAGAAGGGGAAATGTTTGATTTTTGCCGATGTTCAAAAGTAAACAAATGTCATTTTTTAATAAATGTCCAAGTAGCCATTCTAATATGCAGTCATGAATGGGTTGACATTATTTACACAATTATTACAATATTGCAGTAGTCTGCATAACAGTAAATCTTCTATTTTTTGTTTGAATAAAAATTCAAAATAGAAAGCAAGAGTAATATCAGAGGGGCCTGGAGACGTGACTGATGAACAAAGAAAATGTTATTTTAGAGCCATGAATGTCTGCATTGTTCATTCTGGACCCTGTTTTGAAATTGTCGTATTTTTTAATTTTTGTGAAATTGGCCAAATTGCAAATTTCTGACCATGTTATTGGGTAGTTGAAATTGGTAAATGGGCAGTTTCTTGTACTCAATCAATAGAAAAAATGGAGTTCTAAAGAAATCGCTATGAGTTTGGTCGACTAGAACAATGGAATAAGCCGAAAATAGGGCTCAAAGTGGGCGAAATCAACGATTTGTAAATATCGCCGAGGCTGCTAACTTCGCAAGAGCGCAATTCCATCAGTTTTCCATCAAATTTCGTTCTTTTGGTGTCATTACAATCGAGAAAAGATTCTCTATCATTTCATAAGAATTTTTTTTTTGGGGGGGGGGGGGAATTTTGCGACACCAGGAGATACCTCAGGATTTGGGGTTGCGACAGTCAAGGGGTTAATACCCTAGCATTCAATTTTTACAACCCCATCACACATTCCTGTCTAAGGTCTATCGTTACTGGAAAATAATCTCCCTCTGTCCTACATACCCTAGTCTGCACCTCACTATCCACATATCTCTATTGCTTTAAGTAACCTGCTACCTATTCCATACATTTGCAACATCTGCCACATTGCTTCTCTATCCACTCTATCATATGCCATTTCAAAATCCATAAATGCAATGAAAAGTTCTTTACTTTTATCTAGGTATTGTTCACATTTGTGCTTCATTGTAAATGCTTTATTATAGTAACATTTATTATAACATATATATTTTTCTCTACATTTTTCTTTAGGTACAGATCTCATATTACAATACCATGGTTTAATTTACATCAACTATACATGGTTGATGCTAGCAATTTAAAAGTGTCAGTACAGTATTTATGTGGTCCTTGGGTGATACAGTATGGTATATCATTTACCAGTATGTGGCCCTTGGTTGATAGTACATCATTCATGTGGTCCTTGGGTGTTACATCATATGCTTAGTATGGTACTTGCATAATAATATACTTGTCATGTGGTTCTTGAGTAATTATAGAGTAAACCCTCACTATAATAGAATTTTAAAATTATGGGCAAACTCCACTGGGTAAATTGTACTATTAACTCTTATATTTTAAATGTTTATTACAATATATCTGCAAATTGTGTTTACATTACTATTCTAGGTATACAGTAAAGAACTTTTGTTTATTGTACAGCCTCTCCTTACTGAACGATGGAGTTCCATTCCTAAGACCACGTCGGTAAACGAATTTGTCGCTAAGTGAGGAGCATAATGGTAGTGGGTTTGTGTCAACCATCTTTGATATTGTTTTAATGTTACCTTTGCACCATTTATAACATTTCTGGTATATTTTAAAATGTTTGTACAGCAGTGTACTGTATATTGTAATAAACAGAATTGAGGAAATCAGCTCTAATACACATTATTTAGGTATGCATACTGGTCAGAGAACCCTTCGTAAGTCCGAGTAGTCGGTAAACGAGTACATCGAGGAAAGGCTGTATTGCTATTTTTTAACGTTATTTTGATTTAATAGAGAGACAATTTTTCCCATTAATCTGTTATATTGAGGGTTTGTTGTATGATTTATGTGGTACCTATGTGATGATATATCATTTGTGTTGTCCCTGAGTAATAACATGTCATTTATGTGGTACAGTGGACCCCCAGTATTCGATGGCATCGGTATTTGATAAATACGGTATTTGATGCATTATATCACAAAAATTTTGCCTTGGTATCCGATCGAAAACCCGGTATTTGATGCGATTCGTACGAGACATGTCCACATGTGGTCTGAACTGCTCCGTGTGTGCCAGTGTTTACAAGCCAGCCAGTGTGCGCGCATCTAAGGATACATTCGGTACATTCCACATTATCACTGTTTTTGGTGCTTGTTTCTGCAAAAAAAGTCACCATGGGCCCCAAGAAAGCTTCTAGTGCCAACCCTTCGAGAAAAAAGGCGCTAATGACTATTGAAATGAAGAAAGAGATAATTGCAAAGTACGAAAGTGGAGTGCGTGTGTCGGAGCTGGTAAGGTTGTATAGTAAACCCCAGTCAACCACCTCTACTATAGTGACCAGGAAAATGGCAATCAAGGAAGCTGTTCTTGCAAAAGGTGCAACTGTGATTGCGAAATAGCGACCGCAAGTGTTAGAAAATGTTGAGAGGCTGTTATTGGTGTGGATAAATGAAAAACAGATAGCAGGAGATAGCATCTCTCAAGCGATCATTTGTGAAAAGGCTAGGCAGTTGCATGACGATTTGGTAAAGAAATTGCCTGCAACTAGTGCTGATGTGAGTGAATTTAAGGCCAGCAAAGGTTGGTTTGAAAGATTTAAGAATCATAGTGGCATACATAGTGTGATTAGGCATGGTGAGGCTGCCAGTTCAGACCAAAAAGCAGCTGAAAAATATGTGAAGGAATTCAAGGATTACATAGACAGTGAAGACTTGAAACCTGAACAAGTGTTTAATTGCAACGAAACAGGCCTGTTTTGGAAGAAAATGCCAAGCAGGACCTACATTACTCAGGAGGAAAAGGCACTCCCAGGACATAAGCCTATGAAAGACAGGCTTACTCTGTTGATGTGTGCCAATGCTAGTGGTGATTGTAAAGTGAAGCCTTTATTGGTGTATCACTCTGAAACTCCCAGAGTGTTCAGGAAAAACAATGTCCTCAAGGCTAATTTATGTGTGCTGTGGAGGGCAAACAGTAAGGCATGGGTCACTAGGGACTTTTTCTATGACTGGTTACACCATGCATTTGCCCCCACTGTGAAAAATTACCTAATTGAAAAGAAATTAGACCTTAAGTGCCTCCTGGTATTAGACAGTGCCCCTGGTCATCCTACAGACTTGGCAGAGCGACTTTCTGGGGACATGAGCTTCATTAAGGTCAAGTTTTTGCCTCCTAATACCACTCCTCTCCTGCAGCCCATGGACCAGCAGGTCATTTCCAACTTCAAGAAACTGTACACAAAAGCTACATTTCAAAAGTGCTTTGTAGTGACCACAGAAACTCAACTGACTCTAAAAGAGTTTTGGAAGGATCACTTTAATATCCTCAATTGTATAAACCTTATAGGTATGGCTTGGGAGGGAGTGACTAAGAGGACCTTGAACTCTGCTTGGAAAAAAACTGTGGCCAGAATGTGTAGACAAAAGGGATTTTGAAGGATTTGAGGCTAACCCTGAGAAGCCTATGCCAGTTGAGGAATCCATTGTGGCATTGGGGAAGTCCTTGGGGCTGGAGGTTAGTGGGGAGGATGTGGAAGAGTTCGTGGAGGAGGACAATGAAGAACTAACCACTGATGAGCTGCTAGATCATCTTCAACAGCAAGAGGCCACACCTGAGGAAACTGCTTCGGAGGAGGGGATAGAGAAATTGAAGAAGTTGCCTACTTCAAAGATTAAGGAAATGTGTGCAAAGTGGCTTAAAGTGCAAACCTTTTTTGATGAAAATCACCCTGACACAGCTATTGCAAGCCGTGCTGGTGACTATTACACTGACAATGTTGTGAAACACTTTAGGAATGTCATAAAGGAACGGGAGGTACAGGCCACTATGGCCATTAGGACTTGCTACCTCAAGTCCTAATGGAAGGGGATTCCCCTTCTAAGCACTAACACCTCTCCCCTCCTCCCATCCCATCAATCATCACCAGATCTTCATTCAAGGTAAGTGTCAATTATTCTATTGTTATTGTAATTATTCTATTGCATTAAACTTAATATTTCATGTAGTAAATTTTTTTTTTCATACTTTTGGGTGTCTTGCACGGATTAATTTAATTTCCATTATTTCTTACGAGGAAAATTGATTCACTTTTCGATATTTTCGGTATTTGATGAGCTCTCAGGAACGGATTAATATCAAATACCGGGGGTCCACTGTACTTGGGTGAAGTTTTTATCATTTAAGTGGTCTTTGGGTGATATATTATTTAAGTGATGGATAATTATCCAGCATATCATGTGGTCCTTGGGTGGTAATACAGCATACAGGTACAGCACTGATAAATCAACAGTGGCCTATGTCTCAGAGACAATGAAAATGGACAGGGCCTGGACGTGGCCACTCTAGCCAGCACCAGATAAACATCGGATTATTATTATAATGAAGGGGGAAGCGCTAAACCCGTAGGATTATAGTGCCTGTGGGGGGGAGGGGGATGTGGAAGGTATTCAGGCTTAATTCAGGGAACTGGAGCACAGATCCAATTCCCTATATCAAGAGCCCCTCACCAGTATCAAGGAACCTTTCTTGAGGGGATAAACATCAGTCATCAGACTTGGTCTGATACTTCAGATACCAGATACTATCGCTACTGTCCAAAATTGCTGAAATCTATTAATGAGAGGTTTTACTGTATATATCATTTATACTTGTAAATTTCACAATACAGTAGTCTGTTAAGAAATACAGATACACTAATCCTCTAATAAGATCTTATTTGATACATTACTGCTCTAATAAGATCTTACTTTATTAGTTTGAAGTTGTCATACACACCACTCTGCATGGGAAAGCTGCAGATGATGATTGACACAAACCGTTTACGCTGCGATGTTCCTGTTGATGTTACTCAGCTCATGGCCACTGGGTTATTCAGTATCAGCCCACAACAGAAGGAGGGAGGTTTCATGCTGGAAAATGAGGTATAGTACCAGTGCAGTATGTATAATTATCATTTGTCATGGTAAATAGCAACAATAGCATCTCTCCTTGTTAGGCATTTTTTTTTGGGGGGGGGAGGCATTTATAGTAGGTACATGTATTTAAAATCTGTGCATTATCAAACCAGTGGCCAAAGAATAAAAAACATGCCCCCTCCTTACTCAGTGACAAACCTTCCATACTACCTAATTCTTTTGCCAGCACACCACCACCATCCTCTGTCACTACTACTACCTGCCTCTACCACTGCCCTTCCTTCTATCTCATCAACTTCTACTCCCCATATACATTCAGCAATTTTTTGTGAATATAATATATATAAATAAGAATGTAATAAGTCCATATGAATTTTTTTTTTTTTTTTTTTTTGGGCAAAATAAACTATAACTTGTGTACTTTACAGGGAATTGACCATTTTAAAGCCACAATAAATATAGAGGTGCAGTGGGCAAATGAAGCAGTAATAGCATCTGTGGAGCGTAATGGAGGATTCATAACTACAGCATACTTTGATCCACTTTCTCTTACAGCTGCCATAAAACCAGTAGAATTCTTTGGGAGAGGTTTGTATTATTTATGACAGTATATTTATTAGATACTTTGCATTCAGTTTGATTATATAGTTCAATTTTTTTTGTTACTAGGTTTTATGAAAAGCTAATAAGAATCACCAAGGTTGGAATTACACACTATTTTTTCATATTTTATTGTGTGTTGTGTATGTGATTTGCCTTATGTGAAAATGTTATCAAGTTGTACAACCCGATAATATTGTAAAAAAAAAAAAAAATAGTTTAAGAGCTAGAATTTTTATTCTAGTCACTTATTATTCCCTTTGATTTTGCCAGGTATTGCCATACCTCGCCGAATGCTTCCTCCACAGCATCTGATTGATTACTACTCTGATCCAAAAAATCGTGGATACCTGGCTGATCCAGCTGAGGTAGCTAGAGAGAGGTTCCTTCTAGCACAGGTATATATTAGGAATTTTCTGTTTGTATCTGTTAACCCTTTCATTGTCCTGACACCCCAAAATTAACCCTCTGACTCCCCATAACATAGATTTACGTTATTGACACCAGGGTTCTTCACATACATCTATGTCACGAGCTCAGCTCACTCATATAAGCTGCGAGCAGTAAATTTTGGCCTAGATATGAGAACATGGGTCTGTGCAGTGAGTGTGCATGGTATAAAAGAAATCCTGCCCTAGAGTGCATAGTGGGGAAAATGAAAACCTTGTGTTTGGTTTAAAATAGCGACATTAAGGTGTATTCTCAGCGCTGTATGGCTCTGGTGGTTTTAGCTCTTGGTTTTGATTATAATAATGTGTTTTCTAGGTTGGTTTTTATGGTTTTATTGGCTCTTTCTTGGTATCATTTCATATAATGGAAGACATACTACTGAAACAGAGATGATTTTGGTTGGTTCCAGGACTGGCATTTTTCACCCACAGCTCTGCCATTCATTGGATGTTTTGCTTTTCACACCATTCTCTGTGAACCTTAGAGACTGTTGTGTGTGGAATCCCAATTCATCAGCTTATGAGATACTTAACCCTTTCAGGGTCCATGCCGTAGATCTACGCCATGAGCTCAGCTCACTCTGATAAGCTGTGAGTGGTAAATTTGGGCTTAGATATGAGAGAATACATCTATGTGGTATGTGTGCACCACATAAAACAAATCCTGCAGCACACAGTGTATAATGAGAGAAAAAACTGAGACCGTGATTTTCGATTAAAACGGCGATTTTGCAGTGTTTTTTCATATGTTTTTTATAGTTGTATTTGCGATTTCTTGGTCTCATTTGATAGAATGGAAGACATATTACAGAAATAGAGATGATTTTGATTGGTTTTAGCACTGGAAATGGCTTGAAACTGAGCTCAAGGTAGCGGAAATGTTAAATTTTTGCCAATGTTCAAGAGTAAACAAACGATCTCACATGTCTAATACACACCAGCTGGTGGGTCTGATATACATTCACAAATATGTGATGATATTTATACAATTATTACAATATTGCAAAACAGTAAATCTTCTATTTTTTGGTTTGAATAAAAATTCATTATGTGAATAAAAAATCAAAATGGAATTAATTTGTAAAGCCTCAAAACAACTAATGAACAGAGGAAATGTTAGTTTAGTGCCAAGAACACCTACATTGTTTATTTTGGACCCTATTTTGAAATTGGAATATTTTGAACTTTGTGTTAAATTGGCCAAATTACCAATATCCTATCACTTTATTTTGTAGTTGAAACAGTTGACTTGGCAATTTCTTGTGCTCAATCGATAGAATAGAAATAATACTAGTGAAATATCTAAGAATTTGGTCAACTGGAATAATGTAATTGACCTAAAATGGGAGTCAAAGTCGGCAAAATCGCCGATTCGTAAATATCGCTGGCACATCAAAATTCGCGAGAGCATAATTCGTCAATTTTCCATCAAATTTCGTACTTTTTGTTTTATTACCTTTAGAAAAAGTTCTCTACCATTTCATAAGAAAAAATAAATTTTTTTTTTTTTTTTGAAAATTCTTGGACCCTGGTGTGCACTTTGAAATTTGGCCTCTGGACCCTGAAAGGGTTAAACCATCCCAACTGGTGCCAGCAATCATTCCACTGTCAAAATCACTTAGATTACATTTCTTTCCCATTCTGGTGTATGGTCTGAACAACAACTGAACCTCTTGACTATGTCTGCATGTTTTTATGCATTGAGGTGCATATGTACCTAATAAAATGGCATTTGTGTGTGTGTGCGCGCATACATACTCACCGATAACCACATGGGTCATGTCACAGTTTTGTGTGTGCATGTGTATATGCACACACACACAATTTATATATATATTGTTTATTTCCTAAGTTTCTATTTATTTTCTTTAACTTTTATATGTTTTTCAAAATTTAAAATCTTTGGAGATCTGCATGATTTATTTCTCATAGAGAAGTGCCTTAGGGGACAAAGGTATCAGAAGTGCAACAGTATTTAAATTATATCTTTGATCACAAAGGTTTTAAAAAAAAAAGAAAATTTTCAGCCAATAGTAAAATATGGTATCTTAATGCTTTTTATTTTTACCCTCAGAAATATGGCTATGAATTACCAGATGTGAATGCATCGCCTAATAAAGATATACTACTAGAACGAAAGGATCCACGTCAGATTTTCTTTGGTTTAGAGCCAGGATGGGTTGTTAATTTAAAGGACAAGGTTATTCTCAAGCCAACAGATCCAGAACTCAAAGAACATTTTGCATCATAAATTAATAAATACTCAATATCTTTTTTTATTTAACCTGATACAGAATCTAATTGCATACAGTATTAATTTACATGTCATGATATTTTATTTCAGTAGTTGTCAGGTAAGTAGTGCAAAGCATGTTAAGGCAGCTTCTGAAATGTGAAAAAAATTACTATTACCCTTGTGCTTAACAGGTTACGTTTATATATAGTCACCACTGAAATGACCATAACTTGTTATAGGTAACAATGAATTTTTTTTTACTGAAGTGTATATTTAATACAGATCACTAATGTACCATTTCTTGAGTTAATTTTGTTAATTTATATTTATACTTGAAAGCTATAAGCTATTTGTAATATTTAACTGTTGTCTAAAAGATTCTGAAATATCAGTGTACAGTATGGAATATTTATCACATTTTTCAAGGAATGCTTATATGCAGTTACAGTAACAAATTTATCACATCACTATTTTGTGACAACCCCAGAGTGAAAAATAAATGTGGATGTCCTTGATCTGTAAGTACATACTGCATCTGTTTTGTGTACATACTGTATTGTACTATTATAAATATTTAACATATCCTTTGTATAATTTACACAACCTCAACATGTTCATTACATACAGCATATTTTTTTCTATCACAGCAGTCATCTCTCACCAAGGTAGGGTGACCCAAATTATTATTATAATAAAAAAGAAGCGCTAAGCCACAAGGGCTATACAGCGCTGCAGGGTAGGGAAGGAAGCGAGGGTATTGGATGGCAGAAGGGAGGAGGGATGATCAGTAGGTTACAGAAAACAGCGGGGCAGGGGATAGTACGGGGGTAGAGGGTAGCAAGAGATTGAAGTAGAAAGGGCTGAAGGTATCATCAGAATTTGTGAAGTCAGTCAGTTGTTGTCAAAAAGTCAATGAGAGAGTCTAGATGAAAGGTGGGTCCATCAGCGAGAAGGGAAGGTAAAGAGAGAGCAGCAGAGCGAAGACGACGACGGAGGTAAATTCTGCGTGCTTGTTGATAAAGTGGGCAGTCCAACAGAATGTGGCTGACTGATAATGGAACTTGGCAATTCTCACAGAGAGGAGCAGGGCGCCTCTCCATGAGATATCCATGAGTAAGACGAGTATGGCCAATGCGAAGACGGGAGAGAGTATAGTCTCCCAACCTCGACACTGGTGATAAGAAGACGCCCAGTAACCTATACTCGGTTTAATAGATTGAAGTTTGTTGCCGAGCATAGTAGACCAATGTTGTTGCCAACGGGTGTGAAGTTGGGAAGATATTGCAGCAAAATAGTCCGTAAATGGAATACCTCTACATGAAACTGGTAGGTTGAACATTAAAATGGTATAAAATACCGACAGGTTGTTAGGTAAGACACATATGCAACAGTTAGGTATCTTTATTATGAAACGTTTCGCCTACACAGTAGGCTTCTTCAGTCAAGTACAGAAAAGTTGATAGAAGCAGAAGATACTTGAAGACGATGTAATCAGTCCATCACCCTTAAAGTTTTGAGGTGGTCAGTCCCTCAGTCTGGAGAAGAGCATTGTTCCATAGTATGAAACAATATGGAGAAGAAGTGACAGGATGGAGCTTTTTATAGCGCCAAGAGGTGAGACGTAGGCCACTAGGAGAGGTAAGAACTCAGATGTTGACAGGTCAGGTCCCTCTGAGGGACTGACCACCTCAAAACTTTAAGGGTGATGGACTGATTACATCGTCTTCAAGTATCTTCTGCTTCTATCAACTTTTCTGTACTTGACTGAAGAAGCCTACTGTGTAGGCGAAACGTTTCATAATAAAGATACCTAACTGTTGCATATGTGTCTTGCCTAACAACCTGTCGGTATTTTATACCATTTTAATGTTCAATCTGTCAGACACTGCAACACAAGGGTATCTTGGTACAGACCTGCAATCAACTTCGACAACTTCCACTAGTGAGAGGGGCTGGATTTGAGAGGGACCTGACCTGTCAACATCTGAGTTCTTACCTCTCCTAGTGGCCTACGTCTCACCTCTTGGCGCTATAAAAAGCTCCATCCTGTCACTTCTTCTCCATATTGTTTCATACTATGGAACAATGCTCTTCTCCAGACTGAGGGACTGACCACCTCAAAACTTTAAGGGTGATGGACTGATTACATCGTCTTCAAGTATCTTCTGCTTCTATCAACTTTTCTGTACTTGACTGAAGAAGCCTACTGTGTAGGCGAAACGTTTCATAATAAAGATACCTAACTGTTGCATATGTGTCTTACCTAAGAAACTGGTAGGTCATGTACTGCTGACCGCGCAGCAGTGTCTGCCTGTTCATTGCCCTGTACGTCAACATGACCAGGGACCCAACAAAAAACAATATCTTTATGCTTGGTAAAGATGCGGGGTAGCCAAAGCTGGATACGGAGGACTAAGGGGTGAGGTGTATCAAATTTCTGTATAGCCTGTAAAGCACTAAGGGAGTCTGAGACAACCACAAATGATGACACAGGCATAGATGCAATACGGATAAGTGCTGTAAGGATGGCATACAATTCAGCAGTAAAAATACTAGCCGAAGATAGTAAATGCCCTTGTACGACGCTGTCCAGAAACACTGCTGCGAATCCTACACCGTCAGAAGACTTAGAGCTATCTGTGTACACAGCAATGGCATGAGAATGAGAGTGAAAGTGGTCAAGAAAAAGAGAGCGGGAAGCGACCGTAGACAGTTGGGCTTTCGAGCAAGGGAGAGAGAAAGAACAGACTCGAACAGCTGGAACTTCCCAGGGGGGTAGGGAAAAGTGAGATGCTACATGTACATAGAAAGGTGGTAATTGAAGAGAAGACAAGAGCGAATGAAGGCGAAGAGAGAAGGGACGGAGTAAACAGGGGCGGTGAACAAATAATGTCTACTAATATCAGTGACCATTCTATAAATGGAAGGATTGCGGAGATCATGAGAGCGTACATAGTAGCGAAGGCAATGGGCATCACGGCGATCAGATAAGGATGGAACGTTCGCTTCTGCATAGAGGCTCTCGACAGGAGAAGAGCGAAAAGCACCAAGGCATAAACGTAATCCTTGGTGATGAATGGGGTTAAGGCTAGAGAGAGTAGCAGGAGATGCCGCTGAATAGATCTGGTTACCATAATCAAGTTTCGATAAAATAAGGGTGGAATGTAGGCGAAGGAGGGTTCGACGATCAGCTCCCCATGAAAGATGAGCAAGGGTTTTAAGAAGGTTCAGCCGGCTGTGACAAGTTGCCTTCAGAGAGGTAATGTGAGGTTTCCAGGACAACCTGCGATCAAAGAGGAGGCCCAGAAACTTGACTGTATCACGTTCAGGGATACAGGAGCCATTGAGGTACAAAGGATGATCGGAGATGACAGAGCGTCTAGTGAAAGTAATTTGGTGGGTTTTAGTGCTGGAAAATTTAAACCCACGTGTGGTGGCCCAATTGGAAACACGGTCGACTGCATGCTGGAGAGAAACTGTAATAAGGTGACAGTCAGCGCCTGCACAGGCAATAGCGAAGTCATCAACATAGAGTGATGACCAAATATTTGATGGAAGACTAGAGGCCAAATCATTAATAGCAAGGAGAAAAAGTGTTGTGCTCAGAACACATCCCTGGGGGGACACCTTCAGCTTGGATAAAGTCCGGGGAGAGCACATTATTAACCCGAACACGGAAATGCCTGTCAGTTAAAAAGTTCTTAAGGAAGGATGGTAGATTGCCTCGAAGGCCTAAGGAGTGGGCTTGGGCTAAAATATTTTACCTCCAAGTTGTGTCATATGCCTTCTCAAGGTCAAAAAATATGGCAATAACTGAGTGGTTATTCGCAAAGGCATTACGAACATACGTATCCAAGCGTAGTAAGGGGTCTATGGTAGAACGTCCCTTACGAAAGCCATATTGACGAGTGGAGAGACTGTTGTGTGTCTCTATATACCACACTAAACGTCTATTTACTAGGCGTTCCATCACTTTGCAAACTGCACTGGTAAGAGCAATGGGACGATAGTGGGAGGTTTCATGTCCCGTAGTGCCTGGTTTGCGGAAAGGGAGAACAATGGCGGATTTCCACAGCTGTGGAAGAACTCCTTGTGACCAAATAAGATTGTAAAGGCGTAATAGGACTGCAAGGGCTGACTGATGTAAATGTTGTAGCATAAGAATATGAATGTCGTCGGGCCCAGCTGCCGATGATCGGCAAGCTGAGAGTGTTGCCTCCAGTTCTTGAAGTGTAAAAGGCACATTATACTGTTCTTCTCTGAGAGAAGAAAAGTCCAAGGGTGCTAACTCTCTGGCAGACTTTGAGGAAAGAAATGAGGGGCATAGATGGAGTCCCTGAGAAATACGGACCAGATGATTGCCAATTTCATTGGCAACATCTAGTGGGTTTGCTATATCAACACCGGCAACCCGCAGAACAGGAGCCGGGTCAGGAGAATATTTACCACTCAGTTTTCGTACTTTTTTCCAGACTGCACTCATAGAGGAAGCAGAGGTGATGGTGGAGACATAATCTCGCCAGCAAGTGCGTTTAGCGTCACGGATGACACGGCGAGCGATCGCACGCTTCTGCTTAAAATCAAGAAGTCTCTCTGTGGTTCTATTGTACCGGTACCTGCCCCATGCAGCTCGTTTCAAACGTACTGCATGAGCACAAGCAGACCACCAAGGCACGCATTTCTGAGAATGCCTGCCCGAAGTTTGGGGTATAGAATGAGAAGCTGCTGTTAAAACGGAGGACGAGAAGAGGTGTAAAAGCTCATCGATGGAGGACGAAGAAGGAACCTCTCTAAAAACAGGTGTGAGTAAAGGTTCCAATTTGCCTGATCAAATTGCCAGCGTGGGATGCGAAGTGGTGGTGAATATGAAGGGGAAGTAAGAATGATTGGGAAATGATCGCTGTCATGTAAGTCCGGAAGAACAGACCAAGTGAAGTCTAATGCGGCGGAGGAAGAGCAAACTGAGAGATCGATGCAAGAGAGAGTGTGAGTCCGAGGATCAAAATGGGTGTGAGTACCTGTATTTAAAACATGGAGGGGGTGGGTGGCAAGAAAAGCCTCTAACTGAATGCCACGGGAATCACAGTGAGACCCCCCCCAGAGGAAATGGTGGGCATTAAAATCACCAAGTAACAGAATCGGTGGTGGTAATGACGAAACAAGAAAGGCAATATCCGGAATAGATAATGCCCGAGAAGGAGAGAGATATAAAGAACAGAGCGTATACCACCTATGCAAGTGGATACGGGCTGCTGTGTAATGCAGCGAAGTACGAACAAATAGCTGATGGTACGGAATATCAGTGCGTAGAAGAAGGGCACTTTCATTAAAGGTCCCATCAGGAAAAGGATCTGAAGAATACAATAAACTATAGCCTGAGATGGGAGAGATAACAGCAGAGTGTAATTTTGGTTCCTGTAAGCAAACACCAACAGGGGAAAACTGGGAGAGTAACATTTGAAGCTCACCCCGATTACCCCTGAGGCCGCTTATATTCCACTGTAAATAAGCCATGATTGGCAATGATAAAGATACCTGAAATCCGCAGGTAAGGGTTCCTACGGACTAGAGGGGTTAGAAAAGTCCACATGCGAAGGCAGTGGAGAACGTTCAAGCAGCGAAGGAATGGTGCGCTGTGAAGAAAGGAGTTGCGCAGATGGAGTAGAGGAGAGAGAAGGAGCGGAGGGTGGATCAGTGTCCATTGATGGTTTGGTCTCTGCAATATATTAGAACATAAGAACATAAGAACGAAGGAACACTGCAGAAGGCCTACTGGCCCATGCGAGGCAGGTCCAAGTCCCTACCGGCTTAAGCCAATGCACCCAACCTAGTCAGGTCAGGTCACATTGACTTAAGGGAGGAACACGGCAACCGACCTGTTAGCACAAGCTATCAGGTCCAACTCACACCCACCCACATCTACTCATGTATTTATCCAACCTATTTTTAAAGCTACACAACGTTCTGGCCTCTATAACGGTACTTGGGAGTTTGTTCCACTCATCCACAACTCTATTACCAAACCAGTACTTTCCTATATCCCTCCTGAATCTGAATTTTTCCAACTTAAAACCATTGCTGCGAGTCCTGTCTAGGCTAGATATTTTCAGCACACTATTTACATCCCCTTTATTTATTCCTGTCTTCCACTTATAAACCTCAATCATATCCCCCCTAATTCTACGTCTTTCTAGAGAGTGCAGTTTCAGGGCCCTTAGTCTATCCTCATAGGGAAGGTTTCTGATACATGGGATCATCTTTGTCATCCTCCTTTGTACATTTTCCAGAGAATTTATATCCATTCTGTAATACGGTGACCAAAACTGCGCAGCATAATCTAAATGAGGCCTAACCAAGGATGTATAGAGTTGAAGAACAACCTGAGGACTCCTATTATTTATGCTTCTTGATATGAAGCCAAGGATTCTATTAGCTTTATTGCGAACACTTATGCACTGTTGTCTTGGTTTCAGATTACTGCTAACCAGAACTCCTAAATCTTTTTCGCAATCCGTAATATTAAGATCTACATTATTTAGTTTATATGTGGCATGGTTATTGTCCTGTCCAACATTTAGAACTTTGCATTTGTCTATATTAAACTGCATCTGCCACTTCTCCGACCACTGCATCAGTCTATTCAAATCTTCCTGGAGTGCTCGAATGTCCTCGTCAGAATGAATTCGACGGCCTATTTTGGTGTCATCGGCAAACTTGCCGATGTCGCTCTTTATGCCCTCATCTATGTCGTTTATGTAGATTGTGAACAGCAGGGGGCCCAACACTGACCCCTGTGGAACACCGCTCGTGACGCTTCCCCACTCTGATTTCTCCCCATTTATGCAAACTCTCTGCTGCCTATTTGTCAACCATGCCTCTATCCAGGAAAAAATTTCTCCTCCTATTCCATGTGCTTTAATTTTCCTCAATAGTCTCTGATGTGGGACCCTGTCAGAGATTGCTTCAAGTGTTTCAGAATTCAGAGACGTCGTATGGGAGACAATATTGGAAATGGTAGGGGGAGGATGAGTAAAGATTGGAACTGTAATGGACTGTACCAAGGTAGGGGAGGGCAAAAGGGTGGAGGGAACTGGAGAAGCATGGAAGGGGACAGAAGAGGCAGAAACCTGGGAGGTGGCAGAAGAGGAAGAAACTTGGGAGGGAACAGGGGAGGAAGGTACAGTACAAGGAGGAGGGTGAACCTCTACACTTGTAACAGAGCCAGTGAGAGGGGGAGAACCAGGTACAGAGACAGGGAAGGGAAAATGAGGAGGTGGAAGATGGATAGGAGGTGTTAACGGACCTTTTTTTGACTTTTGAGAAGTAGAGGGACGATTGGGAGGAGGTGTCATACGAGATCTCGTCGCTACTGAGGCTTGTGAGAGAGAACACGAAGAAGCGAGATCAGACTGAGGCGTTGAAGTAGGGACGTCTGAGCCGAGGACAGCAAAAGAATTAGATACAGGAGTGACTATGGGAGAGGTAACCACAGAGGTGGGTGCAGAAGATGGGATACCAGAAGTGGGGGGACATTTTGAAACACGGGAATAAGAAACATGAGGTAGTCTCCCTTGGAGTCGGAGATGAGAAGCTGCCATGGCATAAGGGAGACCTTCTGCCTCTTTGAGGTAACGGATTTCCCGCTTGTTTAAGTAGACTTGGCAATGGCGAGAGTATGAAGGGTGAGCCTCATGACAATTAAGGCAAGAGGGAGGTCGATTGCAAGACGTATTAGAATGGTCATCGGCACCACAGACTGGGCATTCTGCGATAGATCTGCAATATTTCGCTGGATGGCCAAATCGCCAGCAATTTCTACACTGTTGCGGTGTAGGGATCACCTTTTGAACTTGTAACCGATGTCCTGCTACATAAACTGAGGATGGGAGTTCACGGCTGTCAAAAGTTAAACGAGCCACATTGCTAGGGTATCGTCTCCGCCCACGGGCAGGAAGAACGTAAGTGTCTACCTTGAGGATTGGGAGATCTTGGAGTTCCAGCTGTTCAAGAATGTCAGTGCCACATGTCTGGAAATTTTGTTGAACTATGGTATGGGGCAGAATGACGGTACCACTACAAGAATTGAGGGAATGATGTTTTTCAATAGTGACAGGAACAGTATCGATATGGGAAAGACGAGAAAGCTCATGAGCCTGGGTAGCAGTCTGTACGGTGATGATGCGCGTACCGCTCTTAAGAGCATGAAAAGAAATATCTTTACCAACATGGCGTAGGAGTGCCTTGCCAATACTGTGGTCAGAAAGATAGGCAGTAGAGGAAGTCGGTCGTAAAGTGAAGAATTTAGTCCATTGTGCAGTCTGAAACTGAGCGTGGAAAGGTAGTGAAGGACGTGTCGATCTTTTCTGAGAAGAACGAGAAGGTGGAGAAGTATCATCAGCAGGTAATTGTCGTTGGCATTTAGGCGTGGGACCAGAGTTGGTCCGACGTGGAACGGGTTGGTAATTCGAAAATTGCCGCACCTAGAGGGAGAGGCCGGAAGCATAGTCAGAGGAGAGCGAAGGTCAGATAAATCGAAGGAGTCAGTCGAGGCCTCAGTACCTGAAGCGGGTGAGGAAACAGCACCGGCAAGAGGTACAGAGGCATGAGGAGTGTCCGAAGAGTGGTCCAAAGACGAGGCGGGGTCAGAACGGGGTGCGGTATCAAGAAGGGGCCCGGGGGTAGCAGGTTCATGGACTAGGGCTGCCATGGTTAGGTTACTTCTTTCTTTTTGTTTTTAACCCTTTCAGTGTCCAAGATATTTCAAAAAAAAAATTTGTTATTTTTTCTTATGAAATCGTAGAGAATCTTTTTGTGAAGGTAATAAAACAAAAAGTACGAAAATTGGTGGAAAATTGACGAAATTATGCTCTCACGAATTTTGATGTGTCAGCGATATTTACGAATCGGCGATTTTGCCGACTTTGACTCCCATTTTAGGCCAATTACATTATTCCAATCAACCAAATTCTTAGCTATTTCACTAGTATTACTTCTATTCTATCGATTGAGCACAAGAAATCGCCAAGTCAACTGTTTCAACTACAAAATAAAGTGATCGGAAATTGTTAATTTGGCCAATTTAACACAAAGTTCAAAATATTCCAATTTCAAAATAGGGTCCAGAATGAACAATGTAGGCATTCCTGGCACGAAACTAACATTTCCTCTGTTCATTAGTTATGTTTTGAGGCTTTACAAATAAATTCCATTTTGATTTTTTATTCACATAATGAATTTTTATTCACACCAAAAAATAGAAGATTTACTGTTATGCAATATTGTAATAATTATATAAATATCATCACCATATTTGTGAATGTATATTAGACCCACCAGCTGGTGTGTATTAGATGTGTGAGGTCGTTTGTTTACTCTTGAATATCGGCAAAAATTTAACATTTCCGCTACTTTGAGCTCAGTTTCAAGCCATTTCCAATGCTAAAACCAATCAAAATCATCTCTATTTCTGTAATATGTCTTCCATTCTATCAAATGAGACCAAGAAATCGCAAATACAACTATAAAAAACATACGAAAAAACACTGCAAAGTTGCTGTTTTAATCGAAAAATCATGATTTCATTTTTTTTCTCTCATTATGCACAGTGTGCTGCAGGATCTGTTTTATGTGGTGCACACATACCACATAGATGTATTCTCTCATATCTAGGCCCAAATGTACCACTCACAGTTTATCAGAGTGAGCTGAGCTCATGGCGTAGATCTACGGTTTGGACCCTGAACGTAAAGCCGTAGATCTACGGGACGGACCCTGAAAGGGTTAAGAAAAAAAAGAAAGAAGAAAAGAAAATAAAAATAAAAAAAAAAAAAGAATAAAAAAAGGGGGGACCGGGGAGGGATAGTTCCTAGGAGGAATGAAAGGGCCAGAAATCTCCCTCCGAGCCCAAGAGGACCTCAGCACCGCAAGTAGCGCAGATGCAGCATGGAACCCGTGCCATAAGGAATATCCACTAGGAATTTTTATTGACCTAAGAAAAGCTTTTGACACAGTAGACCACGACATCCTACTCCACAAACTTGACCATTACGGTATAAGAGGCCATGCGCTTGCTTATTTCAAATCTTACCTTACTAATAGGTATCAGTATGTTACCATTAAAGACACAGCATCAACAACACGGCCACTTGATACTGGAGTTCCGCAGGGAAGTGTCCTTGGTCCCCTGCTCTTCCTCATATACATCAATGATCTTCCAAACGTATCCCAACACCTGAAACCCATTCTCTTTGCTGACGACACGACTTATGTCATCTCTCACCCTAATCTTGCCACCCTCAACACCATTGTTAAGGAGGAGCTGATCAAAATATCGACTTGGATGACAGCCAATAAACTTACGCTTAACACTGACAAAACCTACTACATTATGTTTAGTAGCAGAGCAGGAGATGCACTCTAATTACCAGACATAATGAGGGCAAATTCTTAGGCCTATACCTTGACAACAACCTGAATTTCAGCACCTATATCCAACACATAACCAAAAAAGTATCCAAAACAGTTGGGATCCTCTCCAAGACACGATACTACGTGCTGCAAAATGCCCTTCTCACACTATACCACTCACTTATTTATCCATACCTCACCTATGCTATTTGTGCTTGGGGATCAACTGCAGCAACACACCTAAAGCCAATAATAACCCAACAAAAAGCTGCAGTAAGAATAATCACTAAATCCCATCCCTGGCAACACCCCCCCCCCACTCTTCATAGATCTAAACTTACTCCCTGTTCAGTACATCCACACTTACTACTGTGCAATCTACATCTACAGGACCTTAAACTCCAATATCAACCTTGACCTAAAATGCTTTCTTAATAGCTGTGACAGAACCCACAGGCATAACACCAGACACAAACATCTCTACGACATTCCCCGTGTCCGACTAAACCTTTACAAAAATTCAATGTATGTCAAAGGCCCTAAAATCTGGAACACCCTACCTGAGAACTCTAGAACTGCAGACACATTCATCACCTTCAAAACTACCATTAGAAAACATCTTATGTCCCTGATAAACCCCATCAACTAACTACACGAATACCACCTGGTGGTTCACACTTACACTCACTCACCCATTTGACCATAAACAGAAATATTAATCTCAATCTTAAAATAATGAATCCTATGATACTCCAATACTGAAACTATGTACTGTGCCAAAACAAAAGCATTCACATTGCTAAACTCACAAACTAGTACAGTGGACCCCCGCATACCGTCGGCATCACATAACGTTCAATCCGCATACCGCTCGCTTTTATCGCAAAAATTTTGCCTCGCATACTGCTCAAAAACCTGCTCACCGCTCTTCGTCCAAGACGCGTCCAATGTGCGCCCTTAGCCAGCCTCACATGTGCCGCCGGTGGCATTGTTTACCAGCCAGCCTCCGCGGTAACATCCAAGCATACAATCGGAACATTTCGTATTATTACAGTGTTTTTGGTGATTTTATCTGCAAAATAAGTGACCATGGGCCCCAAGAAAGCTTCTAGTGCCAACCCTACAGCAATAAGGGTGAGAATTACTATAGAGATGAAGAAAGAGATCATTGATAAGTATGAAAGTGGAGTGCGTGTCGCCGACCTGGCCAGGTTGTACAAGAAACCCAAATCAACCATTGCTACTATTGTGGGCAACAGAAAGGCAATCAAGGAAGCTGTTCTTGCCAAAGGTTTAACTGTGTTTTCGAAACAGAGATCGCAAGTGATGGAAGATGTTGAGAGACTCTTATTGGTGTGGATAAATGAAAAACAGCTAGCAGGAGATAGCGTCTCTCAAGCGATCATAAGCGAAAAGGCTAGGAAGTATCATGAGGATTTAATTAAAAAAATGCCTGCAACTAGTGATGATGTGAGTGAATTTAAGGCCAGCAAAGGTTGGTTTGAGAGATTTAAGAAGCGTAGTGGCATACATAGTGTGATAAGGCATGGTGAGGCTGCCAGTTCGGACCACAAAGCAGCTGAAAAATATGTGCAGGAATTCAAGGAGTACATAGACAGTGAAGGACTGAAACCTGAACAAGTGTTTAATTGTGATGAAACAGGCCTGTTTTGGAAGAAAATGCCAAGCAGGACCTACATTACTCAGGAGGAAAAGGCACTCCCAGGACATAAGCCTATGAAAGACAGGCTTACTTTGTTGATGTGTTCCAATGCTACTGGTGATTGCAAAGTGAAGCCTTTATTAGTGTATCACTCAAACTCCCAGACCGTTCAGGCAAAAGAATGTCCTCAAGGAGAATTTGTGTGTGCTGTGGAGGGCAAACAGTAAGGCATGGGTCACTAGGGACTTTTTCTATGACTGGTTACACCATGCATTTGCCCCCAATGTGAAAGATTACCTAACTGAAAAGAAATTAGAACTTAAGTGCCTCCTGGTGTTAGACAATGCCCCTGGTCATCCTACAGACGTGGCAGAGCGACTTTATGGGGACATGAAATTCATTAAGGTGAAGTTTTTGCCTCCTAATACCACTCCTCTCCTGCAGCCCATGGACCAGCAGGTTATTGCAAACTTCAAAAAACTGTACACAAAAGCTCTGTTTGAAAGGTGCTTTGTAGTGACCTCAGAAACTCAACTGACTCTAAGAGAGTTTTGGAGAGAGCACTTTAATATCCTCAATTGTGTAAACCTTATAGGTAAGGCTTGGGAGGGAGTGACTAAGAAGACCTTGAACTCTGCTTGGAAGAAACTGTGGCCAGAATGTGTAGACCAAAGGGATTTTGAAGGGTTTGAGGCTAACCCTGAGAATCCTATGCCAGGCATTGGGAAAGTCCTTGGGGTTGGAGGTTAGTGGGGATGATGTGGAAGAGTTGGTGGAGGAGGACAATGAAGAACTAACCACTGATGAGCTGATAGATCAACTTCAACAGCAAGAGGCCAGACCTGAGGAAACTGGTTCGAAGGAGGGGAGAGAGAAATTGAAGAAATTGCCTACTACAAAGATTAAGGAAATCTGTGCAAAGTGGCTTGAAGTGCAAACCTTCATGGATGAAAATCACCCTCACACAGCTATTGCAAGCCGTGCTGGTGACTATTACACTGACAATGTTGTGAAACACTTTAGGGAAGTCATAAAGGAACAAGAGGTACAGGCCACTATGGACAGATATGTTGTGCGAAAGAAGTCCAGTGACTCTGAAGCTGGTCCTAGTGGCATTAAAAGAAGAAGGGAAGTAACCCCAGAAAAGGACTCGACACCTCAAGTCTTAATGGAAGGGGATTCCCCTTCTAAACGCTAACACTAACTCTCTCCCCTCCTCCCATCCCATCAATCATCACCAGATCTTCAATAAAAGTAAGTGTCATGTAATTGTGCATGCCTTTTTCAGTTTGTGTGTATTAAAATTAACATTTCATGTGGTAAATTTTTTTTTTTTTCATACTTTTGGGTGTCTTGCACGGATTAATTTGATTTCCATTATTTCTTATGGGGAAAATTCATTCGCATACCGATCATTTCGCATAACAATGAGCCCTCTTGCACGGATTAAAGTCGCTATGTGGGGGTCCACTGTATTTAGTCACTTAGCCATAATACCAACTTACCTCATAATTTGTAATATTTTAAAATAAAGAATTAAACTAAGTCTGCCCGAAATGCCTAGCCATGCTAGGCGTTCTAGTGGTACACTCTGTAATCATTATTTAACTACATGTAAACCACACAACAACCAAATTCTGTAAATTCAACATTGTAATCTTTATAGAGAATAAACTTTGAATACCCTACCCATCATGCCAGTAAACCAGCAATCCGGGATAGCAACCTCACATCTGCTGAGCTACCTCAGTGGACAAAAGAGAGGGCGGCCAGAAATCCGCCACAAAGCATACCTCCTTCGGCCACCACCCCGGAATCCGAAAGGTGGCTTCCAGAGATACACCCGTCGCCCGAGAGACACCCAAAGCCACCCTCCGGGATACCGGAGAGGGATCGGGACATCCCCAGGCAATCCAGATTCCACGGCAAACTACGCCATTGCCAAGAACCTCAACGGAATGGGATGGACCCCGGTACCCTTTCCCCTACCTAGGAACTAGCGTGCCTGTGGGAAAAAAAAAAAAAAACCCAAAGGCCAAAAAGGAAGGGCAAAAGGGAGGGGTGGGGAGGAGGAGGAGGAAAGGAAAAAGGGGAGGATGGGATAGGGAACGGGGGATTGGGGGGTAATTAGGTTCGGTCTGAGGAAGGAGACCGACAGGTCTAATTCCTCAGACCAAGAGCCTCTTCACCACGCCAAGGAGCCCCCCTTGAAGAGGTTTATAGGAATTAAAACTGGTTTGGCAATAATTATAGATGAGTGGAATGTGTGACTGAGGGCAAGATCTTCCTAATATGCCAGTAGGCCTACTGCAGTGGTTCTCTACTCTTGTGTTCTTCAGTACAGGGACTACATTTATAGATATCACCCTTCAGAAATATTACCCATAAAGATTGTAATTGTTTTACATGATGGTAGGATTGCTGGTGTCTTTTTTTCTGTCTCATAAACATGCAAGATTTCAGGTACGTCTTGCTACTTCTACTTACACTTAGGTCACACTACACATACATGTACAAGCATATATATACACACCCCTCTGGGTTTTCTGCTATTTTCTTTCTAGTTCTTGTTCTTGTTTATTTCCTCTTATTTCCATGGGGAAGTGGAACAGAATTCTTCTTCCGTAAGCCATGCGTGTTGTAAGAGGCGACTAAAATGCTGGGGGCAAGAGGCTAGTAACCCCTTCTCTTCTACAAATTACTAAATTTGAAAAGAGAAACTTTAGTTTTTCTTTTTGGGCCACCCTGCCTTGGTGGGATACGGCTGATTTGTTGAGAGAGAGAGAGAGAGAGAGAGATAGTGTGAGAGTGAGTGAGTGAGTTAGTGAGTGAGTGTGAGTGTGTGAGTGTGAGAGTGAGTGAGAGTGAGTGAGAGTGAGTGTGAGTGTGAGAGTGAGTGTGAGAGTGAGTGTGAGAGAGAGTGTGAGAGAGAGTGTGAGAGAGAGTGTGAGAGAGAGTGTGAGAGAGAGTGTGAGAGAGTGTGAGAGAGAGTGTGAGAGTGTGAGAGAGAGTGTGAGAGTGTGAGAGAGTGTGAAAGTGTGTGAGAGAGAGTGTGTGAGAGAGAGTGTGTGTGTGAGAGAGTGTGAATGAGTCGACCCATCTAATTTTTTGCCCCCCCCCCCCCAATAAAAGGCCTTTGAATCTCAATCTATACTAAAGTATATGCTGTATGCTCCTATTTAATTTTTTCACCAAGGGTAAGTGCATTAGGGCATTGAAGAAGAGGTTGAATACGGAGTTCAAGTGCTCTCTAATGATCCTTCAAGGGAGGTTCCTTGATGTTGGTAAGGGGCTCTTGATCTAAGGAATTGGACCTGTGCTATCCTTGGTTCAAATCCAAATATCTCACATTCCCCTGGGTGCTGTATGACCCCCTGTGGGTTTAGAGCTTTCCTATAAATGTAATAATAATCTAATGAATGAGGCAATCATTCAAAAAGACAGACTGATAATGCAGGTGTTGGTCACTTCTTCATGAAATATCAATGCATAAGCCTTGTGTCCAATTCATAATCATAAGAGAACTATTACCCCACCCTACAACTGACAATGATGAAAGGAGGATTGCCAAAAGTGCAGTTCCTGGGAGAGCAGAGTAATGAAAAAAATAAAAATTAGGAAATGTTAAGCAAGGGATTGGAATCATCTGAAATGCAAAATGTTCAGAAAATCTTGCAAGTTCATTACCCTGAGCACCAGAATAGTTGCAGACCAGCAAAAGATGTCCTTCCTTTTATGCTCTACATATGACACAGCCAGCACTGAATGTTAAGGACGAGGGGGTGTAGGGAATGGCGAAAACTGTTTCACTGTAGTATATAATGGTAACGGAATATATATGACTTGTGAAAAATATTAGAAGACTCCAGCAGGTGTCCTTGAATCATGAGATCAAGAACAATAACTGCATATAACACCTCACAAGATTGAGGACCATTAGTGTAAACAGGAGTAGCATGCGAGTGTGATTGGAAATGCTCAAGTTTATTACAGTAGGTCCCCTGTATCTGCAGTTTCAGTTATCTGAGGTTTACTGTGGCCCCAAAATAACCCTTAATTTTCCTTATTAATTGCCTCAAAATGCAAAAGTTGTGATGTTGGAAGTTCTTTAAAGCCTAAGAGAAGCTGTGAAGGGCTTCTCCACCAATTGTGCATTATTTATCAATTAAACTTTTTAATAGGTATGTTTTTTTTCAACACGTCAGTTGTCTCCCACCGAGGCAGGTTGACCCAAAAAGAAAGAAAATACTGTCATCATCATTCAACACTCACCTCACTCATACATAATCGCTGTCTTTACAGAGGCACTCAGATATGACAGTTTAGAAGTCCCTCCAAACTGCCAATATCCCAAACCTTTCCTTTAACCCTTTCAGGGTCCCCCAGACCCTCTCCCAGACTTGTTCTCAGGGTCACCCCAATTAAAAAAAAAAAATTATTTTTTCTTATGAAAAGACAGAGAATCTTTTCCCGATCATAATGACACCAAAAGTATGAAATTTGATGGAAAACTTACGGAATTATGCTCTCGCGAAGTTAGCGGTCTCGACGATGTTTATGCATTGGCGATTTTGCCCACTTTGAGCCCTATTTTCGGCCAATTCCAGTGTACTAGTCAACAAAAATCATAACTATTTTGGTAGAACTCCATTTTTTCTATCGAATGAGTACAAGAAACCACCCATTTATCGATTTCAACTATCCAATACAGTGGTCAGAATTTAGCAATTTTGCCAATTTTACACAAATTTCAAAAGATGCCAATTTCCAAATAGGGTCCAGAATAAACAAGAAAGACTTTCCTGGCACTAAAATAACATTTCCTCTGTTCATTAGTCACGTCCCCACGCCCCTCTTACATTCTTTTGCTTTCCACTTTGAATTTTTTTTCTCAAAAAATCGAAGATTTACTGTTATGTAGACTACTGCATTAGTGTAGAAATGGCATAAATAATATCAGCGCACTTGTGAAGGAATATTAGACTCACCAGTTGACGTGTATTGGATGCTTAGCATGATTTGTTTACTTTTGAATTTTGGTAAAAATTATACATTACTGCTACTTTGAGCTCAATTTCAAGGTACTTTTCATTGTAAAACCAGTCAAAATCATCTCAATTTCTGTAATATGTCTCCCATTCTATAAAATGAGACCAGGAAAACTAGAATACAACAATAAATACCATATGAAAATACAGCGCAAAGTCGGTTTTAATCCAAAAACATGGTCAGTTTTTTTTCTCATTACACACTGTGTGCTGCAGGATTTTTTTTATACTGTGCACACTGACCACATAGACCCATTCTTTCATATGTAGGCCTACCAGCTTTCTCTCACTAGATTTGAGGGCACTAGAATTTAGGCGTACTAGTACGTCAAAAACCCTGGTGCGTAAGCCGTACTAGTACATCCGAAATCCTGAAAGGGTTAAAGTGCAGGGATTGTACTTCCCATTTCTGGGACTCAAGTTTGGCTAATAGGTATGTATAGGACTTATATTTAGGGTTCCCTACTATTCACGATTTCGGCATCCATGGGAGGTTCTTGTGACATATCCCCTGTAGATACAGGGGTCCTACTGTTCATTCATGGAAAGAGCTAAATCCATAAGGATCATTCAGCAATGTATGATAGGTGAAAAAGATGTATAGTACTTATTTTATCATAAATCCATTGTGTATTAAAAATAATTCATATACTGTACAGCCTCTCCTCACTCAACAACAGGGTTCTGTTCCTAAGAATAGGTCAGTAAGTGAATTGGTAGTGGGTTTGTGGCATATTTTTAAATGTTTAGAGGAATCAGCTCTAGTATACATTACAGAAGGGCCCCACTTATACGGCAGCTTAGGTTCTAGGCTATCGCCGGAAAGGAAACATCGCTGGAAAGCAGAATGCCATTTTTTCACTTATAAATGCATATAAATGCCAGACAGCAAATTTACACTAACTTATATTAAGTTAGTAATAGAACTAGGCATTAAAAGTACTGTCATAGAAGCTAAGACATTGTGTAGTTTTAAAAATACATAGGTTGGATAAATACATGAGTGGGTGTGGGTGGGTGTGAGTTGGACCTGACTAGCTTGTGCTATTAGGTCAGATGCTGTGCCCCCCCCTTAAATGAATGTGATTGACCTGACTAGATTAAGGCATTGGCTTAAGCTGGTGGGAGAATTGGACCTGCCTCGCATGGGCCTGTAGGCTTGCTACAGCGTTCCTTCTTTATGTTAAAAAACACAATAAAAAGTAAAATACATACACAGTACATTCATTACTTACCTAAAAATATTTGCGAGTAGTACTTATTTGTAGGAAGTCAGGTGAAGGTAGCCCTGGCTCCCCATCCCAAACTTAATACAGTAGACTCTCGGTTTTCGTGTTTAATCCGTTCCAGAGCGATCAGCAAAAACGGGAATTGGCGAAAATGGAAACCATTTTCCCCATAAGAAATAATGTAAATCCAATTAATCCGTTCCAGACACCCAGAAGTATTAACAAAAGATTTTTTTTTTACCCTAAAGATAGATTTACATGCACAAAAGAATGAACATTCAACATGACACTTACCTTTATTGAAGGCTGTTGTTGATGGATGGAAGACAGGGAGGAGGGGAGAGGGAAGAGAGGTTTTTGTTTGGAAGGGGAATCCCCCTCCATTAGGACTCTAGCTACCAAGTCTGGGGTCACTTCCCTCCTTTGTTTTTTAACGCCACTAGGACCAGCTTGAGAGTCATTGGACCCCTTTCACACAAAATACCTGTCCAGATAGGTCTGTTTCTGGCTTCTCTTTAAGATTTGCCTAAAATGGGACATGGCATTGTCATTGTAAATGTTGCCAGCATAGATTGCAACAGCTTTCTCAGGGTGAGTTCCTCCACAAATGAATGCACCTTAGTCCACATTGCACAAAGCTCCTTAATCTTTGAAGAAGGCATCTTCTTCCATCTCTCTTCCTCCTCCTCTGAAGCAATTTCCTGAGCTGTGGTCTGTTGCTGTTGCAGGTGAAGCTCTTGCAGCTCATCAGTGGTTAGCTCTTGATTGTGGTCCTCCACCAACTCTTCCACATCCTGGCCACTTACATCCAACCCCATGGAATTTTCCAATGCCACAATTGATTACACAACAGGTGTAGGGTCGACAGGGTCAGCTTCAAACCCTTTAAAATCCTTCTTTTGGACACAATCTGGCCACAATTTTCTCCAAGCAGAGTTCATCGTCCTGGAAGTCACTCCCTGCCAAGCCTTATCTATAAGGCTTGTGCAATGGAAGATACTGAAGTGATTCCTTCAGAACTCTCTTAGGGTCAATTCAGAGTCCGAGGTTATGCCAAAGCACCTTTGAAACGTTGCTTTAGTGTACTGTTTTTTGAAGTTTTCAATGATCTGTTGGTCCATGGGCTGGATGAGAGGAGTGGTGTTAGGAAGCAAGAACTTCACTGCTACAAAACTGAATTCCTTGGAGAATTGGTCTTCCAAGTCTGGAGGATGAGCAGGAGCATTGTCCATTAACAGGAAGCACTGGAGTGGCAATTTATTATCCAGGAGGTATTTCTTCACACTCGGGGCAAACACTTCACTGAACCATTCCAGGAAAATTTCCCTCGTGACCCATGCCCTACTGTTAGCTTTCCACATCACACACAGTTTACTCTTGATGACACTGTTTTTCTTGAACACACTGGGATTTTCAGAGTGATACATCAGTAAAGGCTTCACTTTGAAATCCCCACTAGCATTACCACACAACAAGTGTGTTAGCCTGTCTTTCATGCACTTGTGTCCTGGGAGTGCCTTTTCCTCCTGTGTGATGTAGGTCCTCTTTGGCATTTTCTTCCAAAACAGGCCTGTTTCATCACAATTGAACACTTGTTGGGGTTGGACCAGCCTTTGCTGGCCTTAAATTCACCAACAACAGCACTCGTTCCAGCCAGTTTCTTTATGAGATAGTCATGCAACTGCCTTGCCTTTTCACAAATTATGGACTGCACAGCACTATCTCTTGCTAACTCTTTCTCTCTGATCCACACCAACAACAATTTCTCCACTTCTTCAATTGTTTGGGACCTGTTTCGTTATCGCATTCACCCCTATCGCATCGTCAGCATTTCTCTTTGCCACAATGGAGCTGATGGTTGATGGTGCCTTCCCGTACATCCTGCTGAGTTTGGAAAAGTGTATGCCACTATCATATTTTTGAACGATTTCTTTTTTCGTTTCTAAGGTGTTCCTCACTTTCTTTACCAAAGGACTGGCACTAGGAGCTTTCTTTGGGGCCATGGTGGCTTATTTAGCAGTCACACACAATAAACAAGTGCCAAAAGCAATGGATTATTACAAAATGTTTCGTATGACCTCACAGGATATGTTCACTCACCGAGAAACAAAGTGACACTGCCTGAGAATGTGTGTGGGAGGCAGCTTTGTCTGTGCGCTAGGCACCACACAGGTTCCATACCATCGACAAAAATGGAGGATATTGACAAAAAAGGAGCCAATATTTTGACAAAAAAAGTCAGGGAAAACAGAAATCAGCGATAACGGAGATCAATGAAAAGGGAGGGTCCACTATAGTGGACCCTCAGTTAATGCCTGAATCGGATAGTGCCAAAATCGGATAACGCCTTGCTTTGGCGTGAAAAAATTGGCTCGGATAACACCTAAAAACTTGGTTAAGAGCTTTCATCCCGAACGTGTCGGCACAGCAGCCTGAGCGGGCCAAGCCACTCACTCCGTTTACCAGCCAGTGTGCCACTGTTTACAAAGCCAGTGAGGATGATTCCGTGTGTACATGCAATATATTTTGTATTATTTCATTGTTTTTGGTGCTTGTAACTGCTAAGTAAGCCACCATGGGCCCCAAGATAGCTTCTAGTGCCAGCCCTATGGTAAAGAATGTGAGAATCACATATAATTTAAGAAAAAATTTGTAGAAAAATAGGAAAGTGGTGGTGGTGGTAGTGTGGTAGTGGTGGTGGTATAGGATGGTAGTGGTGGTGGTAGAGGGTGGTAGCAATGGTGGTAGAGGGTGGTAGTGATGGTGGTAGTAGAGGGTGGTAGTGGTTGTGATGGTGGTATAGTATGATAAGGCATGGTAAGGCTACCAGTTCTGACAAAAAAGCGGCTGAAAAATATGTGCAGGACTTTAACCCCTTGACTGTCACAACCCCAAATCCTGAGGCATCTCCTGGTGTCACAAAATTTCCAAAAAAAAAAAAAAAAACTTATGAAATGATAGAGAATCTTTTCACGATTGTAATGACACCAAAAGAACGAAATTTGGTGGAAAACTTACGGAATTACGCTCTTGCGAAGTTAGCGACCACAGCGATGTTTATGAATCGGCGATTTTGCCCACTTTGAGCCCTATTTTTGGCTAATTCCATTGTTCCAGTCGACCAAACTCATAGCTATTTCTTTAGAACTCCATTTTTTCTATCAATTCAGTACAAGAAACTGCCCATTTACTGATGTTAACTACTCAATAATGTGGTTAGAAATTTGCAATTTGGCCAATTTCACGAAAATTAAAAAAATATGACAATTTCAAAATAGGATCCAGAATGAACAATGCAGACATTCATGGCTCTTAAATAACATTTTCTTTGTTCATCAGTCATGTCTCCAGGCCCCTTTGATATTACTCTTGCTTTCTATTTTGAATTTTTATTCAAACAAAAAATAGAAGATTTACTGTTATGTAGACTACTTCAAAATTGTAATAATTGTATAAATAATGTCAACCCATTCATCACTGCATATTAGAATGGCTACTTGGACATTTATTGGAAAATGACATCATTTGTTTACTTTTGAACATCGGCAAATATCAAACATTCCCCCTACTTTGAGCTCCATTTCAAGGTTCTTTTCATAGTAAAACCAATCAAAATCACCTCTATTTCTATATGTTTTCCATTCTATCAAATGAGACCAAGAAAATGAGAATACAACCATAAATACTATACGAAAATAGACCACAAGTTCTGCATTTTAATTAAAAAAAAAGGCCGGGATTTTTTTTTTCTCATTATGTTCTGCATGCTGCAGGATTTTTTTATATGGTGCACACAGACCCATTCTCTCACATGTGGGCCTACCAGCTTTCTAGCCGCTAGAATTTATGAGTATATACAGTGGACCCCCGGTTAACGATATTTTTTCACTCCAGAAGTATGTTCAGGTGCCAGTACTGACCGAATTTGTTGCCATAAGGAATATTGTGAAGTAGATTAGTCCATTTCAGAACCCCAAACATACACGTACAAACGCACTTACATAAATACACTTACATAATTGGTCGCATTCGGAGGTGATCGTTATGCGGGGGTCCACTGTATATGTCAAAAACGGTGGCTCGTAAAACGTATATATACGACCAAAACAGTCAAAGGGTTAAGGGGTACATAGAGGCTGGAAAATTAAAACCCCACAAGTGTTCAATTGCGATGAAACAGGCCTGTTTAATAAGAAAATACCAAACAGGACCTACATTACTCAGGAGGAAGAGGCACTCCCAGGACACAAGCCAGAAAAGCACAGTCGACACTCAACTAACAGCGGCATTAAGTAACGGCAATTTCATCTAACAGTGTTTTTTGTTGTAGAAAAAATGCCTTAACCAATGGCGAAAAACTTAACCAATGATGTCAGTGTGCCATTATTTACAAGCTGTTGCGGTCAGTTTCCATGTGTGCCTCCCATACATTTTGGATTAATCCACTGTTTCTAGTGCTTCTAACTGCTAAATAAGCCATCATGGGCCCCACAAAAGCTTCTAGAGCCAGCCCTTTGGTAAAGGATGTGAGAAACACAATAGAATTCAAGAAAAAGTTTGTAGAAAAATACGAGTGGTGGTGGTAGTGTGGAAATTATTTAATTTCCGAAGCTATAGTGCCTAATAAGTGTTTAATGTGTTGATTTGGGCCAAAATGTATTTGTATTTTGAATGGAACCAACTGGGTTCCCGCTGCGCCTGCGCAGATGTGCGGGGGTATAGGTCGAGCTGGGGCACGAGGAGGCAGCAGTGTTTTGAATGTAGTGAGGAAGCTGTGAAACATGGGATCAGGAAATTGGCGTTCACGGCCTAAGGATTAATATAGGCCTCACTTCCTAATAGGAAGTGTCGTAACTGTTCCTGGTGAAGAGTGAGGGAATGTGATTTACGTGACCACCATAATAAAGTGGTAAAATGAGTGGATAATAGTAGGACCGGGGGTGACGGGTGCGCCGCCATGGAATGTGTCCAGGGGAAATTACCCGTGAGTTAATCCTCACTCATCGGTCTCAGATCTTAATGGAGTGACCTCTAATGTGTATAATAATTATGAGACGTTAAATCGTCTTGTGAATGGTAATGTGATCAGTGATAATAACATTAAGTTAAGAGAATGCGGGAAGTGAAATAAATCGCCCTGCTCCGAGTGAACACGTGGTTCTCGTCCCGAGGATAGCGAAGTTTTATGGAATCACGACTTCTAAACCGGGACAAACCAACAGATACCTCATCCTGCTGGAATAAGAACCGTGTTGGTGTAGCAGGACATCGAAATGAGATGGTGAATGGAGGAAATAAGGAGCATCAATCACCCACAGTTAAGTAACCTTTCTAGTTATAGCAGACTGATACTGGCCAGTTAGGTATGTTTTAATTGGATAGGTTATGGGTGATTCAGCCACATCAAGGGACCACCAGAGAATATCTGGTAAGTGGTGGGATTATGTACAAGTGTTTTTCCTTGATGGATATATCCATGTGTAACCTACCCTCCCCCTTCATTCAGTTAAACTAATATAATCTATACAGTCCACAATTAGTTAGTAGCGCCGTACTTGAGGGTGCTACCCAATTTATACTGGTCTCGGATAGATATGGATAAGATTGTGAGGGTCGAGGGGCCACCTGCAGTTACCAGAGGTGGTTAAGTTTTCTCACATGTCTACATGGGTGACTACGGTAAACAATATAGTTGTTGTCTCCCAAGGAGATTACTCGTATGCATGTAATGTTGAGGTATGTACAAGTAATCACCCCTATAAAATTTTCCACATCTGCCCGCTGGTCCTTCCTGAACCGGATGCAATCAGTGAAAAATTAATTGAATTAATTACTTGATAATTAAGTGACTGATTGAAGAAAGTGGGTATTGGGCAAACAAATTTAATCGGTCGTGTGGTGGATGATAATTAGCCCAATTAATTACTAGCACATGGGTGGCTAGGATTTATACAAGAGTAAAGTGCAAGAATTACTCTCACAAGGTGTCTACTTAAGTTGTATAATTGGTGATTATTAATTCCCTAACCATGGCTGGGTCTGAGGAAGTTAGTGCGGCTGGCAAGTCCATGGATGCCAAAGCAAAGAAAGCGTCACTACAAGCTCGGAAGGGTCATGTTACTAAATCATACAACAAGTGTATGGAGTTAATGAGACAAGAAACGGTAAACCCTGATGAATTCAAGCTACACCTAGATGCCTTAGAAAATAGATATGAGTCATATAAATTGTGGTATAAGGACTGTGAGAGCGATCTTCTGGTGAACTGTGCAGATGATGCTGAAAGGGAGCGGCTGCTGGATCAATATTATGAAGTGGAGGACAACATTGTGTCCTGCAAAACTAAGGCTTTAGAGAAGGTAAAGGGTGTAAACAATGTTGTTGGTCAACCTAGTAAAGAAAATCAGAGGTGTCTACCAAAACTCCCAGAATTATGCATGCCTGTGTTTAATCCTGGAGAAAACTGGGAGGAGTTTTGGTCTATCTTTAAAGCAGTCGTACATGATAGGAGTGATCTTGCAAGTGTTACCAAATTATGCTATTTAACCCTTTGAGGGTCGACAGGCCCTCTCCGAAACTCGTTCTCAGGGTCGGCCAAATTTAAAAAAAAAAAAAAATTATTTTCTCTTATGAAAAGATAGAAAATCTTTTCCCGATCATAAAAACACCAAAAGTTTGAAATTTGATAGAAAACTTACGGAATTATGCTCTCGCAAAGTTAGCGGTCTCGGCGATGTTTACGCATCGGCAATTTTGCCCACTTTGAGCCCCATTTTCGGCCAATTTCACTGTACTAGTCGACAAAAAACATGAATATTTCGCTAGAACTCCATTTTTTCTATCGAATGGGTGCAAGAAACCACCCATTTATGAAATTCAACTATCCAGTACAGTGGTCAGAATTTAGCAATTTTGCCAATTTCACGCAAATTTTGTGGAGGAATTTTCTCCAGGAGGGGGGTATCAGCCCCCTTCAGCCCTTTCAGCCCTGAGGGGCCACTCAGAAGGGGCGAGCGTCTTGTTTACTGCTAGAGTGAGTAATTGATCACAGATGCTATGCCACGTAATCAAGTGACCTCTGCTCCTTGCAGCGGTGTTGCAACGTGTATTTTTATAAGAGACAGTACATCTCTTACTTAGCAGGACAATTAAGGAAAATCCTGCTCCCACTTTATTACCATAGTAAAAATAGTGTACATTGTTGTCTACGCTTAAGACAGCAAGAAACAAACATTCTGCTTTGCTTCATCGAGGAGGTGACAAGGATGCAAGGTACTAGGTCAGCGTTTTTTTGTGCTGGGGGCAGTGACGGCATGGAGCGCTGTAGCATCGGGCAGACTATCTTTGACTCTACTACGAGTGACACTGACGCCAGGATAACCAACAAAGAACACTGATCTGTGCGTTAGTGTGAATAAAGTGTCTCACAAAACACGATAAACATAAGAAAAGTGTGATCAGCTTCTCTTGTGATACATTGTGAACAATAAAGACAAATCTTGTGGAACATAGTGTACCAGTGTGCGTTTCCTAGACAATGGAAGACGTGGACATCCAAGGACACTTCAGCTTCTATCAAGTCACCGATATCTGTCGAAGGTGTTGAGAACACCATAGCTCACGTTACAAAGAGCAAGGTATGTTACGAATTTCTTGTAGATCGGGGGATTGCGCAATTCTTGAGTCACAAGGAGTTTGTAATCAACCTATAATCGGCAGTAAGGTGTGGACTTTTGAGTCCAAACAAGTAAGTATTTCGTCAGCCATCATCGAATGAAATATGCTGACATAACACCCCCTAGGGGTAATTTATACTTACAAATTGTATCTCTTGACAGCCCACTGTTGTGATGGTTTCAACAGCTTCTAGACCTCGTCTGCAGGGGCGGCTGTGTAGACGATTTGCTGTCATTTATCAGCTAAGTGTTCATTATATATAGTTATAATAAACACAGCAGGTAAGGCCAAAATTCTCAACAGAATTTTGGTCGTGCTCGAACCGGATAAAGACCACACTGTGGTCCAAATATGTTGTACTACAGTGTACAAATAACCTATGAGCCAAGGTCCTTCGAAAAAAGCTGTAAAACTAGTGTTTTACAATATAAATCAGTATAAATGAGTCCCTCCAGACTCAATCACAGAGAATGGGCAGCCAAAAGAAAACGGGCACTCACCCAGCGTTCACCCAACGAAAACGGGAGCTGGGTGACTCACCCAACAAGAAGACGGGGGATGGTTTCCTGCACCCTCCATCAACTGCTCCAATCTTGAAATCGCTGATTAAGACAACACCCAAGTGATGATGTTTGTCTGAGTGTATATATATACACAGTGTTTATAATGTTTATAGACAGAAATTAAGAGACAAGATTGTGTTAAAGTTTGTTTCTTATAGATCTACCTGTTATATTAAAGGAACTTATATATAAAGTGTAAGCTTTCAAATATATATTAACAGTGAAATTTATATATGTGTAAGTAATATTCACGTGTGATTACAGTTATATAGTGACATTTATAGTGTATAGTGAATGAAGTGTATAACATCGTTATTTACGATTAATCATCGTGGGCCGGCTGACACAGCAAACTCGAGCCGTAAACATCAGCCACATGTACGGTGTACCCTTCATGGTCATTAACCCTGAGGTTAAGCTTAGTGGGTCTGTAGTGTCTGACTCGATTATTGCTGACTTAAGCATAACAAAAACTCAGCTGTCTATAGCAGTACAGTGTTTTATAAACACTCTAAGTGTGGTGCTAGAATTTTCAGTATACCATTAAAATGGCTTGTTTGAAAACTCAGTTTCAGTCTTTACAGACTAAGATTACACAATTAGAAAATCTAATTTCAGTCTGTCTAGGATTAACTCAAGATACAAACATAGATTTTGATGATCTTGAGGTCAAGTTTGAATTATTTACACAACGCATGGAAATAATTAATTCAGACTATACACATTATGAAAATAAATTTCTTGAAACAGATCCATCTGAGGATGAAATTAAAAATGTTTTGGATACTTTTAGTGATCAACAATTAAGGTGGACAGGAGTACAGGCTATCTGCCGTAAAACTCTGTCACAGAGACCTACTGTAACTAGTGGGCAAACACCTGTTACACCTGTAACAACAAGTGTCCCATTACCAAGCTTACCTACATTGTCATTACCTATTTTCCAAGGTCATAATTATGAAGAATTCATTAGTGGTTTTCAATCCATAGTAAATTCACGAACTGACATAGATGAGATTGCCAAGTTCAATTACCTTAAATGTCTTGTGAAGGGAGAACCCTATGAACTGATTAAGTCATTTCCGGTGGTCAAAGGCAATTATCAAATAGCCTTACGTGTCTTAGCAGACAATTACTTCGATGATGACAAGGCCAGAGTTAGACATGCAGTCTTAATATCAAGCTTGAAGCCACCCAAACATTGTTATTCAGACTTACAGGCATTTAGAATTACATTAGACAATAGTCTCAGATCTCTAGATGCTAAATATGACCTAAGGCAATGTGATTGGTTTATCAGTGGTATTGTACAAGATAAGTTGTCACCACAAACTATTGAACGATTAAATATTATGTTCAATAAACGCTATTTCACTTGTGAGGAAATTAGCAATGGTTTACAAACAATAGTTTCATGCATGCAAGCAACGAGACAAGATGAAAAATCCACAAATCCAGTGGATAATAAACCTTCAACTCAGTATAAAAAGAGTATACCTACTCCCACTAAACCACATAATGGGAAATCCCATATAGGCATTTATCAAGCTGTGAATACAATAGACAGTAAACAAACTGTCACACATAAACGTACTCCAAAATGTGTACTTTGTGATGGAACACATTGGGCACAGTATTGTATTCAATAAACATCAATGGAGGCACGTAAACAACGTGTTCATCAGCTGAAAAGATGCATCAAGTGTTTAGGTGAACACAAGGGAGGAAAATGCTCACTGAAGAAGTGTTTTAAATGCAAGGTTATGCATCATACAGCATTATGCCCAAATACTTTTGCTGAACAGCAGCAGACTTCCACAGAATCAGGAAGTCAACAAGCAACAGCATTAAATGTGAGAGATAAGTTTAAAGCAACTGCTCTCCCGATAGCTCGAGTTGAGTTATCTAATAAATTACACAAAACCAATGTGCTAACACTATTTGATCAAGGCTCACAAAGGTCCTTCATAAGAAGATCAGTGTTGCAGAAACTGAATAAACAACCCTATGCCAAAATACAGTTAGATATAGCTGGTTTTTTCCACAATTCTGGTAAACAGACATATGACCTAGCCAGAATCACTGTTGGTCTAGGAAACAGGAAAAAGACAGTAGAAGCTGTGGTAGTAGATGATTTGCCTAAGTCTGTGCAGATCCAGGGATTAAAAGAAACAGTTGCAGCACTGAAAGCAGCTAAGGTCAAGTTAGCCTGTCCTGACATACAGACGGACACAATTAGTCCAATTGATTTAATCATTGGAAGTGATTATTATCACTGTTTTGTGCAAAATATAGTAAGTAAACATGATGTTCACTTGCTGAAAACAGCAGGAGGCCACATGATATGTGGTCCCATTCCCTCTCAAAGTGGGAAAGAAGCTGATATTGATTCAGTGGAAAATGTACTAGTTACGAGAATAACCGCTGATCATGTACCACAGCAAAAATTATCATTACTGGAAGAAATGAATGAACCAGTTGATAAGTTGTGGGATTTAGATGCAATAGGTATTGATGTAAATAAACCAAGCCCACAAGAGTCTCAGACTTATAACCAATATTTGGACACTGTCAAATATAAAGATGGACAGTATTGGGTTAGGTTACCATGGAAATTAAATCCACCACATCTGCCTAGCAATTATCGCATGGCTTTCGGACAGATGAAAGCACAAATACATGAGCTCAGGAAGAATCCAGAGTTACTGACTGTCTATGATAATATCATACAATAACAGTTGGACAATAAATTCATTGAGGAAATAGTCGAAGATAAGTTGAAGACAAACGCTCATTATCTCCCGCACCATGGAGTCAGAAAAGATTCTGAAACCACTCCACTACGTGTTGTATATAATTGCAGCGCACGTGCAAATAAAGATGTAGCAAGTCTTAATGACTGTCTGATGACCGGACCCTCACTAACTGAGAAGCTTGGAGACGTGCTTATGAAATTTCGCACAAACCCATATGCCTACACGGCTGATATTTCCAAATCTTTCTTAAGAGTAGGACTACAAGAAATAGATAGAGATTATACTCGATTCTTGTGGCCTGAAAATCCACATGATCCTCAAAGTCCTGTGAAAACTTATCGTTTCAAATCAGTATTATTTGGTGCAACATCCTCTCCATTCTTACTAGAAGCTACTCTAAATACACATTTGAAGAAATCTGAAAGTCCCTTCAAAGAAGTCTTAAAGAAAAGTTTCTATGTGGACAATCTTCAAGGTACTGTGAATAAAGAGGAGGATTTGAAATCCTTATACAGAGAAGCTAACAAGGAGATGAAAGAAGCAAATATGCCTCTAAGGATGTGGAATACAAATTCAAAGCAATTAAGGGAACTTATCAAAGAAGATTTCCCTGAAACTGAAATTCCTGATTGCAACAATATGCTGGGACTTAATTGGAACACACAGGAAGATACTCTGAGTCTCAAAAGGATAAATAATAAATCATGCAGTACACTCACTAAACGTAGTTTACTGTCAGAGGTATCACAATGTTTTGATCCTCTAGGACTTGTCTCACCAATTACCATAAAGGGTAAAATACTTATGCAAGATGCATGGAAACTCAAAATTGGATGGGATGAGAACTTGCCTCTAGAAATGAGTCAAGCATGGGATGAAATATCCAAGGAGTTTAAACAACTTCATCAAATTAAATTTCCCAGACAAATAGGTCAAGAGGGAAACAATTACACATTACATGTGTTCTGTGATGCGTCAACCAGAGGTTATGGCGCTGTAGCTTACATGAGTAATGCTGAAGGAAGTACACTAATTACTTCAAAGGCCAGGGTAGCACCCTTGAAGGTCAGAACAGTACCACAATTGGAACTGACAGCACTCTATGTAGGTACAAAATTAGCTGTCTATCTCAACAAAGTACTTGATCATCTCACTATTGAGAAAACCGTGATCTGGAGTGATAATGAGGCAGTTCTCCAGTGGTTAAGAAATAATAAGAGTAAGTTGGTCTATGTACAGAACAGAGTAGCAGAAATAAAAGAGATGCAGAGAGATTATCTCTTTCTTCACGTCTCTAACCAAGAGAATCCAGCTGACATGTTGTCACGTGGTGTCCCACTCAAGAAATTTGTGGATAATAAATTATGGCTCCACGGACCGAACTGGCTCTCTGATGAAAATAACTGGCCTCAACAAAAAGCTCACATTATGCCAGAAGAAACAGTCTGCTTGAACACAGCAGAAATAAGTTGTGTAAATACTGCAGACACAACAGAAATAGTCATTGATGGATCTAAATACTCATCTTTGGGTAAACTCTTAAGAGTTACAGCTCTTGTCTTTAAATTCATTAAAGGAATAAAACCTGATTATGAATATCTTGAACCCATTAAATACTGGGTGAAACTAATACAGAAAGATGTTTTCTCTACAGAATATAAATTTCTAGAAACACAAGATAAATCCCCAAAGAAACCTGTCATGATTAATTCTTTAGGACTTTATCTCGACTCAGAAAAGATTATAAGATGTCGAGGAAGAATTCATAATTCTTCACTACCTAAAGAAGCCATACATCCAATATTGATCCCCAAGAATCATTGGCTAACAAAACTGATTGTGCAAAACGCCCACAGTAACGTGTTACATGGTGGGGTAGCTGACACACTTTGTCATATACGACAATCCTACTGGATACCTCAAGGTCGACAAAGTGTGAAAAAACAAATAAAGGACTGTATTACTTGTCGTCACTACGATATGCGAGTATGTCAGTATCCAGGTCCACCTCCATATCCCTCTGAAAGAGTTTGTCATATCACTCCATTTGAGGTGACAGGTGTAGATTATACTGGACCAATAATTTTAACCAAAACAGTTGACAAAGTTCCCATCAAGGTGTACATCTGTTTGTTCACTTGTGCTACAACTAGAGCAGTACATCTAGAAGTAGCCACTGACATGTCTGCTGAAACTTTTATCAAATTATTCAGAAGGTTTGCAGCCAGAAGGGCATGTCCCAGACTGATGATTTCAGATAATGCAACGAACTTTGTTGCTGGTGCTGCTTATATAAGCAAGATCTTTGATCAACCAGAAGTACAACAGATGCTGAATCAACGCAGATGTCGTTGCAGATACATTCCTCCTAAATCTCCATGGCACGGCGGATTTTATGAAAGAATGATCGGCATTGTAAAACGTTGTTTAAGGAAGACTCTTCATCGTCAGAGAATAGACTTAGAAGAATTCTGTACAGTTGTGACTGAAATAGAAAATAGAGTCAACAACGGACCTCTAACTTATGTTACCGATGATCTGGACAATTTAGAAGTGTTATGTCCATCTCATTTACTCCATGGCAGAAGGCTCGAACCTGTTCCTCCCATGAATGATAAAGAAATCATAGAGGATCCTACTTATTTCGAACCTGAGCAACTCAGACGTAAATTCAAACACCTTTATAAAGTGATTGAACGTTGGGAGAAAATTTGGCGAGAAGACTATCTCACCTCATTGAGAGAACACTTCTATGGAGCTGGTGTTCCTGAAAATCATAAGTCCTTAAGACCTGGTGACATAGTGATTATCGACAATGATGGTCCGAGGTCCCAATGGCCACTTGGAAAAATTGTGACCATATATCCTGATGCAAATGGAATCATCAGGACAGTTGATGTTTTGAGCAAAGGTGTAGTGAATAAGCGGACAATAAATAAACTAGTGCCGTTAGAATTACACAGTGTTGAAAACAAAATTAGTGATTCTCCAGAAACCACACAGACTAAAGCTGTTCAGAAAAGATAAGCAGCAGTGGTGGCGAGTGAGAAAATTAAATTAATGTTAAGTGATGAATAGTTCACCTGCAGCGAACCTCCGCCGCCCCCCAGTGTGGAGAAATTTTCTCCAGGAGGGGGGTATCAGCCCCCTTCAGCCCTGAGGGGCCACTCAGAAGGGGCGAGCGTCTTGTTTACTGCTAGAGTGAGTAATTGATCACAGATGCTATGCCACGTAATCAAGTGACCTCTGCTCCTTGCAGCGGTGTTGCAACGTGTATTTTGATAAGAGACAGTACATCTCTTACTTAGCAGGACAATTAAGGAAAATCCTGCTCCCACTTTATTACCATAGTAAAAATAGTGTACATTGTTGTCTACGCTTAAGACAGCAAGAAACAAACATTCTGCTTTGCTTCATCGAGGAGGTGACAAGGATGCAAGGTACTAGGTCAGCGTTTTTTTGTGCTGGGGGCAGTGACGGCATGGAGTGCTGTAGCGTCGGCCAGACTATCTTTGACTCTACTACGAGTGACACTGACGCCAGGATAACCAACAAAGAACACTGATCTGTGCGTTAGTGTGAATAAAGTGTCTCACAAAACACGATAAACATAAGAAAAGTGTGATCAGCTTCTCTTGTGATACATTGTGAACAATAAAGACAAATCTTGTGGAACATAGTGTACCAGTGTGCGTTTCCTAGACAATGGAAGACGTGGACATCCAAGGACACTTCAGCTTCTATCAAGTCACCGATATCTGTCGAAGGTGTTGAGAACACCATAGCTCACGTTACAAAGAGCAAGGTATGTTACGAATTTCTTGTAGATCGGGGGATTGCGCAATTCTTGAGTCACAAGGAGTTTGTAATCAACCTATAATCGGCAGTAAGGTGTGGACTTTTGAGTCCAAACAAGTAAGTATTTCGTCAGCCATCATCGAATGAAATATGCTGACATAACACCCCCTAGGGGTAATTTATACTTACAAATTGTATCTCTTGACAGCCCACTGTTGTGATGGTTTCGACAGCTTCTAGACCTCGTCTGCAGGGGCGGCTGTGTAGACGATTTGCTGTCATTTATCAGCTAAGTGTTCATTATATATAGTTATAATAAACACAGCAGGTAAGGCCAAAATTCTCAACAAATTTCAAAAGATGCCAATTTCCGAATAGGGTCCAGAATAAACAGGAAAGACATTCCTGGCACTAAAATGACATTTCCTCTAGTCATTAGTCACGTCTCAAGGCCCCTCTTATATTCTTTTGCTTTCCACTTTGAATTTTTATTCTCACAAAAAATATAAGATTTACTGTTATGCAGACTACTGCATTAGTGTAAAAAATGGTATAAATATTATTGGTGCACTTGTGAAAGAATATTAGACTCACCAGTTGACGTGTATTGCACGTTGGCACGATTTGTTTACTTTTGAAGTTTGGTAAAAATCGAACATTTCTGCTACTTTGAGCTCAATTTCAAGGCACCTTTCATTGTAAAACCAGTCAAAATCATCTCAATTTCTGTAATATGTCTTCCATTCTATAAAATGAGACCAAGAAAACTAGAATACAACAATAAATACCATATGAAAATACACTGCAAAGTCGCTGATTTATTCCAAAAAAATGGTCAGTTTTTTTTTCTCATTATGCACTGTGTGCTGCAGGATTTTTTTTAGACTGTGCACACTGACCACATAGACCCATTCTTTCATATGAAGGCCTACCAGCTTTCTCCCACTAGATTTGAGGCCGCTAGAATTTATGCGTACTAGTACATCAAAAACCCCTACGCGTAAGACGTACTAGTACGACCAAAACCCTCAAAGGGTTAAAGGGACAAGTAAGGGGAGATGCGCATGTTCTCATACAAGCATTCCCAAATGTAGATGACTCCTATAGTGAGGCAGTTGACTTGTTGGAGGCCACTTATGGTAACTTGGAGCAAAGTAGGCTGGATCTAGTAGCTAATTTGGCTAGTTTGAAGACTCCAGATCACAACCGCAACAGCTTACAGCAATTTAGGATCAAACTAGAAAGCACTCTTAAGACCTTGAGTAATAAATATGATCTGGAGGGAGCAGAGTGGTTGTTGAGTGCCTTGATTCAGAATAAATTGAACCACAAGACAGTAGAGTGGCTATCTAACAGATATCACAAGGGCTACTTCGGGTTGGAAGAAATAAGAGTGGGCCTGCAAGAGCTAATTGTCCAACTGCAGACCAGCCAACCCATTACCTCTAGGAATACCATGTCTACAGACCCCAGTGCACCTGTCAAGTTCCACAAAAGGAAACTTTATCTCAATATCAATAATCATAAGTCACCTACTAAACGAGGTTATGTAGGCACATATCAAGTGACAGGGGCCAGTAATAGTGGTTCTCCACATCAAAGCAAGAGGAGGAAGTACCACAATAAGGGTAGCCCAGTTGATAAGAGGTCAGGCAAAGAAAGGAGAGATTGTATCTTCTGCAACGGTACTCATTTCTCTAAGAACTGTAATGCCTATAATTCATGGGATGTTAAAGTGGAAAGATTGGAAGAGCTTGCTAGATGTATCAGGTGTCTAGGAAATCATAATGTAAGGGATTGCCATTCTAACTTGCACCATTGTTATCAGTGTAACAAGGGAAGACACCACACAGCTATGTGTAAGGGCGGATCTAATCGTAATGATGGTAACAATAGTACTGATAGTGATAATAACCCGGACACAACAGTAGCCAACGTAAAGATTGCAGCTAATGTCGGTAATGATGGCCTAGCTGAGGCAGCTTTACCTGTGTTGGATGTGGTGATTAATGATAAACGGCGTAAATCCAAAACTGTAACAGCATTACTGGATCAGGAATCACAACGTACCTTCATAAAACGTAATTGCCTTAATGGGATGAAGGTACAAATGGGAGATCCTGCTATACTCAAGTTATCTGGCTTTCTCTCGAATAAGAAGGCCCAGTCATACGACACTGTTTATGTAACTGTCAGGCTGGGCAATGAGAGAAAACGTATTAATGCCATAATTGTGGATAGGCTCCCAGAGAAAATATCTACAATAGGGCTTGGTAACGCTACTGAAAGGATTTCAAGTAAGGTAAATTTGGCACCTTCTGGTGTAAATAATGATTCTGTGGGGCCAATAGATATTTTGATAGGTAGTGACCATTATGCCACCTTTGTAAAGGGTATGACAAAGAAATGCGGAGTCACCCTTCTAAGGACCGCAGGAGGTCACATGATGTATGGCAGGCTTCCTCGTACTGATAATGAATGACTGGAGGAAGCCATAAATACAGTTATGGTGTGTCTTACTCATGAAATGTCACCCCAGTATATATATACTTCAATAGAGGATGAAGTTGAACCTGTGTATAAATTATGGGAATTGAACAGCATAGGGATCAATGTAAATGAAGAAAGTCCAGATGATTCCTTTACTCAAGAACAATACCAGAAGGATGTTAAATTTGAATCTGGACAATACTGGGTGAGACTTCCGTGGAAGCTGAATCATCCAGACCTACCAACTAATTACCGGATGGCGTATGGACAATTAAAGGCTCAGCTCCACGAACTGAGCAAGACACCAGAACTGTTGACTGCTTACGATGATATAATTAATGAGCAGTTAAATAATAAATTCATAGAGGAGGTACCTCCCGAGCAAGCCCAGATTTATGGTCACTATTTGCCACATCACGGAGTGAAGAAGGATTCTAAGACCACTCCTCTGAGGATTGTGTTTAATTGTAGTGCCAGGAGTAACAAAAATGTACCTAGTTTGAATGACTGTTTGATGACAGGTCCGTTGTTGACGGAAAAATTGGGAGACATATTATTAAACTTCAGGGTTAAGAATTATGCCTTTATGGCAGACATAAGTAAAGCTTTCCTGAGAGTGGGTCTGCAGGAGGCTGACCGGGATTGCACTAGGTTCTTATGGTCCAAGAATCCTAGTGACCCACTTAGTCCCCTGAAGACTTTTCGCTTCAGGAGTGTATTGTTTGGTGCTACCTCCAGTCCGTTCCTACTCCAGGCAACGATAAATGCACACCTTAAGCGTACGGGTGGTCCACTGAGTGGAGTAATGGGTAAACAATTTTATGTGGACAATTTCCTGGGGGTGACATCTACTGAAGAGGAACTAATGAGCATATATGAAGGGGCTAATGAAATAATGCAAGGTGCAAATATGCCCCTGAGGGAATGGAACAGTAATTCGTCCAGTTTAAGGGCTCAAATAAATAAAGACAACCCTGGAGTTGAAGTGTCTAAATATAGTAATGTGCTGGGACTGACTTGGGACACAGAGAGAGACTTGTTATCATTAAAGTCTAATAACTACAGCATGCCCAATAAATTAACCAAGAGAGTCTTATTTGCGGAAGTTTCAAAATGCTTCGATCCACTAGGCTTAGTGTCCCCACTTACCATAAGAGGAAAATTGTTGATACAAGAAGCATGGAAGCTTAAGTGTGCTTGGGATGAAACCCTACCTGAGGAATTTGTTGAAAGGTGGGAAGAACTAATAGGTGAATATGTAAAATTACCAATGTTGGAGTTCCCACGTAATGTGGCCAGTCAAGATGGAGAAAATGTACTCCACATTTTTTGCGATGCTTCGAAATTAGCATATGGAGCAGTCGCTTACCTTCAATGTAATAGTGCCATTTCTCTTGTTATGTCTAAGGCTAAGGTGGCTCCAATCAAATCACGTACCTTACCTCAGTTGGAATTAACGGCCATTTATGTAGGTGTCAAATTAGCCAATTATATAAGAAATAAATTGCGAGAGATAAATATTAGAGACACCGTAATTTGGTCTGATAATGAGGTATCCTTACAATGGATTCGTAATGGTAACAGTAAGATTGTGTATGTACAAAACAGAGTCGCTGAAATCAATCAAATGCAGGAGAAATATAACAGTTTGGGTCAGCATATGTTAACCTTTAATCACATTCCTGGTGACGAGAATCCGGCTGACTTCTTGTCTCGAGGCTTGACTTATGAAAAATTTGCGAGTGCTTTATCGTGGTTTAAAGGGCCAAGTTGGCTGGTGGACAAAATTAACTGGCCGGTGCAAAAGGCACATATTGCTCCTGTCGAAATTACGGTGAGCACCGCTCCAGTCAGTAGTCCCTCCTTAGCCACTGACATGAATAGGTATTCTTCCTTACCCAAGCTGATTAGCGTGACAAGGTTAGTGTTTAAATTTATAAGTAAGATGAATGTCTCATATAATTTTCCCCATCCCCTGAAATACTGGCTACAGAGGGTACAAGAAGAAACCTACAGGGATGAGATTAAATTAATGATGGACGGAAAAATTGTGAAAGGCTCAATAATAGAAAAGCTGGGGCTGTATTTAGAGGATGATGTAATTAGGTGCAGAGGTAGGTTACAAAATGCTGAATTGGGGGAATATGCTAAGCACCCTATCTTGCTGCCCAAAACTCATCACCTGACAACCTTGATTGTCTTTAATGCCCATAATAACGTGATGCACGGTGGGGTACAGGATACCTTAAACTGTATTCAAGAAACCTTCTGGATTCCACAAGGACGGCAAAGTGTAAAAAGGGTTATCAAGTCGTGTGTAATATGTCGCCGGGAGACTGCCAGAACCTACATGTACCCAGGTCCTCCACCATTGCCCAAGGAATGCGAGCAATTGGTAAAACCATTTGATGTGACCGGAGTGGACTATAGTGGGCCAATCATTTAAACAGGTACTTCAGATGGTGTTCCCTTGAAGGTGTATGTATGTCTATTTACTTGTACAGCTACTAGGGCTGTTCATCTAGAAGTGGCTCAGGACTTGATTGCAGAACAGTTCATACAACTGTTCCGGAAATTTGCAGCTAGGAGATCCTGTCCAAGATTGATGATCTCAGATAATGCCACCAATTTTGTAGCGGGTGCTCAACACTTGATGGAATTAAATAAGAGTGATGATATACAGTCTTTGTTGACCCAGCGAGGGTGTGTCTGGAAATTTATTACTCCCAGAGCCCCTTAGCAGGGAGGACTGTACGAAAGAATGATAGGTACAGTGAAAAGATGTCTTCGTAAGGTGCCACACAGGAGGAGAATTAATTTGGAGGAATTCCGTGCAGTGTTGGTGGAGGCAGAGAATCGGGTAAACAATCGCCCTCTGTCATACATGAGCGACACTCCTGATGCAGAGATCCTGACTCCCTCTCACCTAATATGCGGACGAAGGTTAGAAGCTGCACCTATCTATAGAGATAATCCCGAGGGAAGTGATGAGGATTACAATAACGTGACCGTGTTGAGTGATAAGTTCAAGATGTTAAATAAGGTAATTACTCATTGGTCCGATGTGTGGCATAAAGAATATCTTCTTACACTACGTGAACACTTATGGTGTGCCAGAGGCAGTAAACCGACAGAACATTCAACCAGGTGACATTGTGTTAATTGATACTGAAAAACATTGAACATTGTGGCCTCTGGGCAAGGTAGTTACATTATACCCAGATGCACAAGGTGTTGTCAGAAACGTCAAAGTGTTGTGTCGTGGTCAGGAAAGTTTGCGTACCATTAATAAATTAATTCCCTTAGAATTAAATGGTGTTCAATCCAGTGCAGATGGAAATCTAAGGGAAAGTGACACGAGTGATATTGAAGACACTGACCGAGCAATGCAAGAAGAAATTGTAGTAAGACCCACTAGGAAAACAGCAGCGCAATCTAGAGAGGGCTGGAATCATCTCCTGGAGGAAGACGCAATTTAAGTCATCTAACAACGACTTCCACAAGGCCGCAGTATGGAAATTATTTAATTTCCAAAGCTATAGTGCCTAATAAGTGTTTAATGTGTTGATTTGGGTCAAAATGTATTTGTATTTTGAATGGAACCAACTGGGTTCCCGCTGCGCCTGCGCAGATGTGTGGGGGTATAGGTCGAGCTGGGGCACGAGGAGGCGGCAGTGTTTTGAATGTAGTGAGGAAGCTGTGAAACATGGGATCAGGAAATTGGCGTTCACAGCGGCCTAAGGATTAATATAGGCCTCACTTCCTAATAAGAAGTGTCATAACTGTTCCTGGTGAAGAGTGAGGGAACGTGATTTACGTGACCACCGTAATAAAGTGGTAAAATGAGTGGATAATAGTAGGACCGGGGGTGACGGGTGCGCCGCCATGGAATGTGTCCAGGGGAAATTACCTGTGAGTTAATCCTCACTCATCAGTCTCAGATCTTTATGGAGTGACCTCTAATGTGTATAATAATTATGAGACGTTAATTCGTCTTGTGAATGGTAATGTGATCAGTGATAATAACATTAAGTTAAGAGAATGCGGAAAGTGAAATAAATCGCCCTGCTCCGAGTGAACGTGTGGTTCTTGTCCCGAGGATAGCGAAGTTTTATGGAATCACGACTTCTAAACCGGGACAAACCAACGGATACCTCGTCCTGCTGGAATAAGAACCGTGTCGGTGTAGCAGGACATCGAAATGAGATGGTGAATGGAGGAAATAAGGAGCATCAATCACCCACAGTTAAGTAACCTTTCTAGTTATAGCAGACTGATACTGGCCAGTTAGGTATGTTTTAATTGGATAGGTTATGGGTGATCCAGCCACATCAAGTGACCACCAGAGAATATCTGGTAAGTGGTGGGATTATGTACAAGTGTTTTTCCTTGATGGATATATCCATGTGTAACCTACCCCCCCCCCTTTATTCAGTTAAACTAATATAATCTATACAGTCCACAATTAATTAGTAGCGCCGTACTTGAGGGTGCTACCCAATTTATACTGGTCTCGGATAGATATGGATAAGATTGTGAGGGTCAAGGGGCCACCTGCAGTGACCAGAGGTGGTTAAGTTTTCTCACATGTCTACATGGGTGACTACAGTAAACAATATAGTTGTTGTCTCCCAAGGAGATTACTCGTATGCATGTAATGTTGAGGTATGTAGAAGTAATCACCAGTATAAAATTTTCCACAGGTAGAGGGTGGTAGTGATGGTGGTAGAGGGTGGTACTGGTTGTGATGGTGGTAGAGGGTGGTAGTGGTTGTGATGGTGGTAGAGGGTAGTACTGGTTGTGATGGTGGTACTGGTTGTGATGTTGGTAGAGGGTGGTAGTGATGGTGGTAGAGAGTGGTCCAGTGATTCTCAAGCTGGTCCTAGTGGCATTAAAAAACCAAGCAGGGAGGCAACCCCACCAAAAAACTTGGTACCTGAAGTCTTTATGGAAGGGGATTCTCCTTCCAAGCAATAGACAATCCTGAATCTCCCTTGCTGCTGGCACATCACTCATCAATAACTCCACAATAAAGGTAAGTGGCATTTAATTATTGTTTATTTTGCATGTCCCATTCCTTTCCATACAAGGAAATGTATATTTTATGTAAAAAAAAAAAAAAAAAAAAAATCAGACTTTGGGTTGTCAGGAACGGATTAATTCTATTTCCATTATTTCTAATAGGGAAAATTAACTCGGCCAACGACAAGCCCTCTGGAACGGATTAATGCCGTTGGTTGAGGGTCCACTGTACTTGTTAACTGAAGTCTTTATGAAAGGGGATTCCCCTTCCAAACAATAGAACACCTTCATCCTCTGCCCTCCTCCTGTCTCATCACTCATCAACAAGTCCACAATAAAGGTAAGTATGATGTTATTATTGTTTTATTCTTCATAGATAGTAGGTTGGTAGACAGCAACCACCCAGGGAAGTACTACCGTCCTGCCAGATGACTGTGAAACAGAAACCTGTAACTGTTTTGCATGATGGTAGGATTGCTGGTTTCTTTTTCTGTCTCATAAACACGCTAGATAACAGGGATATCTTGCTACTCCTACTTACACTTTGGTCACACTTCACAGACACGCACATGCATATATATATACATACATCTAGGTTTTTCTCCTTTTTCTAAATAGCTCTTGTTCTTCTTTATTTCTTCTATTGTCCATGGGGAAGTGGAAAAGAATCTTTCCTCCGTAAGCCATGCGTGTCGTATGAGGTGACTAAAATGCAGGGAGCAATGGGCTAGTAACCCCTTCTCCTGTAGACATTTACTAAAAAAGAGAAGAAGAAAAACTTTATAAAACTGGGATGCTTGAATGTGCGTGGATGTAGCGCGGATGACAAGAAACAGATGATTGCTGATGTTATGAATGAAAAGAAGTTGGATGTCCTGGCCCTAAGCGAAACAAAGCTGAAGGGGGTAGGGGAGTTTCGGTGGGGGGAAATAAATGGGATTAAATCTGAAGTATCTGAGAGAGTTAGAGCAAAGGAAGGGGTAGCAGTAATGTTGAAGGATCAGTTATGGAAGGAGAAAAGAGAATATGAATGTGTAAATTCAAGAATTATGTGGATTAAAGTAAAGGTTGGATGCGAAAAGTGGGTCATAATAAGCGTGTATGCACCTGGAGAAGAGAGGAATGTAGAGGAGAGAGAGAGATTTTGGGAGATGTTAAGTGAATGTATAGGAACCTTTGAACCAAGTGAGAGAGTAATTGTGGTAGGGGACCTGAATGCTAAAGTAGGAGAAACTTTTAGAGAGGGTGTGGTAGGTAAGTTTGGGGTGCCAGGTGTAAATGAAAATGGGAGCCCTTTGATTGAACTTTGTATAGAAAGGGGTTTAGTTATAGGTAATACATATTTTAAGGAAAAGAGGATAAATAAGTATACAAGATATGATGTAGGGCAAAATGACAGTAGTTTGTTGGATTATGTACTGGTAGATAAAAGACTGTTGAGTAGACTTAGAATGTACATGTTTATAGAGGGGCCACAGATATATCAGATCACTTTCTAGTTGTAGCTACACTGAGAGTAAAAGGTAGATGGGATACAAGGAGAATAGAAGCATCAGGGAAGAGAGAGAGGTTAAGGTTTATAAACTAAAAGAGGAGGCAGTTAGGGTAAGATATAAACAGCTAATGAGAGCATAGGCAATGAGGTCGAAGAGGTATGGGATAGGTTTAAAAATGTAGTGTTGGAGTGTTCAGCAGAAGTTTGTGGTTACAGGAAGGTGGGTGCGGGAAGGAAGAGGAGCGATTGGTGGAATGATGATGTAAAGAGAGTAGTAAGGGAGAAAAAGTTAGCATATGAGAAGTTTTTACAAAGTAGAAGTGATGCAAGGAGGGAAGAGTATATGGAGAAAAAGAGAGAGGTTAAGAGAGTGGTGAAGCAATGTAAAAAGAGAGCAAATGAGAGAGTGGGTGAGATGTTATCAACAAATTTTGTTGAAAATAAGAAAAAGTTTTGGAGTGAGATTAACAAGTTAAGGAAGCCTAGAGAACAAATGGATTTGTCAGTTAAAAATAGGAGAGGAGAGTTATTAAATGGAGAGTTAGAGGTATTGGGAAGATGGAGGGAATATTTCGAGGAATTGTTAAATGTTGATAAAGATAGGGAAGCTGTGATTTCGTGTATAGGGCAAGGAGGAATAACAGCTTGTAGGAGTGAGGAAGAGCCAGTTGTGAGTGTGGGGGAAGTTCATGAGGCAGTAGGTAAAATGAAAGGGGGTAAGGCAGCAGGGATTGATGGGATAAGATAGAAATGTTAAAAGCAGGTGGGGATATAGTTTTGGAGTGGTTGGTGCAATTATTTAATAAATGTATGGAAGAAGGTAAGGTACCTAGGGATTGGCAGAGAGCATGCATAGTTCCTTTGTATAAAGGCAAAGGGGACAAAAGAGAGTGCAAAAATTATAGGGGGATAAGTCTGTTGAGTATACCTCGTAAAGTGTATGGTAGAGTTATTATTGAAAGAATTAAGAGTAAGACGGAGAATAGGATAGCAGATGAACAAGGAGGCTTTAGGAAAGGTAGGGGGTGTGTGGACCAGGTGTTTACAGTGAAACACATAAGTGAACAGTATTTAGATAAGGCTAAAGAGGTCTTTGTGGCATTTATGGATTTGGAAAAGGCGTATGAAAGGGTGGATAGGGGGGCAATGTGGCAGATGTTGCAGGTGTATGGTGTAGGAGGTAGGTTACTGAAAGCAGTGAAGAGTTTTTACGAGGATAGTGAGGCTCAAGTTAGAGTATGCAGGAAAGAGGGAAATTATTTCCCAGTAAAAGTAGGCCTTAGACAAGGATGTGTGATGTCACCGTGGTTGTTTAGTATATTTATAGATGGGGTTGTAAGAGAAGTAAATGCGAGGGTCTTGGCAAGAGGCGTGGAGTTAAAAGATAAAGAATCACACATAAAGTGGGAGTTGTCACAGTTGCTCTTTGCTGATGACACTGTGCTCTTGGGAGATTCTGAAGAGAAGTTGCAGAGATTGGTGGATGAATTTGGTAGAGTAAGCAAAAGAAGAAAATTAAAAGTGAATACAGGAAAGAGTAAGGTTATGAGGATAACAAAAAGATTAGGTGATGAAAGATTGAATATCAGATTGGAGGGAGAGAGCATGGAGGAGGTGAATGTTTTCAGATATTTGGGAGTGGACGTGTCAGCGGATGGGTCTATGAAAGATGAGGTGAATCATAGAATTGATGAGGGGAAAAGGGTGAGTGGTGCACTTAGGAGTCTGTGGAGACAAAGAACTTTGTCCTTGGAGGCAAAGAGGGGAATGTATGAGAGTATAGTTTTACCAACACTCTTACATGGGTGTGAAGCATGGGTGATGAATGTTGCAGCGAGGAGAAGGCTGGAGGCAGTGGAGATGTCATGTTTGAGGGCAATGTGTGGTGTGAATATAATGCAGAGAATTCGTAGTTTGGAAGTTAGGAGGAGGAGTTTACCTGGAGAGAGTTCTGGCGGTCAACGCCCCCGCAGCCCGGTCTGTGACCAGGCCTCCTGGTGGATCAGAGCCTGATCAACCAGGCTGTTGCTGCTGGCTGCACGCAAACCAACGTACGAGCCACAGCCCGGCTGGTCAGGAACCGACTTTAGGTGCTTGTCCAGTGCCAGCTTGAAGACTGCCAGGGGTCTGTTGGTAATCCCCCGTATGTATGCTGGGAGGCAGTTGAACAGTCTTGGGCCCCTGACACTTATTGTATGATCTCTTAATGTGCTAGTGACACCCCTGCTTTTCATTGGGGGGATGTTGCATCGTCTGGCAAGTCTTTTGTTTTCGTAGTGAGTGATTTTTGTGTGCAAGTTCGGTAATAGTCCCTCTAGGATTTTCCAGGTGTATATAATCATGTATCTCTCCCGCCTGCGTTCCAGGGAATACAGGTTCAGGAACCTCAAGCGCTCCCAGTAATTGAGGTGTTTTATCTCCGTTATGCGTGCCGTGAAGGTTCTCTGTACATTTTCTAGGTCAGCAATTTCACCTGCTTTGAAAGGTGCTGTTAGTGTGCAGCAATATTCCAGCCTATATAGAACAAGTGACCTGAAGAGTGTCATCATGGGCTTGGCCTCACTAGTTTTGAAGGTTCTCATTATCCATCCTGTCATTTTTCTAGCAGATGCGATTGATACAATGTTATGGTCCTTGAAGGTGAGATCCTCCGACATGATCACTCCCAGGTCTTTGACGTTGGTGTTTCGCTCTATTTTGTGGCCAGAATTTGTTTTGTACTCTGATGAAGATTCAATTTCCTCGTGTTTACCATATCTGAGTAATTGAAATTTCTCATCGTTGAACTTCATATTGTTTTCTGCAGCCCACTGAAAGATTTGGTTGATGTCCGCCTGGAGCCTTGCAGTGTCTGCAATGGAAGACACTGTCATGCAGATTCGGGTGTCATCTGCAAAGGAAGACACGGTGCTGTGGCTGACATCCTTGTCTATGTCGGATATGAGGATGAGGAACAAGATGGGAGCGAGTACTGTGCCTTGTGGAACAGAGCTTTTCACCGTAGCTGCCTCGGACTTTACTCTGTTGACGACTACTCTCTGTGTTCTGTTAGTGAGGAAATTATAGATCCATCGACCGACTCTTCCTGTTATTCCTTTAGCACGCATTTTGTGCGCTATTACGCCATGGTCACACTTGTCGAAGGCTTTTGCAAAGTCTGTATATATTACATCTGCATTCTTTTTGTCTTCTAGTGCATCTAGGACCTTGTCGTAGTGATCCAATAGTTGAGACAGACAGGAGCGACCTGTTCTAATCCCATGTTGCCCTGGGTTGTGTAACTGATGGGTTTCTAGATGGGTGGTGATCTTGCTTCTTAGGACCCTTTCAAAGATTTTTATGATATGGGATGTTAGTGCTATCGGTCTGTAGTTCTTTGCTGTTGCTTTACTGCCCCCTTTGTGGAGTGGGGGATTACCAAAACTTTTGTCCAGAGGGCTGAGCAAGGGTTGTTGAGGTGGTTCGGACATGTAGAGAGAATGGAGTGAAACAGAATGACTTCAAGAGTGTATCAGTCTGTAGTGGAAGGAAGGCAGGGTAGGGGTCAGCCTAGGAAAGGTTGGAGGGAGGGGGTAAAGGAGGTTTCGTGTGTGAGGGGCTTGGACTTCCAGCAGGCATGCGTGAGCGTGTTTGATAGGAGTGCATGGAGACAAATGGTTTTTAATACCTGACGTGCTGTTGGAGTGTGAGCAAAGTAACATTTATGAAGGGGTTCAGGGAAACCGGCAGGCTGGACTTGAGTCCTGGAGATGGGAAGTACAGTGCCTGCACTCTGAAGGAGGGGTGTTAATGTTGCAGTTTAAAAACTGTAGTGTAAAGCACCCTTCTGGCAAGACAGTGATGGAGTGAATGATGGTGAAAGTTTTTCTTTTTCGGGCCACCCTGCCTTGGTGGGAATCGGCGAGTGTGATAATAAAAAAAATAATCTTCATATATCATTGTTTTATGTGTAGCGAAATGTATATTTCATGTAAAAAAAATATTTTGTTTAATACTTTTGGGTGTCTGGAGCGGATTAATTGGATTTCCATTATTTCTTATGGGGAAAATTAATTAGGTTAAAGGCTAGCTCTCTGGAACGGATTAAAGGCGTTAACCGAGGGTCCACTGTATATGATATTTAAAGCAGTCCAGAGAGATAAAATACACATACAGTACACTTATTATCTACCTTAAAATATGTGTAGTCTTAATGTAGGATGAGAGTTGAGTAGTATTTATTTGTAAGAAGTCAGATGTAGGTAGCTGGTAGATGTAGTTATGTAGTCTGTCTGGCTACACAGTTGCAACTACCTACCTACACAATATTTAGTGTGGCCCAGAGCCATATATTACCATCGACATACCATGTTCACTGAGATTAATCGGTTCTAACAATACCTTTAGATGCCATCATAAACGAAAGGAGAAATATTTATTAAAATAAAAAAAAGCGCTAAACCTACAAGGGCCATACAGCGCCGCCAACCAGGGAAGGATACAGGGGTATTGGGTAGCAAGAGGGAGAGGGATGATTATTAGGTCATGGAGTGCAGCGGGGCAGTGGATAGTGCAGGGGTACAGGGTAGCAAGAGATTGAGGTAGAAAGGGCTGTGAGGAGTACTAGAGGCATCATCATCATCAGAGCTTGTGCAGTAAATCAGCTGCTGTCAAAAAGTCAATGAGAGAGTCTGGGTTAAAGGAGGGTCCATCAGCAAGAAGGGAAGGTATAGTAAGGGCAGTAGAGCGGTGAAGACATTGAAAGTAAATTCTGCATGCTCGTTGATAGAGTGGGCAGTCCAACAGAATGTGGCTAACAGAAACTGGAACCTAACAATTCTCACAGAGTGGAACAGGGCGCCTCTCCATGAGTAAGGCAAGTGTGGCCGATGCGAAGACAGGAGAGAGTAGTCTCCCAGCCTTGACACTGATAAGGAGACTGCCAGAACCCTATACTCAGTTTAATAGAATGTAGTTTATAATGGGGTAGATCAGACCAACGTTATTGCCAACAGGTGCGAAGGCGGGTAGCAATTACAGTAAAATAGTCAGTGAATGGAACACCTCTATAAGAAACTGGGAGGTCATGTATTGCTGACTGTGTAGCAGTGTCTGCCTGTTCATTGTCCTGTATGTCAACATGACCGGGGACCCAACAAAAAACAATATCTTTATGCTTGCTAGAGATATGACATAACCAAAATTGGATACAAAGAACCAGGGGATGAGGTGTATCAGCTTTCATATAGCCTGTAAAGCACTAAGAGAGTCTGAAATGACCACAAATGGTGACACAGGCATAGATGCAATATGGATAAGTGCTATGAGAATAGCATACAATTCAGCCATAAAATGCTAGCCAGAGATAATAACTGCCCTTGCACAATGCTGTCCGGAAACACTGCTGCAAATCTGACGCCATCAGAAGACTTGGAACCATTATTGTACACTGCGATGGCATGAGAATGAAATCAGAAACGGTTAAGAAAAAGAGAGCAAGAAGCCACTGTAGGCAGTTGGGCTTTCATGCATAGCAGTGGGAAAGAACAGACACAAACCGCCGGAACTTCCCAACGGGGTAAGGAAAAGTGAAATGCTACATGAACATAGAAAGGTGGTATCTGAAGAGAAGACAAGAGCAAATGTAGGCGAAGAGAAAAGGGACGGAGTAAACGGGCAACGGACAAATAAAGAACGTCTACTAACATCAGTGATTATCCCATATATGGAAGGATTGTGGTCATGAGAGCAAACATAATAGCGAAGGCAATGAGCACCATGGCGATTGGACAAGGATGGGAGCCTCTGCATAGAGGCTCTCAACCAGTGAAGAGCAAAAAGCACTGAGGCATAAATGTAATCCCTGGTGATGGATGGGATTAAGGCTAGAGAGAGTTGCAGGAGAGACCACTGAATATATCTGGTCACCATAATCAAGTTTCAATATAATTAGGGCTGAATGCAGTCAAAGGAGAGTTTTACAATCAGCCCCCCATGAAAGATGAGTAAGTGTTTTAAGGAGGTTAAGCCGACTATGACACATTGCCTTCAGAGAGGTAATGTGAGGTTTCCAGGATAACCTATGGTCAAATAGAAGGCCAAGAAACCTGACCGTATCATGTTCTGGGATACACGAGCCATATACAGTGGACCCTCAGTTGTCGGCTGTAATCTGTTCCAGAAGGTTGGCCGAAAACCAAAACAATATTTCCCATGAGAATTAATGTAAATATAGTGGACCCTCAGTTAACGATATTAATCCGTTCCAGAGAGCTTGTCCCCATAAGAAATAATGGAAATCCAATTAATCCATTCCTGCTGTCAGGAGGCATGACAGAATAGTACAGTGGTCCCTCGTTTTTCATAATTAATCCGTTCCTGGAGCTGTTACTATAAACGAAATTTACGATTTGCGAATCAATTTTCCCCATAAGAAATAATGTAAATACAATTAATCCGTTCCTGACACCCAGAAGTATTTTATTTTTTATTACCACACCGGCCGATTCCCACCAAGGCAGGGTGGCCCGAAAAAGAAAAACTTTCACCATCATTCACTCCATCACTGTCTTGCCAGAAGGGTGCTTTACACTACAGTTTTTAAACTGCAACATTAACACCCCTCCTTCAGAAGTATTAAAACAAAAAATTTTTTTACATGAAATATACATGTAGTACATAAACAATACAATAGGAAATGATGAATGAAACATTAACAGCGTAACACTTACCTTTATTGGAGATTCTTCTTAGTGTATAGGAGACTGGAGGAGGAGAGAGATTGGATTGTTTACAGTTTGGAAGGGGAATCCCCTTCCAGCAACACCTCAGGTACCAATTGCTTCTCTGGGGTTGCTTCTCTTCTCTGTTTCTTAATGCCACTAGGACCACCTTGAGAGTCACTCTAGTCCTGTCTCGCAAAGTAACTGTGGAGAGAGCTCTGTTTCTGGCGTCTCTTTAACACTTCCCTAAAATGGCCCAAGACTTTGTCACTGTACATATTTCTCACCTTCTTTACCACAGGCTTGGCACTAGGAGCTTTCTTTGGAGCCATGGCAGCTTATTTAATACTTGCAAGCACTAAAATGAGTGGAATATTATGAAATATTTCATAGGAGCACTTGAGGGGACCTACACTCACTGGTAAACAATGCCAGACTGGCTGGGTAGGGAGGCCGCCCCGGCTCACACCGTGCATACGCGTCCCGGACGAACTACTATTCACGAGTCAACCTATGAAAAGCGAGTCCATGTTTATACGAAAATACCCCTATGATTGGCGAAATTTACGATTGCCGAGAACTACGAAAAGCGAGGGACCACTGTACTTCAATATGACACTATTCTCAAATCTACGGTTTATTTATCTATCACAATTAGTTTAATATGACATAAACAATATTAATAACATAGAAACATGATATATACTCTAGAATGAATAAAATGTGTCATAATGTATGTGAGGATAAGTGCTGAAGTGTTGTTGTTGGGTTTATAATGGCCACTGATAGAAGCCGTACATATTAGTGGTGGACGAGGCTTCTGCCACCACCACTATCCACAAACAACATATGTACATAATTTATAAATAAGAAATATTTACATTTTAATTTATAAATAAGAAATATTTACATTTTAATTTATAATTAAGAAATATTTACATTTTAATTTATAAATAAGTTTATTCAGGTATACACAAATACAGTTACATACATAGATTATCATACATAGCAGCATATGTGTAAAGCACCTAGGATAACCCAAAAAAGTCAGAGTTACCTATTTCCATTGGGGTCCTTTTATATTTACACTTATATTTACTTTTATACTTACACTTTTATATTTACACTTATCTTAGAGGAGATGTTAGTTTAATGGAGGAGATGCTGGCAGAAGTTTAGGGTGGTGGAAGATATGTAGCAGAGCGGCATATGTTCACTAGCACATCCAACAACATTGGAGAGTTACTTTCGTGTCGTTTTTCTATTGCTTACTCACTTAACTTGCTTGCTACACTGTTAATTCTACACTTTATCGCTGGCTGGCATTATAGCCTTTATCAATACCTGCTGCGTTAGTATCGTACATATCGTAGAATCACTGAATCACTGCAGAAGGCACATTCTCCCCTCTCTCTTCCTCCTCCACTTTGGTACTTTGCTATGAGTTTTTCTTGAATTTTATTGTGTTTCTTTCCTTCTTTATCACAAGGCTGGCACTAAAACCTTTCTTTGGGCACATGGTGGCTTATTTGGGAGTTATAAGCACTAAAAACAATGGAATAATACAAAATATATCACATGTAAGCATGGAATCATCCTTCCTGGCTTGTAAACAATGGCAGACTAGCTTTACATAGGCTCGGGTCACGCGGACACGTTCGGGACTAATGTCCTTAACCGAGTTTTTCATCGGTAGCCAAGCCAATATTTTGACGCAAAAACGCATAGGTATCCGATTTTATTGCTATCCGATAGCATTGTTAACTGAGGAGTCCACTGTACAATTAATCCGTTCCAGACACCCAAAAATATTAACAAAAAACACATTTTTTGAAGATTAATTATAGTTTTACATACACAAAAAATGAGAACTAAATAAAATAAATACATAAACAATTCAATCACTATTACATACCTTTATTGAAGACTCTTGATGCCTTATGGAAGATAGGGAGGAGGAGACAGGGAGTTGGGGTTATTGTTTGGAAGGGGAATCTCCCTCCATAAAGACTTCAGTTAACTAGTCCATCTCTGGGGTTACTTCCCTTCTTTGTCTTTTAATGCCACTAGGACCAGCTTGAGAGTCACTGGACCCTTGTCGCACAAAACTGTCCAGAGTGCTCTGTTTCTGGAAAGAGTGCCTGTGGGAAGAATCCCAAAAGCTGAAAATAGGAAGGGAATAGGGAAAGGGTGGGGAGGAGGAGGAAAGGGAAAAAGGGAGGATGGGATAGGGAAGGGGGGATTGGGGGGTAATTAGATTCGGTCTGAGGACGGAGACCAAAAAGTCTTATTCCTCAGACCAAGAGCCTCTTCACCATGCCAAGGAGCCCCCCTTGAAGAGGAGGGAGAAGTAATGAATAATTCATGCCAAGAATTGTATACAAAAGTGTTACCTGTGAAGGGGACTGACTTCGCCATCGCAGAATCATACAAGTTTTCTCTGGTGCTGGACCAGAGAAAACGTAATGTTTTCCCTCCACCCGGCTACAACACCTCCATAGCATATAAACACAGCATGTTTATATGCTATGTAACGTGTTTCTTACATAATTTTGAATAAAATATCATAGATTAATGGAAATGTCTATAGTATTAATGTAAAGTAAGACATTTAATGTGCCAAGAGTGATTATTATGTACTTTTAGTATTACTATGGAGTTAAGACTAGAGGGACACTCTTAGTGGTTTTAATGTGTACCTGTATGCCAGCACAGTGTGTAAATATATTTAGGTACAGATACACATAAGTATTATTATCAGAGTACATATAAAATATGCAATAACTTTAAAACACTTGAAATTTTGGAAAGTTTCCAGACATAATAGAGAGATGTGCTCACGGAGAATGTAAATAAACCGGGTGGGGCGCGTTGTGTTAGAAAGATGGGCTGCCATATAGCGAGCTTGGTCATAATCTGAAATCGCCGTATTAGCAGAACACCATAAGGCAAAAATGCCATAGGTTTGCACACTGGTTGGAGAGCTGGTCATAAGCCAAAGTGGTCATCAAACAAGTACGTCGCTAAGTGAGGAGAGGCTGTACTAGAATTCTATAAAAGTACAAGATGAGCTGTGACAAATAAAGACTATTCTATGGTACATTTTAATGGCACACTATATTAAACTGTGGGGATATTAGTGACAAAATAGTAAAATACAAAATAATATTTATTCAGTTTTGTATTCAAATGACTTACTGAAGAGCAAGTATAATACATCATTAAATAGTGCAGGAAATTTTCAACTGATCATTTCATTACTGGCATACCTAGGACTTACCATTGGTGGTAATTTTTCAGCGATTAATTCATTTTATCACAGGTAAGAAAAACAATTGTACAAAACAGTAAACTAAAAACACAGATATTATTCTAATTATTAAAAAGTTATACCAGAGGTGAAGAAACATTTTCTGTTAGGAAGAAAGTTCCTCCAAGGAGGCCACAGGCTACTGAGGATAGATTTTTTTTTCCGTTGCTTCTGGCACTGTTCAAATCGTCATTTTGCCATGAACCCACACACTGCAATACACTTAAGTTTTAAACTTTAGGGCCAATTGTAAAGAAGAAAACATTATTACATAAAATCTGCAGATTCTTCACCCCTAAGTTTTAACCAATACTGTATTATGTTGGAATTATATCTGCTATATTAAGATTGCTAAGCAACAGCAAAGCAAAACAAAAAAATCAAATAATGGACAAGTACATTCTTCATAAATATATTGCCACAAAATGTATATGAATGTTTTGTGTGTGTGCTACATTCACCGCACAGTCTTCAAGAGACACTCACCCTCATTCATATAAAAAATCTACAGGTGGCCCTCCACATTCACGAGGGTTAGGGGATCAAGAACCTCATTCACGAGGGTTAGGGGATCAAGAACCTCATTCACGAGGGTTAGGGGATCAAGAACCTCATTCACGAGGGTTAGGGGATCAAGAACCTCATTCACGAGGGTTAGGGGATCAAGAACCTCATTCACGAGGGTTAGGGGATCAAGAACCTCATTCACGAGGGTTAGGGGATCAAGAACCTCATTCACGAGGGTTAGGGGATCAAGAACCTCATTCACGAGGGTTAGGGGATCAAGAACCTCATGAATGTTGAAAATTTGCAAATGTTTGGTGCACAAATGTATTGCAGGGTAATATAATAATAGAATTTACTTAGCCTAACAATACTGCTTCCTTAACCTACTGAACCATGAACAATCATAAAACACATGAAAACATCGTAAAATACATAAACAAATAATGAACAAACAAAACACTTGCCACTCGTAAAGTTAAGCAGACGAACTCTGATGACTTGTGATGATGATGACAATGACGATGATGGTGATGATAATTATCCACACAGTTACTGATGACAGTTGAATGGAGGTGATTATTTGGAGTGTAACTGCATGGCATGATGAGTCTTGTGTGTGGATTCTAGCTTTTCACTGCCAGCGTCACTGCTGATAATAGGCGTTGGATCATTGACATCTCTATAATAGAGTCAGAGATAGCAACGGGAGTAGTGGCAGGCTTCCTTGTGAAGAAAATTGTGATGGGCAACTGAGACTGTTTCTTCATGTCTACAGAGTTTTGTAGAGAATTATGCTCCTATTAATGTCGTTCATCACCTTCAAAGCCCTCAGCATCGATGAGTCTGTGTCTTAAAAAGATTGTTTGAGCTGTGCTGTCATTCTCATTGCTTGCCCTAGTTTTTCAAGGGTGAGGAAGCATAAATATGACTGGGCTGCTGGGGAGTCATGAATGTTCAAAGCCATGAAAGTGGAACTCGCGAATGTGGAGAGCCACCTGTATATTACTTCATTAACCCTTTCAGCATTGAGACCCCCGGTCCGGAACTCGTTCTCAAGGTTGAAAAAAAAAAAAAAAAAAAAAAAAAAAAAAAAAAAAAAAAAAAAAATCTCTTATGAAATGATAAGAGAATCTTTTCCCGATTGTAATGACACCAAAAGTATGAAATTTGATGGATAACTTACGGAATTATGCTCTCTCAAAGTTAGTGGTCTCGATGATGTATAGCATCGGTGATTTTGCCCACTTTGAGCCCTATTTTTGGCCCATTCCAGTGTTCCAGTCGACTAAAATCATAACTATTTCGCTAGAACTCCATTTGTTTTATCAATTGAGTACAAGAAACCACCCATTTACTGATTTCAACTACCCATTAAAGTGGTAAAAAATTGGCAATATGGCCAATTTCACACAAATTTCAAACGATGCCAGTTTCACAATAGGGTCCAGAATAAACAAGACAGACATTCCTGGCACTAAAATAACAGTTTCTCTGTTTATTAGTCATGTCTCCAGACCCCTCGTATATCACTCTAGCTTTCCATTTTGAATTTTTATCCTCACAAAAAAATAGAAAATTTACTGTTATGGAGACTACTGCATTATTGTAAAAATGGTATAATATCAGCGCACTTGTGAAAGAATATTAGACTCACCAGTTGACATGTATTGGACTTGTGGAATGTCTATCAAATGAGACGAAGAAAACAAAAATCCAACCATAAATACCATACAAAAATACACTGCAAAGTCACTGTTTTAAACCAAAAACACAGTCGGAGTTTTTTTTCTCGTTATGCACTGTGTGCAGCAGGAATTTTTTTATACTGCACACACTGACCATGCAGACCCATTCTTTCATATGTAGGCCGACCAGCTTTCTCTTGCTAGATTTGAAGGCACTAGAATTTCCACATACAAGTACAGCACTGACCTTGGCTCTCAAGCCGTACAAGTACGACACTGACTCTGAAAAGGTTAACAATAACATTTTCCAAAGTTACATTTCAATGAGTGAATGAAATATGCACGAGATTCAACTGCATGTCAATATGTATACAACCTCTCCTCACTTAGTGACGTACTCGTTCGCCGACGACTCAGACTTATGACAGGCTCTCTGATCAGTATTTGTACCTAAATAATGTATATTAGAGCTGATTTTATCTATTCTGTTTATTACAATATACAGTACACTACTGTATAAATATTTAAAAATACATGTATACCAGAAATGTTATAAATGGGGCAAAGGTGAAATTAAGACAATATCCAAGATGGTTGACACAAACCCACTACCATTATAGTATGTTCCTCACTTAGCGACAAATTCATTTACTGATTTGCTCTTAGGAACATAACTCTGTCACATGAGGAGAGGCTGTATTGACACGAGTAGGTCGGTAAGCGAATTAGTTGTTAACCCTTTGAGGGTCGACAGGCCCTCTCCGAAACTCGTTCTCAGGGTCGGCCAAATTTCAAAAAAAAAAAAAATTATTTTTTCTTATGAAAAAATAGAGTATTTTTTTCTAAACATTATAGGCTAAACAAAAAAATTTTAACGTCAATACTTACCGAGATATGGAGGTGTGAAATTTGCCAAAATTGAACAACATATGGTAACATCGCCGACTGCCGTCACCCGGTATTTTTCTATTTACTTTTTTATGTACTATTTTCAATTATTTTTCAATTTTTCTTTTTCTGAGTAACTTTTATGGCCTCTGAGGCCAACATGATCAGTATTTTGTAAGTTATTTCTTTTTCAATACTACACAATAAGGGCGTAAACACTGTTGTCATTATTTTGTTTACAGAAAATATTTACACAAACAAACGATATGAAATGCTGTTTATTACTATTTTTCTATATTTTATATACACATATACAGTCACAGGGAATGTTTCTAGAAGTTCTGCAGCCTGTGGAAGTCTTTGAAACATGGTGTCATGCACAGTGGAGTTTTGCACTCCTCACACATAAAACGAGTGTCTGCGTTGTTGTGTGCGTTTTCTTGTATGTGCACAGACGTAACACCTCTTCTGAGCCTTTTTCTTCAAAGCAGTAGCAGGCAGTTTTACCAGGAAGTGATTACCATGCTTCAGACGAGCAGGTAGTTGTTGATAATTTGGTGGGCGGTCAATTGCAGGTGCTGTTCCTTGGTACTTGAATACTATTTGTCTGATGACAGACAAACAGAATTCGCCGTACTGTGGTTTGTTTCTGGTGCTCATCGTATACATATTATAAGCATTGAGCATGGAAATGTCCAAAAGATGGAAAAACAGTTTGATGTACCACTTATAACTCTTGCGAACACAATCAGCAAACCCAATCTGCATGTCACATTTGTCCACTGAACGCATGTTGAAGGTGTAATCAATCACAGCTGCAGGTTTTAGAATGGGTTCATTTCTCTCTCTATGCTGCCTGCCACTGTTTGCCATTTCATTAGGGTGAATTGATGACAACAGTGTGACATCTCGTTTGTCATGCCACCGAAATGCCATGATGTCATTGGCAGCAAGCGCCTGCACCTCACCTCTACGAGTGCCAGCGTCAAACCTGGGCATATGTTTTCGATTTGCATGCACTGTGCCACACACATCTGTCATGTTCACTCGCAAAAAATCACTGAGTGAGGGGCTTGTGTACCAGTTATCTGTATATAATATATGCCCTTTACCAAGGTATGGTTCTATCATTGTTCGAACCACATCACCTGAGATGCCCAATAACTTCCTGGTATTTTGCAATGTATAACTTCCAGTGTACACAATAATATCCAATACCAGACCACTGTAACAATCACAAAGCACAAACAACTTTATACCAAAGCGTTTCCTCTTGCTTGGTATGTACTGCTTGAAAGAGAGTCTTCCTTTTAACAGAATCAAAGACTCGTCAATTACAAGCTTCCTGAAGGGATAAAAATGCGTACTGAATTTCTGTTTCAGATACACAAACACATTCCTAATCTTATATAACCTGTCAGTTCTGTCAGGCCTGGTTTTATCTGAGAAGTGAAGCATACGTAACATTAGCACAAATCGATTCACTGGCATTATATCACTGAAACCTGGTGTTGCAATCAGGGGGTCTGTTGACCAGTATGATTTCACTTTGTGCTTATACACATGTGGCATAAGCATTATTGTGGCAAAGAAAAGATACATCTCAGCCACAGTTGCCTCCTTCCACTGGTGTAGACGTGATTTTGGTGAAAGTAATGTGTTTGCCATGGTGTACTCGTAGTATGTGTTGCTTTCCATGACAATACTTTTCATCAGTGGTTCGTCAAAGAATAACTCGAAACATTCCAGTTCAGTGGCATTGTTCCCAAGTGCACAAGATGGCCATATTCCACTTTGGCTGCCATCAAACTGGTGGGGATTTGGAACAAAATTGACAGCTTCCTGCCAATCCCAGGTGCGGTCTGCTGGTGGGTACTGGACAATGACAGGTGGTTGTGGTTGTGGAGGTTGTGGTTGTGGAGGCTGGTGTGGTGGGGGAGTGGGGGATGGTGGGCTTTGTTCTAGATCAGCTGAGGCAGCGGCGTGGGTGGCAGCGTGGGTGGCAGCATGGCCCACTGCTGGTGCCTCACCGCCGGCACCACTACCACCACGCACATTTTCCATCCCAATTGCAACAGTATCTTCGTAATTTTCACTGTCTGTTCCTGTTGCACAGCCACGGGATGTACTCCGAGATACACTCCTTCCCCTTGGAATAGCATATGGCACACTTCCAGAGCGCATATATCGTCATATATACTGACGCTTCACTGGGGAATACTGCACTTCACTATCACTACTAGAACTAGTTTGAAGAGCTTGTAGTTCATATTCACTATCACTATCATCACCCATGCTCTCATCTGAGTCTGGGATTTGGGAAAATAGAAGTTTCCTCTTGGGTTCTGGAACAACTGAACGTGAACACGAGGGCCCAGCACCAGAGGTGGAAGGCTGAGGGTCGTCTGGGTTTTCTTCACTATTACCGATATTATGGTCATTAGTTTCGGTCAAAACCTCACTAAAACCACGAAACTCATCTTCACTGGCACTTCCATCACTATTAGAACTGTCACTGGGGAACAAAAGTGTCCCAATTCGCCGAGGAGTGAGGAGCTTCTTACCGCGAGGCATGGTGGACATTGTTTACTAAGAGGGCATTCCCACAATGCACCACTGGGTCCCAGATTTTTTTTCTACCGCGCACACCGACCACGCAGACCCATTCTCTCACACCTAGGCCTACCAGCCTTTTCGCGCGAGATTTGAGGCCGCTAGAATTTATGCGTACTAGTACGTCAAAAACCCCTACGCCTAAGACGTACTAGTACGACGAAAACCCTCAAAGGGTTATTAAGAGAGAAGCATACTGTACTGGTAATGGGTTTGTGTCAACCATCTTTGGGTATTGTTTTAATATCTCCTTTGCACCATTTATAAAATTTTTAGTATATTTTTAAATGTTTGTATGGTAGTGTATTGTATACTGTATTATTATTACATACATAATCAAAGAAAGCGCTAAACTGAACTGTATACTGTAATAAAAAGAATAGAGGAAATCAGCTGTAAATATACATTACTTAGGTTTGCATACTGGTTGGAGAGTTGGTTGTAAGTCTGAGCAGTCGTTAAACAGGTAGGTCGTTAAGTGAAGGGTACCGCTATTCAATAACGAAAGATTGGACTGGATATCAGATTGGAGGGAGAAAGTATGGAGGAGGTGAATGCATTCAGATATTTGGGAGTGGATGTGTCAGCAGGTGGGTCTATGAAAGGTGAGGTGAATCAAATAACTGATGAGGGGAAAAAGGCGAGTGGTGCTCTGAGGAGTCTGTGGAGACAGAGAACGTTATCCATGAAAGCAAAGAGGGGAAGGTATGATAGTATAGTGTTACCAACACACTTATAAGTTGTGAAGCATGGGTGGTGAATGTTGCAACAAGGAGAAGGCTGGAGGCAGTGGATATGTCTTGAGGGCAATATGATGTTTGAATATAATGCAGAGAATCTGTAGCTTGGAGATTAGGAGGAGGTGCAGAGTTTCTAAAAGTATTATCCAGAGGGCAGAGGAAGGTTTGTTGAGGCGGTTTGGACACTTAGATAGGATGGAACAAACTATACGAATGACTTGGAGGGCATATAAATCTGTAGTGGGAGGGAGGGAGGGTAGGGGTTGTCCTAGAAAAGGTTGGAGGAAGGGGGTAAAGCAGGTTTTGTGTGCAAGGGGCTTGGACTTCCAGGAAGCAAGCATGAGCATGTTAGATAGGAGTGGAGACAAATAGTTTTTATGACTTGATGTGCTGTTGGAGTGTGGGAAAAAGGAACAATTATGAAGGGATTCAGGGAAATCGGTTAGTCGGACTTAAGTCCTGGAGATGGGAAGTACAGTGCCTGCACTCTGAAGAAGGGGTGTTAATATGTTGCAGTTTTTTTAACTGTAGCACAGGCAAGCTTCTGGCAAGACACCTGCCTTGGTGGGAAAAGGCTGATGTGCTAATAAAAAAAAAAAAGTTTTTCTTATTTTTCACTGCATTGGCCTTTTAACACTATGTAAATGGAAATTGTTTGACTTTCTTGAGTAATCCTAGGTTATTTTAAACACACTGGGCATCTCTCACCAAGGTAGGTGAAGCAATAAACCCGCATGGGTCATGCAGTGTATGGGGAACTGGAAGGAATCTGGTTTGATCCAAGGAAGGGGAATGACATGTCCAATTCATGGGATCAAGAGCCTTGCACCAGAATTAAGGAACCTCCCATGAGAGAATATTCTGGGTTAGATCATAATGCAATTTTTATGTGCCCACAACACCTGTATACCATCAAGACCATTGTAAAAAATACTTGTACAAAAATGGTTATAACTATGACCATAATTTTTAACCCTTTCAGGGTTTCGGCCGTACTAGTATGGCTTACGCACCAGGGTCCTTGATGTACTAGTACTCATAAATTCTAGCGCCTTCAAATCCAGAGAGAAAGCTGGTAGGCCTACATATGAAAGAATGGGTCTATGTGGTCAGTGTGCACAGTATAAAAAAATCCTGCAGCACACAGTGCGTAACGAGAAAAAAAAAAACTTAGACCGTGTTTTTGGATTAAAACAGTGACTTTGCACTGTATTTTCGTATGGTATTTATTGTTGTATTCTAGTTTTCCTGGTCTCATTGTATAGAATGGAAGACATATTACAGAAATTGAGATGATTTTGATTGGTTTTACGCTGAAAAGTACCTTGAAATTGAGCTCAAAGTAGCAGAAATGTTCGATTTTTACCAAAGTTCAAAAGTAAACAAATCATGCTAATCGTCCAATACACGTCAACTGGTGAGTCCAATATTCTAGTCTAATATTCTTCCACAAGTGTGCCAATATTATTTATACCATTTCTACACTAATGCAGTAGTCTGCATAGCAGTAAATCTTATATTTTTTGTGAGAATAAAAATTCAAAATGGATAGCAAAAGAATGTAAGAGGGGCGTGGGGACATGACTAATGAACAGACGAAATGTTATTTTAGTGCCAGTAATGTCTTTCTTGTTTATTCTGGACCCTATTTGGAAATTGGCATCTTTTGAAATTTGTGTGAAATTGGCAAAATTGCTAAATTCTGACCACTGTATTGGATAGTTGAAATTGGTAAATTGGTGGTTTCTTGTACTCATTCGATAGAAAAAATGGAGTTCTAGTGAAATAGTTATGATTTTTGTCGACTAGTACATTGGAATTGGCCGAAAATAGGGCTCAACATGGGCAAAATCGCCAATGCGTAAACATCGTCGAGACCGCTAACTTCGTGAGAGCATAATTCCTTAAGTTTTCCATCAAATTTCATACTTTTGGTGTCATTATGATCAGGAAAAGATTCTCTATTTTTTTCACAAGAAAAAATAATTTTTTTTTTTTTCAAATTTGGTGGATCCTGAGAACAAGTCTCTGAGAGGGCCTGTGGATCCTGAAAGGGTTAAAGAGGTAGACCAGTAAGCCAGCAGGAGGCCTCATTCAGATGACCAAAATAATTATTATAATCAAAAAGAAGCGCTAAGCCACAAGGGCTATACAGCGCTGCAGGGCAGGAAGGAAGCGAGGGCATCAGGTGGCAAAAGGGAGGTGGATAAGTAATAGGTTACGGATAACAGCGGAGAAGTGGATGGTGAAAGGGAAAAGGGCAGCAAGAGACTGAGCTAGAAAGGGCTGAGGGGAGTGCGTAAGGTATCATCATCAGAGTTTGTGGAGTAAATCAGTCGTCAAGAAGGCAATGAGAGAGTCAGGATTAAAGGAGGGTCCATCAGCAAGAAGGGAAGGTAAAGAGAGAGTAGTAGAACGAACACGGCGTTGAAGGTAAATTCTGCGTGCTCGTTGATAGAGAGGGCAGTCTAACAGAATGTGGCTAATCGATACAGGAACTTGACACTGCTCACAGAGAGGTACAGGGTGCCTCTCCATGAGATACCCGTGAGTAAGACGAGTGTGGCCAATGCGAAGACGGGAGAGAGTGGTCTCCCAACCACGGCACTGATGACAAGAAGACGGCCAGTAACCTATGCTCGGTTTAATAGAATGAAGTTTGTTACCAAGCAGAGTTGACCAACGTTGTTGCCAACGGGCGTGAAGGTGGGTAGCTATTGCAGCAAAATAGTCCAGAAATGGAACACCTCTATAGGAAATTGGTAGGTCATGTACTGCTGACCACGCAGCAGTGTCTGCCTGTTCATTGCCCTGTACATCAACATGACCAGGGACCCAACAAAAAATAATATCTTTATGCTTCGTAGAGATACGGCGTAGCCAAAGTTGGATACGGAGAGCTAGGGGGTGAGATGTATCAAATTTTTGTATAGCCTGTAGAGCACTAAGGGAGTCTGAGACTACCACAAATGATGACACAGGCATAGATGCGATACAAATAAGTGCTGCAAGAATGGCATACAATTCAGCAGTAAAAATGCTAGCCGAAGATAGTAAATGCCCCCGCACGATGCTGTCCGGAAACACTGCTGCGAATCCGACGCCGTCTAAAGACTTAGAGCCATCTGTGTACACAGCAATGGCATGAGAATGGGAGTGGAAGTGATCAAGAAAAAGAAAGCGGGAAGCCACCGTAGGCAGTTGAGCTTTCGAGCATGGGAGTGAGAAAGAACAGACCCGAACAGCTGGAACTTCCCAGGGGGGTAGGGAAAAGTGAAATGCTACATGAACATATAAAGGTGGTAACTGAAGGGAAGACAAGAGTGAATGTAGGCGAAGAGAAAAGGGACGGAGCAAACAGGGGCGGCGAACGAATAAAGAATGTCTACTAATATCGGTGACCATTCTATAAATGGAAGGAATGTGGAGATCGTGAGAGCGTACATAGTAGTGAAGGCTATGGGTATCACGGCGATCAGACAAGGATGGAACATTCGCTTCTGCATAGAGGCTCTCAACAGGGGAAGAGCGAAAAGCACCAAGGCACAAACGTAATCCTTGGTGATGGATAGGGTTAAGGCTAGAGAGAGTAGAAGGAGAGGCTGCTGAATAAATCTGGTCACCATAATCGAGTTTCGATAAAACGAGGGCTGAATGTAGGCGAAGCAGAGTTTGACGATCAGCTCCCCAGGAAAGATGAGCAAGGGTTTTAAGAAGGTTTAGCCGGCTGTGACAAGTTGCCTTCAGAGAGGTAATGTGAGGTTTCCAGGATAACCTACGGTCAAAGAGAAGGCCTAGAAACCTGACTGTATCACGTTCGGGGATACGGGAGCCATAGAGATACAAAGGATGATCGGAGATGACAGAGCGTCTAGTGAAAGTAATTTGGTGAGTTTTGGTACTTGAAAATTTAAACCCATGCGTGGTGGCCCAAGTGGAAACACGGTCGACCGCATGCTGGAGAGAAACTGCAATGAGATGACAGTCAGCGCCTGCACAAGCAATAGCGAAGTCATCAACATAGAGTGATGACCAAATATTGGGTGGAAGAACAGAGGTCAAATCATTTATAGCAAGGAGAAAAAGTGTTGTGCTTAGAACACATCCCTGAGGGACACCTTCAGCTTGGACGAAGTCCGGGGAAAGAACATTATTGACTCGAACACGGAAATGTCTGTCAGTTAAAAAGTTCTTAAGGAAGGATGGTAGATTGCCTCGGAGGCCTAAGGAGTGGGCCTGGGCCAAAATATTATACCTCCAAGTTGTGTCATATGCCTTCTCAAGGTCAAAAAATATGGCAATAACTGAGTGATTATTCGCAAAGGCATTACAAACATACGTATCCAAGCATAGTAAGGGGTCTATGGTAGAACGTCCCTTACGAAAGCCATACTGACTAGTGGAGAGACTGTTGTGTGTCTCTAAATACCACATTAAACGTCGATTTACGAGACGTTCCATCACTTTGCAAACTGCACTAGTAAGAGCGATGGGACGATAGTGGGAGGCATCATGTCCTGTAGTACCCAGTTTGCGGAAAGGGAGAACAATGGCAGATTTCCACAGCTGGGGAAGAACTCCTTGTGCCCAAATAAGATTGAATAGGTGTAAGAGGACTACAAGGGCTGACCGATGTAAATGTTGTAACATACAAATATGAATGTCATCAGGCCCAGCTGCCGATGATCGGCAAGCTGAGAGCGTTGCCTCCAGTTCTTGAAGTGTAAAAGGCACATTATACTGTTCTCTGAGAGAAGAAAAGTCCAAGGGTACTAACTCTCTGGCAGACTTTGAAGAAAGAAACGAGGGGCATAGATGGAGCCCCCGGGAAATACGGACCAGATATGTGCCAAGTTCAATGGCAACGTCGAGAGGGTTTGCTACATCAACACCAGCGACCTGTAGAACAGGAGCCGGGTCAGGAGAGTACATGTATTTACCACTCAATTTCCTCACTTTTTTCCAGACTGCACTCATAGAAGAAGCAGAGGTGATGGTGGAAACATAGTCTCGCCAGCAAGTGCGTTTAGCTTCAAGGATGACATGGCAAGCGATCGCATGCTTCTGCTTAAAATCAAGAAGTCTCTCAGTGGTTCTATTGTATCGGTACCTGCCCCATGCAGCGCGTTTCAAATGTACTGCACGAGCACAAGCAGGAGACCACCAAGGCATGCACTTCTGAGAATGCCTGCCTGAGGTTTGGGGTATAGAATGAGAAGCTGTGGTATAAACTGACGTCGAGAAGAGGTGTAGGAGCTCATCAATGGAGGATGAAGAAGGAACCTCACTAAATGCAGTTAGTTGCGAGTAAAGATCCCAATTTGCCCGATCAAACTGCCAGCGAGGGCTACGGAAAGGTGGTGAATAGGAAGGAGAAGTAAGAATGATTGGAAAATGATCGCTGTCATGTAAGTCCGGTAGTACAGACCAGGTGAAGTCTAGTGCAGTGGAGGAAGAGCAGACTGACAGATCGATGCAAGAGAGAGTATGAGTACGAGGATCAAAATGGGTGGGAGTACCTGTATTTAAAACATGGAGGGGGTGAGAAGCGAGAAAAGCCTCCAACTGGATGCCACGTGAGTCACAATGAGACCCCCCCCCAGAGGAAATGGTGGGCGTTAAAATCACCAAGTAACAGAAATGGTGGTGGTAAGGATGAAACAAGAAAGGTAAAGTCTGGGATAGAAAATGCTCGAGAAGGAGAGAGATATAAAGAACATATTGTAAACCACTTATTCAAGTGGATACGGGCTGCAGTGTAATGCAGCGAGGTATGAACAAATAGTTGACAGTACGGAATATCATTGCGTAGAAGAAGGGCACTTTCATTAAAGGTCCCATCTGAGAAAGGATCCGAAGAATACAATAAATTATAGCCTGAGATAGGTTGGAAAACAGCCGAGTGTAATTTTGGTTCTTGTAAGCAAGCACCAACAGGGAAAAACCTGGAAAGCAACATCTGAAGCTCACCCCGATTACCCCTGAGGCCGCGGATATTCCACTGTAAATAGGCCATGATTGGCGATGAAGAAAATACCAGGAATCCATTGGGAAAGGCACCTACGGACTAGAGGGGCTAGAAAAGTCAACGTGTGGTGGCATTGGAAGACGTTCAAGCAGCGAAGGAAGCGAGCGTTGCGAAGAATGGGGTTGTGAAGATGGAGGAGAGGGAAGAGAAGGAACAGGAAAGGAATCAGTGTCCATTGAAGGTTTAGTCTCTGCAATATATTCTGAAATGGCTTCAAGTGTTTCTGAATTCAAAGATGTATGGGAGACCATATTGGAGATAGAAGGGGGAGGGTGAGTAAAGATTGGGACAGTAATGGACTGTACCAAAGTAGAGGGGGAGGAAAGAGTGTAAGGGACTGGAGATGAAGTGTGGAGGGGGGGAAAGAAGAGGCAGAAACCTGGGAGGTGGCAGAAGAGGGAGAAACTTGGGAGGGGACGGGGGTGGAAGGCATAGTACGAGGAGGAGGGTGAATCTCCACACTTGTAATAGAGCCAGAGAAAGGGGAAGAACTAGGCCCAGAGACTGGAAAGGTAAAGTGTGGAGGTGGAAGAAGGGAAGGAAGGGGCAAAGAAGATTTGAGCAATGTGGATTTTTTGGACTTCTGAGAAGTAGAGGGGCGATTGGTATTAGGTGTCGTACGAGGTCTTGTCGATACTGGGGCTTGTGAGGAAGGACGCTAAGATGTGAGAACAGACTGAGTTGTAGTCGGGACGTCAGAGCCAAGGACAGCAAAAGGATTAGATTCCGGAGTGGCTATGGGAGGGGTAACAACAGAGGAGGCTGCAGAAGATGGGACCCCAGAAGTGGGGGGATGTTTTGAAACACGAGAATAAGAAACACGGGGTAGTCTCCCTTGGAGGCGGAGATGAGTAACTGCCATAGCATAAGGGAGACCTTCTGCCTCTTTGAGGCAACGGATTTCACGTTCATTTAAGTAGACCTGGCAACGGCGGGAGTACGAAGGGTGAGCTTCATTACAATTAAGGCAAGATGGAGGTTGACTGCAAGATGTATTAGAATGGTCGTCAGCACCACAGACTGGGCATTTGGCCATAGATCTGCAATATTTCGCTGGGTGACCAAAACGCCAGCAATTTCTACACTGTTGCGGTGTAGGTATCACCTTTCAAACTTGTAACCGATGTCCCACAACATATACAGAGGATGGGAGTTCTCGGCTGTCAAAAGTTAAATGAGCTACATTGCAAGGGTAACGTCTCCGCCCACGGGCAGGAAGGACATAAGTGTCTACTGTGAGGATTGGGAGATCCTGGAGTTCCAGCTGTCCAAGAATGTCATTGCCACATGACTGGAAATTCTGTTGGACTATGGTATGGGGCAGAATGACAGTACCACTACAAGAATTGAGAGAAAGATGTTTTTCAATAGTGATAGTAGTATCATCTATATGCGAAAGGAGAGAAAGATCATGAGCTTGGGTAGCATTCTGGACAGTGACGATGCGCGTACCGCTCTTGAGAACATGAAATGAAATATCTCTACCAACATGACGCAGGAGTGCTTTGCCAATACTATGGTCAGAAAGGTAGGCAGAAGAAGAAGTCGGTCTTAAAGTAAAGAATTTAGTCCATTGTGTGGTTGGAAACTGAGCGTGGAGAGGGAGTGCATGACGTGTCGGTCTTTTCCGAGTAGAATGGGAAGGTAACGAAGGAGCATCATCAGGAGATTGACGTTGGCATTTAGGAGTAGGACCGGAGTTGGTCCGGCGTGAAATGGGCGGGCGATTCGAAAATTGCCGTACCATAGAGGGAGAAGCCGGAAGCATAGTCAAAGGAGAGTGGAGTTCAGAAAAATCGAAGGAGTCAGTCGAAGCCCCTGTACCTGAAATGGGTGAGGAAACAGCACCAGCAAGAGGTACAGGGGCATCAGGAGTGTCCGAAGAGTGGTCTAAAAACAAGGCAGGGTCAGAATGGGGTGCGGTATCAAGAAGGGGCCTGGGGGTAGTGGGTTCATGGATTGGGTTCTCCATGGTTAGGTTACTCCTTTGCTTTTTGTTTTTAAGAAAAAAAAAGAAAGAAGAAAAGAAAATAAAAATAAAAAAAAAGAATAAAAAAAGGGGGGGAGCGGGGAGGAATAGTTCCCAGGAGGAATGAAAGGGCCGGAAATCTCCCTCCGTGCCCAAGAGGACCTCAGCACCGCAAGTAGCGCAGATGCAGCATGGAACCCGTGCCATACCCTACCTGTTGAGAATTTTGGCCTTACCTGCTGTGTTTATTATAACTATATATAATGAACACTTAGCTGATAAATGACAGCAAATCGTCTACACAGCCGCCCCTGCAGACGAGGTCTAGATGCTGTCGAAACCATCACAACATTGGGCTGTCAAGAGATACAATTTGTAAGTATAAATTACCCCTAGGGGGTGTTATGTCAGCATATTTCATTCGATGATGGCTGACGAAATACCTACTTGTTTGGACTCAAAAGTCCACACCTTACTGCCGATTATAGGTTGATTACAAACTCCTTGTGACTCAAGAATTGCGCAATCCCCCGATCTACAAGAAATTCGTAACATACCTTGCTCTTTGTAACGTGAGCTATGGTGTTCTCAACACCTTCGACAGATATCGGTGACTTGATAGAAGCTGAAGTGTCCTTGGATGTCCACGTCTTCCATTGTCTAGGAAACGCACACTGGTACACTATGTTCCACAAGATTTGTCTTTATTGTTCACAATGTATCACAAGAGAAGCTGATCACACTTCTCTGAAGTGTTTGTGTTAGAGACACTTTGTTCACACTAACGCACAGATCTCCTGGCGTCAGTGTCACTCTCCCTAGAGTCAAAGATAGTCTGCCAGACGCCACAGCGCTCCATGCCGTCACTGCCCCCAGCACAAAAAAAAAAAACGCTGACCTAGTACCTTGCATCCTTGTCACCTCCTCGATGAAGCAAAGCAGAATGTTTGTTTCTTGCTGTCTTAATCATAGACAACAATGTACACTATCTTTACTATGGTAATAAAGTGGGAGCAGGATTTTCCTTAATTGTCCTGCTAAAGTAAGAATGTATTGTCTCTTATAAAAATACACGTTGCAACACCCCTGCAAGGAGCAGAGGTCACTTGACTACGTGGCATAGCATCTGTGATCAATTACTCACTCTAGCAGTAAACAAGACGCTCGCCCCTTCTGAGTGGCCCCTCAGGGCTGAAAGGGGCTGAAGGGGGCTGATACCCCCCTCCTGGAGAAAATTTCTCCACACTGGGGGGCGGCGGAGGTTCGCTGCAGGTGAACTATTCATCACTTAACATTAATTTGATTTTCTCACTCGCCACCACTGCTGCTTGTCTTTTCTGAACAGCTTTAGTCTGTATGGTGTCTGGAGAATCACTAATTTTGTTTTTAACACTGTGTAATTCTAACGGCACTAGTTTATTTATTGTCCGCTTATTCACTACACCTTTGCTCAAAACATCAACTGTCCTGATGATTCCATTTGCATCAGGATATATGGTCACAATTTTTCCAAGTGGCCATTGGGACCTCGGACCATCATTGTCGATAATCACTATGTCACCAGGTCTTAAGGACTTATGATTTTCAGGAACACCAGCTCCATAGAAGTGTTCTCTCAATGAGGTGAGATAGTCTTCTCGCCAAATTTTCTCCCAACGTTCAATCACTTTATTAAGGTGTTTGAATTTACGTCTGAGTTGCTCAGGTTCGAAATAAGTAGGTTCCTCTATGATTTCTTTATCATTCATGGGAGGAACAGGTTCGAGCCTTCTGCCATGGAGTAAATGAGATGGACTTAACACTTTTAAATTGTCCAGATCATCGGTAACATAAGTTAGAGGTCTGTTGTTGACTCTATTTTCTATTTCAGTCACAACTGTATGGAATTCTTCTAAGTCTATTCTCTGACGATGAAGAGTCTTCCTTAAACAACGTTTTACAATGCCGATCATTCTTTCATAAAATCCGCCGTGCCATGGAGATTTAGGAGGAATGTATCTGCAACGACATCTGCGTTGATTCAGCATCTGTTGTACTTCTGGCTGATCAAAGATCTTGCTTATATAAGCAGCACCAGCAACAAAGTTCGTTGCATTATCTGAAATCATCAGTCTGGGACATGCCCTTCTGGCTGCAAACCTTCTGAATAATTTGATAAAAGTTTCAGCAGACATGTCAGTGGCTACTTCTAGATGTACTGCTCTAGTTGTAGCACAAAACAAACAGATGTACACCTTGATGGGAACTTTGTCAACAGTGTTGGTTAAAATTATTGGTCCAGTATAATCTACACCTGTCACCTCAAATGGAGTGATATGACAAACTCTTTCAGAGGGATATGGAGGTGGACCTGGATACTGACATACTCGCATATCGTAGTGACGACAAGTAATACAGTCCTTTATTTGTTTTTTCACACTTTGTCGACCTTGAGGTATCCAGTAGGATTGTCGTATATGACAAAGTGTGTCAGCTACCCCACCATGTAACACGTTACTGTGGGCGTTTTGCACAATCAGTTTTGTTAGCCAATGATTCTTGGGGATCAATATTGGATGTATGGCTTCTTTAGGTAGTGAAGAATTATGAATTCTTCCTCAACATCTTATAATCTTTTCTGAGTCGAGATAAAGTCCTAAAGAATTAATCATAACAGGTTTCTTTGGGGATTTATCTTGTGTTTCTAGAAATTTATATTCTGTAGAGAAAACGTCTTTCTGTATTAGTTTCACCCAGTATTTAATGGGTTCAAGACATTCATAATCAGGTTTTATTCTTTTAATGAATTTAAAGACAAGAGCTGTAACTCTTAAGAGTTTACCCAAAGATGAGTAATTAGATCCATCAATGACTATTTCTGTTGTGTCTGCAGTATTTACACAACTTATTTCTGCTGTGTTCAAGCAGACTGTTTCTTCTGGCATAATGTGAGCTTTTTGCTGAGGCCAGTTATTTTCATTAGAGAGCCAGTTCGGTCCGTGGAGCCATAATTTATTATCCACAAATTTCTTGAGTGGGACACCACGTGACAACATGTTAGCTGGATTCTCTTGGGTAGAGACGTGAAGAAAGAGATAATCTCTCTGCATCTCTTTTATTTCTGCTACTCTGTTCTGTACATAGACCAACTTACTCTTATTATTTCTTAACCACTGGAGAACTGCTTCATTATCACTCCAGATCACGGTTTTTTCAATAATGAGATGATCAAGTACTTTGTTGAGATAGACAGCTAATTTTGTACCTACATAGAGTGCTGTCAGTTCCAATTGTGGTACTGTTCTGACCTTCAAGGGTGCTACCCTGGCCTTTGAAGTAATTAGTGTACTTCCTTCAGCATTACTCATGTAAGCTACAGCGCCATAACCTCTGGTTGACGCATCACAGAACACGTGTAATGTGTAATTGTTTCCCTCTTGACCTATTTGTCTGGGAAATTTAATTTGATGAAGTTGCTTAAACTCCCTGGATATTTCATCCCATGCTTGACTCATTTCTAGAGGCAAGTTCTCATCCCATCCAATTTTGAGTTTCCATGCATCTTGCATAAGCATTTTACCTTTTATGGTAATTGGTGAGACGAGTCCTAGAGGATCAAAACATTGTGATACCTCTGACAGTAAACTACGTTTAGTGAGTGTACTGCATGATTTATTGTTTATCCTTTTGAGACTCAAAGTATCTTCCTGTGTGTTCCAATTAAGTCCCAGCATATTGTTGCAATCAGGAATTTCAGTTTCAGGGAAATCTTCTTTGATAAGTTCCCTTAATTGCTTTGAATTTGTATTCCACATCCTTAGAGGCATATTTGCTTCTTTCATCTCCTTGTTAGCTTCTCTGTATAAGGATTTCAAATCCTCCTCTTTATTCACAGTACCTTGAAGATTGTCCACATAGAAACTTTTCTTTAAGACTTCTTTGAAGGGACTTTCAGATTTCTTCAAATGTGTATTTAGAGTAGCTTCTAGTAAGAATGGAGAGGATGTTGCACCAAATAATACTGATTTGAAACGATAAGTTTTCACAGGACTTTGAGGATCATGTGGATTTTCAGGCCACAAGAATCGAGTATAATCTCTATCTATTTCTTGTAGTCCTACTCTTAAGAAAGCCTTGGAAATATCAGCCGTGTAGGCATATGGGTTTGTGCGAAATTTCATAAGCACGTCTCCAAGCTTCTCAGTTAGTGAGGGTCCAGTCATCAGACAGTCATTAAGACTTGCTACATCTTTATTTGCACGTGCGCTGCAATTATATACAACACATAGTGGAGTGGTTTCAGAATCTTTTCTGACTCCATGGTGCGGGAGATAATGAGCGTTTGTCTTCAACTTATCTTCGACTATTTCCTCAATGAATTTATTGTCCAACTGTTCTTGTATGATATTATCATAGACAGTCAGTAGCTCTGGATTCTTCCTGAGCTCATGTATTTGTGCTTTCATCTGTCCGAAAGCCATGCGATAATTGCTAGGCAGATGTGGTGGATTTAATTTCCATGGTAACCTAACCCAATACTGTCCATCTTTATATTTGACAGTGTCCAAATATTGGTTATAAGTCCGAGACTCTTGTGGGCTTGGTTTATTTACATCAATACCTATCGCATCTAAATCCCACAACTTATCAACTGGTTCATTCATTTCTTCCAGTAATGATAATTTTTGCTGTGGTACATGATCAGCGGTTATTCTCGTAACTAGTACATTTTCCACTGAATCAATATCAGCTTCTTTCCCACTTTGAGAGGGAATGGGACCACATATCATGTGGCCTCCTGCTGTTTTCAGCAAGTGAACATCATGTTTACTTACTATATTTTGCACAAAACAGTGATAATAATCACTTCCAATGATTAAATCAATTAGACTAATTGTGTCCGTCTGTATGTCAGGACAGGCTAACTTGACCTTAGCTGCTTTCAGTGCTGCAACTGTTTCTTTTAATCCCTGGATCTGCACAGACTTAGGCAAATCATCTACTACCACAGCTTCTACTGTCTTTTTCCTTTTTCCTAGACCAACAGTGATTCTGGCTAGGTCATATGTCTGTTTACCAGAATTGTGGAAAAAACCAGCTATATCTAACTGTATTTTGGCATAGGGTTGTTTATTCAGTTTCTGCAGCACTGTTCTTCTTATGAAGGACCTTTGTGAGCCTTGATCAAATAGTGTTAGCACATTGGTTTTGTGTAATTTATTAGATAACTCAACTCGAGCTATCGGGAGAGCAGTTGCTTTAAACTTATCTCTCACATTTAATGCTGTTGCTTGTTGACTTCCTGATTCTGTGGAAGTCTGCTGCTGTTCAGCTAAAGTATTTGGGCATAATGCTGTATGATGCATACCCTTGCATTTAAAACACTTCTTCAGTGAGCATTTTCCTCCCTTGTGTTCACCTAAACACTTGTTGCACCTTTTCAGCTGATGAACACATTGTTTACGTGCCTCCATTGATGTGTATTGACTACAATACTGTGCCCAATGTGTTCCATCACAAAGTACACATTTTGGAGTATGTTTATGTGTGACAGTTTGTTTACTGTCTGTTGTATTCACAGCTTGATAAATGCCTATATGGGATTTCCCATTATGTGGTTTAGTGGGAGTAGGTATACTCTTTTTATACTGAGTTGAAGGTTTATTATCCACTGGATTTGAGGATTTTTCATCTTGTCTCGTTGCTTGCATGCATGAAACTATTGTTTGTAAACCATTGCTAATTTCTTCACAAGTGAAATAGCGTTTATTGAACATAATATTTAATCGTTCAATAGTTTGTGGTGACAACTTATCTTGTACAATACCACTGATAAACCAATCACATTGTCTTAGGTCATATTTAGCACCTAGAGATATGAGACTATTGTCTAATGTGATTCTAAATGCCTGTAAGTCTGAATAACAATGTTTGGGTGGCTTCAAGCTTGATATTAAGACTGCATGTCTAACTCTGGCCTTGTCAGCATCGAAGTAATTGTCTGCTAAGACACGTAAGGCTATTTGATAATTACCTTTAACCACCGGAAATGACTTAATCAGTTCATAGGGTTCTCCCTTCACAAGACATTTAAGATAATTGAACTTAGCAATCTCATCTATGTCAGTTCGTGAATTTACTATGGATTGAAAACCACTAATGAATTCTTCATAATTATGACCTTGGAAAATAGGTAATGACAATGTAGGTAAGCTTGGTAATGGGACACTTGTTGTTGTTACAGGTGTAACAGGTGGTTGCCCACTAGTTACAGTAGGTCTCTGTGACAGAGTTTTACGGCAGATAGCCTGTACTCCTGTCCACCTTAATTGTTGATCACTAAAAGTATCCAAAACATTTTTAATTTCATCCTCAGATGGATCTGATTCAAGAAATTTATTTTCATAATGTGTATAGTCTGAATTAATTATTTTCATACGTTGTGTAAATAATCCAAACTTGACCTCAAGATCATCAAAATCTATGTTTGTATCTTGAGTTAATCCTAGACAGACTGAAATTAGATTTTCTAATTGTGTAATCTTAGTCTGTAAAGACTGAAACTGAGTTTTCAAACAAGCCATTTTAATGGTATACTGAAAATTCTAGCACCACACTTAGAGTGTTTAAAAAACACTGTACTGCTATAGACAGCTGAGTTTTTGTTATGCTTAAGTCAGCAATAATCGAGTCAGACACTACTGACCCACTAAGCTTAACCTCAGGGTCAATGACCATGAAGGGTACAGGGTACATGTGTCTGGTGTTTATGGCTTAGAGTTTGCTGTGTCAGCCTGCCCATGATGATTAATCGTAAATAACGATGTTATACACTTCATTCACTATACACTATAAATGTCACTGTATAACTGTAATCACACGTGAATATTACTTACACATATATAAATTTCACTGTTAATATATATTTGAAAGCTTACACTTTATATATAAGTTCCTTTAATATAACAGGTAGATCTATAAGAAACAAACTTTAACACAATCTTGTCTCTTAATTTCTGTCTATAAACATTATAAACACTGTGTATATATATACACTCAGACAAACAACATCACTTGGTGTTGTCTTAATCAGCGATTTCGAGAATGGAGCAGTTGATGGAGGGTGCAGGATACCATCCCCCGTCTTCTTGTTGGGTGAGTCACCCAGCTCCCGTTTCGTTGGGTGAACGCTGGGTGAGCGCCCGTTTTCTTTTGGCTGCCCATTCTCTGTGATTGAGTCTGGAGGGACTCATTTATACTGATTTATATTGTAAAACACTAGTTTTACAGCTTTTTTCGAAGGACCTTGGCTCATAGGTTATTTGTACACTGTAGTACAACATATTTGGACCACAGTGTGGTCTTTATCCGGTTCGAGCACGACCAAAACTCTGTTGAGAATTTTGGCCTTACCTGCTGTGTTTATTATAACTATATATAATGAACACTTAGCTGATAAATGACAGCAAATCGTCTACACAGCCGCCCCTGCAGACGAGGTCTAGATGCTGTCGAAACCATCACAACATTGGGCTGTCAAGAGATACAATTTGTAAGTATAAATTACCCCTAGGGGGTGTTATGTCAGCATATTTCATTCGATGATGGCTGACGAAATACCTACTTGTTTGGACTCAAAAGTCCACACCTTACTGCCGATTATAGGTTGATTACAAACTCCTTGTGACTCAAGAATTGCGCAATCCCCCGATCTACAAGAAATTCGTAACATACCTTGCTCTTTGTAACGTGAGCTATGGTGTTCTCAACACCTTCGACAGATATCGGTGACTTGATAGAAGCTGAAGTGTCCTTGGATGTCCACGTCTTCCATTGTCTAGGAAACGCACACTGGTACACTATGTTCCACAAGATTTGTCTTTATTGTTCACAATGTATCACAAGAGAAGCTGATCACACTTCTCTGAAGTGTTTGTGTTAGAGACACTTTGTTCACACTAACGCACAGATCTCCTGGCGTCAGTGTCACTCTCCCTAGAGTCAAAGATAGTCTGCCAGACGCCACAGCGCTCCATGCCGTCACTGCCCCCAGCACAAAAAAAAAAACGCTGACCTAGTACCTTGCATCCTTGTCACCTCCTCGATGAAGCAAAGCAGAATGTTTGTTTCTTGCTGTCTTAATCATAGACAACAATGTACACTATCTTTACTATGGTAATAAAGTGGGAGCAGGATTTTCCTTAATTGTCCTGCTAAAGTAAGAATGTATTGTCTCTTATAAAAATACACGTTGCAACACCCCTGCAAGGAGCAGAGGTCACTTGACTACGTGGCATAGCATCTGTGATCAATTACTCACTCTAGCAGTAAACAAGACGCTCGCCCCTTTTGAGTGGCCCCTCAGGGCTGAAAGGGGCTGAAGGGGGCTGATACCCCCCTCCTGGAGAAAATTTCTCCACACTACCCTTCATGCCAATAAACCAGCAATCCGGGATAGCAACCTCACATCTGCCGAGCTACCTCGGTGGACAAAAGAGAGGGCGGCCGGATATCCGCCACAAAGCATACCTCCTTCAGCCACCACCCCCGGAATCCGAAAGGTGGCTTCCAGAGATACACCCGTCGCCCGAAAGACACCCAAAGCTACTCCGGGATACCGGAGAGGGATCAGGACATCCCCAGGCGATCCAGATTCCACGGCAAACTACGCCACTGCCAAGAACCTCAACGGAATGGGATGGACCCCGGTATCCTTTCCCCTACCTAGGAACTAGCGCGCCTGTGGGAGAAATCCCAAAGGCCAAAAGGGAGGGGTGGGGAGGAGGAGGAGGAAAGGAAAAAAGGGAGGATGGGGAGGATGGGATAGGGGAGGGGAGATTGGGGGGTAATTAGGTTCGGTCTGAGGAAGAAGACTGACAGGTCTAATTCCTCAGACCAAGAGCCTCTTCACCACGCCAAGGAGCCCCCCTTGAAGAGGTAGATGACCAAAAGCTCCAACGGCGGGTCATCATACGACTAAGACCCGCATCAGGAAACACTTGTTCTGTTTCCTGACTAACCTTAACCTAACCTAACCTATTTGTACAAGGAAATCTTATAGTATTACAATTGCTTCGAACTACAGTATGCCTTGAAACATAGAAATAAGTCAAAGTTGTTTGACTTTATTGAATTATCCTAGGTTAAATCTACGTAGTGTACCTTCTGTCTGGTGGCTAAAACTCCCGCTTCACACACGGAGGGCCCGGGTTCGATTCCCGGCGGGTGGAAATTCCGACACGTTTCCTTACACCTATTGTCCTGTTCACCTAGCAGCAAATAGGTACCTGGGTGTTAGTCGACTGGTGTGGGTCGCATCCTGGGGGACAAGATTAAGGACCCCAATGGAAATAAGTTAGACAGTCCTCGATGACGCACTGACTTTCTTGGGTGGCTAACCCTCCGGGGTTAAAAATCCGAACAAAATCTTATCTTATCTTACAGTTGATTGGTTAACGTGGTAGTTACGTTCCTGAAAATGGCTTGGAATAAGAAATTGTGTAAATGAAATAAAGAATGTATGGAAGAATTAGGGTTGCATTCCTTAACCCTTTGACCGTTTCGGTTGTATATATACGTCTTACGAGCCAATGTTTCCGACGTATTAATACGCGTAAATTCAAGTAGTTTCAAATTAAGTGGGAGAAAGCTGGTAAGCCTGTATGTAAGAGAATGGTCCTGTATGGTGGGTGTGCGCCCTGTGAAAAAAATTGGGGACCCAGTGGTGCACTGTGGGAATGCCATCTTGGTAGTCCTTGTTCACCATGCCTCGTGGTAAGAAGTACCTCACTCCTCACCGAATTGGAGGGCTTCTGTTCCCAAGTGATAGTTCTAACAGCGGTGGAAGTGCCAGTGAAAGTGAATTCCATGGTTTTCAAGAGAGTATGAGTGAAAGCAGTGCCCAGGATAACGTAATTAGTGATGAAAACCCAGATGACCCTCAACCTTCTGCCTCTGGTGCTGGGCCATCTCATTCACATTCACCTGTACCAGGACGAAAACGGAAACTATTTCCCCGTCTACAGGACTCAGATCTGAGCAGTGAAAGTGATAATGAGAGTGATTTCCAAGTTATTGAAAGCAGCTCAAGTTGCGACAGTGAGAGGGAATATTCACCAGTGAAACGGCAGTATGTACGACACAGCATGCATTCTGGTAGTGTGCCATATGCCTTTCCAAGGCAAAAGAGTATACCTCGGAGTACATCCCGTGGCCCTACACCATGACTTGAGAGTGAAGATGATGATATTGTTACAATGGGGATGTGTAATGTGCATGGGGCAGCAGGTGCTGGTGGTGGTGGTGATGGCAGTGGCACAAGTCATGTGGCACCAGCAGTGGGCCATGCCAAAACCACCCTCAACTACCCCCCACACTCCCACAACATCCACATCCACAACCTGCACAACCACAATCACGTTTCAATATCCAGAACCCACCAGCAGACTGCATCTGGGACTGGCAGCAAGTTGCCAATTTTGTTCCCAATCCCCACGTGAAGGCTTACTCAGCCCTGTAACAACTTCAGTCAGTACGTATTACTAAGGCTGGCTCCTCCTCAGGAAAATTAATGCACAGAAAAAGAACAAAAACTGACAAACATAAACACTTTATTATTTAGGAAATATAAAATATAAAACACTTAAATATGAAATATTGATCCTACATTAAAGAAAATGAAAAATATAAATATCTGAATTCAACGCTAATATATATAAAACTTGGGTGTCTGGTGTTGGTGACACTGCGTGTTGTTGAAATGGTAGCCGTTGCTGATGATGTGGGGGGGGGGGTCGCAGGTGTTTGTGACAACCCACCGGCTCGTTCTTCACAGAGTCTATAGCCGTAAATAATCTATCCAGATGACAGGAAATCAGGTTCTTTACCGCTGCAATGATGAGGGGTTACGTCCTGATTCTTCATACATGTGCACAGGCAAGTAGATAAAACATGGGACGTCTCAGGACGTTAGTCAGTCTCCTTCAATTCTACTCGTTGGTTGGCAGGTGACCCATTCTGTCATTCCAAGCTGGAAAGAGAGACAGGTTACACACTGCTTAAGAAATCACTCTCCATAAGTACAATACCTAAAAGACGTGGTGATTATTAAGACATTTAACATAGAGCAAGACTGAAAGGACTAAGTTTATTATTGGTCAAAAGTGAAGCTTTCAACCAATAAGTCCACTAGAATATGAGCAGGCATGTACTTACAGTAGTGATGGGAGCTGTGAGTCAAGTGATTACTGTTTGGCCGGAGCCCCACACGTCACCTTTCGGGGGGGAGGGGGAAGAGGGAGGGGAAGGGATAGCGGGAGCTAGACTGACCCTACCTTAACAAGCAGCCAGCAATCAAACTATCACTTTCGGGGAGGGGGAAAAAGGGGGGAAATAGCGGGAGCTGGACTTACCCTACCTTAACCCTTTCAGGGTCCAAGGCCCAAATCTGGAGTCACGCACCAGCGTCCAAGAATTTTCAAAAAAAAAAAAAATTGTTATTTTTTCTTATGAAATCGTAGAGAATCTTTTTGTGAAGGTAATAAAACAAAAAGTACGAAATTTGGTGGAAAATTGACGAAATTATGCTCTCGCGAATTTTGATGTGTCAGCGATATTTACGAAGCGGCGATTTTGCCGACTTTGACTCCCATTTTAGGCCAATTACATTATTCCAATCAACCAAATTCTTAGCTATTTCACTAGTATTACTTCTATTCTATCGATTGAGCACAAGAAATCGCCAAGTCAACTGTTTCAACTACAAAATAAAGTGATCGGAAATTGTTAATTTGGCCAATTTAACACAAAGTTCAAAATATTCCAATTTCAAAATAGGGTCCAGAATGAACAATGTAGGCATTCCTGGCACTAAACTAACATTTCCTCTGTTCATTAGTTATGTTTTGAGGCTTTACAAATAAATTCCATTTTGATTTTTTATTCACATAATGAATTTTTATTCACACCAAAAAATAGAAGATTTACTGTTATGCAATACTGTAATAATTGTATAAATATCATCACCATATTTGTGAATGTATATTAGACCCACCAGCTGACGTGTATTAGACGTGTGAGGTCGTTTGTTTACTCTTGAATATCGGCAAAAATTTAACATTTCTGCTACTTTGAGCTCAGTTTCAAGCCATTTCCAGTGCTAAAACCAATCAAAATCATCTCTATTTCTGTAATATGTCTTCCATTCTATCAAATGAGACCAAGAAATCGCAAATACAACTATAAAAAACATACGAAAAAACACTGCAAAGTTGTTGTTTTAATCGAAAAATCATGATTTCATTTTTTTTCTCTCATTATACACAGTGTGCTGCAGGATCTGTTTTATGTGGTGCACACATACCACATAGATGTATTCTCTCATATCTAGGCCCAAATGTACCACTCACAGTTTATCAGAGTGAGCTGAGCTCATGGCGTAGATCTACGGTTTGGACCCTGAACGTAAAGCCGTAGATCTACGGGACGGACCCTGAAAGGGTTAACAAGTAGCCAGCAATGAAACTATTGTTACTATATACTCCCTCGCTACTCCTATCTACTGAACTTTTCCCTCACACCCCATGACTTTGATGAAACACAAAGTGGAATACGGTCATTGTGTACACTTGGGAACAATGCCACGGAACTGGAATGCTTTCAGTTATTTTTTGATGAACCCTTGATGGAAATTATTGTCAGGGAAAGCAACACATACTATAAGTACACCATGGCAAATACAATTCTTTCACCAAGGTCACAGCTACACCAGTGGAAGGATACAACTGTGGCAGAGATGTACCTGTTCTTTGCCAAAATAATGCTTATGCCATGTGTATAAGCACACTGTCACCACATACTGGTCGACAGAACGCCTGATTTCAACCCCAGGTTTTAGTGATATTATACCAGTGAATCGTTTTTTGATACTGTTACGCATGCTACACTTCTCAGACAAAACAAGGCCTGACAGAAACGGCAGGTTATATAAGATCAGGAATGTGTTTATGTACCTGAAACAAAAGTGCTGTATGTATTTTTATCCCTTCAGGAAGCTTGTTATTGATGAGTCTTTGATTTTGTTCAAAGGCAGACTGTCATTCAAGCAGTATATACCAAGCAACAGGAAATGCTTTGGTATAAAGTTATATGTACTGTGTGATTGCAAAAGTGGTCTGGTTTTGGAAATAATTGTGTACACAGGCAGTAATACATTGAGAGATACCAGGAAGTTATTGGGTATCTCTGGTGATGTGGTTAGAACAATGATGGAACCATATCTTGGTAAGGGGCATATATTATATAGTGATAACTGCTTACTTTTAGTATAAAATTCAATTGCAGTGGTAATTTTGATTTAAAAGTGTGAAAATCTATGAATTTTAGCTACAAAATGAAGATTGTCAAAAAAGCATTCAAAACGCTCTACTCAGTGATTTCTTGCGAGTGAACATTACAGACGTGTGGCACAGTGCGTGGTAATCGTAAGCATATGCCTAGGTTCAACACAGGCACTCACAGAAGTGAAGTGCAGGCCTCTGCTGCCAATGACATCATGGCATTTCAGTGGCATGACAAACACGATGTCACATTGTTGGCATCAGTTCACCGAAACGAAATGGAAGACAGTGGCAGGCAGAATAGAGACGCCAATGAATCCATTCTAAAACCTGCAGCTGTGATGGACTACAACCTCAATATGCACTTAGTGGACAAATGTGACATGCAGATTGGGTTTGCCAATTGTGTTTGCAAGAGTTATAAGTGGTACATAAAACCTTTTTCCCATCTTCTTGATATTTCCATGCTGAATGCTTATAACATATACAAGTTGAAGACCAACAACAAACCAAAATATGGTGAATTTTGTTTGTCAGTCATCAGACAAATAACATTCAAGTACCAAGGAGCAACACCTGCAATAGACCAGCGTCCATGAAATTACCAACACATGCCATCTCGTCTAAGGCCTGGTGATCACTACCCCATACAAGTGCCTCCTACTGCTTTCAAAAAAAGTGCTCAGAAGAGGTGTTTTGTCTGTGCAAATACCACAAAGCGCCCACAACAACGCAGAGACACTTGTTGTATGTGTGAGGAGTGTGAAGTACTACTCTGCATATACCCATGTTTCAAGGACTTCCACAAGCTGCAGCAGTTCTAGGAAAGTGTTCAGTGACTGTACACATGTGTGTATATATATTATAGAACAATAGTAATAAACAATGTTTCGTATTGTTGGTGTGTGTAAACAAGTTTTGTAAACAATATAATAATGATAATGTTTGTGCAGTTATTGTGTTGTTTACAATGAGTGTGTATCTGAACAATGCACCTTACTTTGGTCTCACAGGCCACATAAGTTACTTAGAAAAGAAAAATATTGGAAAATATAAGAAACCTTCAAATTGGAGTGAATAAAAGAATACTGGGTGAGTGGCATTCACCGCTGTTACCATATGCAGCTCATTTTCTGCCAACTTTGTGCCTCTATATCTCGGTAAGCACTGATGGCAAAATTTTTTTTTAGGTGTAAAACACTCAGTAAAATAATCCTAACACTTTGGTAAGAATTTTTTTTTTCGAATATTTTTCGACAAAATGACAGTTTCAGAAATGGGCTTGCCACAGTCAAAGGGTTAAAACCTTCCAAAAATGCCAACCAAACTTTTTTTTGTCTTGAGATTGTAAAAAACAATGATAATAATGTAACTGTTGGTCAATGTAATGATTTATTGTAGTTAATACAATACTTATACAGTGGAACTTCAAAAATAGAACGTATCAAATATCGAACGTTTCGAAAATAAGACCATTTTTTCGGACAGACTGTGTCCCTATTATCAAACCCGCCCCTAATTTCGGACCACCGGGTACGAGACCTGTCTGCCGGCCTGCTCTGTCCGCGTCCCCGCTCAGGCGCCGTGAGCAGTCTAGCTTTGTTTATGCTTGAGTGAACACTAACCTGCGCTCTCATTCACACATTTTACGATTATTTTGTTGTGTTTAGTGCTTGTGGGACTGTGAAATAAGCTGCCATGGGCCCAAAGAAACTTGCTAGTGGTACCCCTGTGGTAAAGAAAGTGAGAAACACCATAGATGTGAAGAAGGAAATAATACAGAAGTATGAGAGTGGTGTGAGACTTGTTGAGCTTGCCAGGATGTATGGGAAAAACAAGTCGACCATCGGTTCTATCCTGGCAAAGAAAGAACAAATCAAGGGAAATGTTAAAGAGGCGCCAGAAACAGGGGACTGTGGATAGTTATTTTGTGAGACAGGGGTCCAATGACTCTCAAGCTGGTCCTAGTGACATTAAAAGACAGAGAAGGGAAGTAACCCCAGAGAGGGCTTTACCTGAAATCCTCATGGAGGGGGATTCTCCTTCCAAACACTAACCCCCAACTCCCTCTCTCCTCCTCCCTATCTTCCAGATGCCATCACCAATCTTCAATAAAGGTAAGTAAAAATTTTATTTATATGTATTACTATACATAATTAAAAACTATATTATTTGTTGTATGTAAAACTGTAATTAATCTCTATAAAATGTATTTTTTGTGTGAATATTTTTGGGTTTCTGGAACGGATTAATTGTATTTCCATTATTTCTTATGGGAAATATTGCTTCGAATTTCAGACTTCGAAATTAGAACTAGCTCCTGGAATGGATTAAGTTCGATTTTTGAGGTTCCACTGTAACTACAAAGGTTACATAAATAATATTTCTTACCCTAACCCTTTCAGTGCCCATCAAGTAGAACTGTTATTGAGGCAAAGGCCCCCCACATAGTTCAATGTCATAAGCTTAGCTCACTCAGATAAACTGTAAGTGGTAAATTTTGGCCTAGATATGAGAGAATGAGCCTACACAGTGAGTGTGCACAGTGTAAAAAAAATCCTGCTCCATGTGATGCATCATGGGAAAAGCAAAACTCCAACCACACGTTCCGTTTAAAATAGCGACTTTGAGGTGTTTTTTAGGATGGTTTTTATTGGCTGTTTCTTGGCATCATTTGATAGAGTGGAAGACATACTACTGAAACAGATGATTTTGGTTGGTCTCACGACTGGAAGTAGCTGGAAATTTGGCTGAAAATAGCGGAAATATTAATTTTTTGCCAATTTTCCTGATTATGGGAAGGCCCTCCTACACCCCCTGGTCTGTTTTATGGGGGTTTTAATAGGTTTGATTCATTTCTGCTAATATTTTATTATGTAGGAATAGAGTAGACCTATTTTTGTGTGATTATGAATTCAAAATGGGAGGCAAATATACTACATATAAGGAAAGGCCTGGAACCTGATTGATGAATAGCAAAAAAGTTTTAGTGGCAGTAATGTCTGCACTGTTTAGCTTGTGTTATATTTTTAAGTAAGTACATATTTTTGTGTAAAACTGGATGAGTTACAAATTTCTATGCACTTTATTGGGTAGTTGTGATATTTGAATGGGCAGTTTCTTGTGCTCAATCGATAAAACAGAAGGCATACTAGCAAAGTAGCTAAGGATTTGGTCGAAAGGAGCAATGGAATTGACTTAAAATAGGATTCAAAGTCTGCAGAATCACCGATGTGCAAATTGCACCCTGACCACTAGCTCTGCACCTGTGTACTTCTGTAACTTTTCCATTAAATTTTGTATTTTTGGTGTCATTGGCTTCAGAAAAAGATTCTATACCAATTCATATTTTTTTTTTAAGTAGACACTGAGAGCAATAATAATTTTGAGAATCTGAACAGTGAAAGGGTTAAATTCTGGTTGCTGATGTATGAGTAGAGAGGGATGTTGTACCTCTACTGTTACCCATGATGCCCTCTGTGGGGCTACCTAGTTTTAGATTTTCTTCCCAGGCATGAGGAGCTGGTACAAGACCCAATCAGATGAGCTGAAGCCTATAATATAAGCAGGCACACAAGTAAACAGTATGCAAATTGGTCCCGTGGATACTAGTACAAAGTATGCAAACTGGTGACCTGCATAAGGGTACATCATATTCCAAATAGTCACCTACATATTAGTACATGATGAGGGGAAAAGGGTGAGTGGTGCACTTAGGAGTCTCTGGAGACAAAGAACTTTGTCCTTGGAGGCAGAGAGAGGAATGTATGAGAGTATAGTTTTACCAACGCTCTTATATGGGTGTGAAGCATGGGTGATGAATGTTGCAGCGAGGAGAAGGCTGGAGGTAGTGGAGATGTCATGTCTGAGAGCAATGTGTGGTGTGAATATAATGCAGAGAATTTGTAGTTTGGAAGTTAGGAGGAGGTGCGGGATTACCAAAACTGTTGTCCAGAGGGCTGAGGAAGGGTTGTTGAGGTGGTTCGGACATGTGGAGAGAATGGAGCGAAACAGAATAACTTCAAGAGTGTATCAGTCTGTAGTGGAAGGAAGGCGGGGTAGGGGTCGGCCTAGGAAAGGTTGGAGGGAGGGGGTAAAGGAGGTTTTGTGTGCGAGGGGCTTGGACTTCCAGCAGGCATGCGTGAGCATGTTTGATAGGAGTGAATGGAGACAAATGGTTTTTAATACTTGACGTGCTGTTGGAGTGTGAGCAAAGTAACATTTATGAAGGGGTTCAGGGAAACCAGCAGGCCGGACTTGAGTCCTGGAGATGGGAAGTGCAGTGCCTGCACTCTGAAGGAGGGGTGTTAATGTTGCAGTTTAAAAAACAGTAGTGTAAAGCACCCTTCTGGCAAGACAGTGATGGAGTGAATGATGGTGAAAGTTTTTCTTTTTCGGGCCACCCTGCCTTGGTGGGAATCAGCCAGTGTGATAATAAAAAAATAAAAAAAAATATTAGTACATCATAAAGAAAGTGGTCCACTGCATACAAGTACATAATACTGTACATAAATTGGTTTCCTATTTATATCATACACAAACTGGTCCCCTGTGCACACTGTAAATAGCTTATGGATTAATATACTGTATAAGCATTCAAATCATTCGCAAGATAATCTTCATTTACCGTCAATACTTCATTCATTGTAATTAACAGAGTAGTTAAGTGATTTCATACTATAAATTCTTCTCTGTGTTCTTGGGAAATCTCTATAGTTTCATGTGATTACACAGGTACTATATCAAATAAACAAAGCTGCAGAACATAACTACAGTAAACTCCAAAATATATACAATAATGAACTGTATGACTTTCATATACAGTATTGTAGTTTGTACTTTCAACATGATATCTAGTTTTGTTTTACAAACAAAAATCTGTAAGGAGCTGCATTCAATTCCACAATCTATATAAATAATAACAGTAATAATAATACAGTGGTCCCTTGAATTACAAATGGTCTTGAGTTACAATTTACTCTCATACAGGAATTTAGTTATGAGTTGCAAAAAAATTTTGAAAACAGTACACGTACAATGGTCGGTGAATGTGGTTGGGCCTCAGCCTGGAGACAAGACAGGATGATGAAAAGATTTTAAATAGAGCCCCTCACCAGCATCAAGGGAGGTTCCTTGATGCTGGTGAGGGGCTCTTGATCTGGGGAATTGGATCTGTGTTCCAATTCCCCGAATTAAGTCTGAATTCCTTTTATACCCTCCCACCCACTGGTGCTGTATAATCCCTAAGGGTTTAGCACTTCCCCATGAATATAATAATGGAGATGAATGTGAGGAAGGGAGGGAGACGGTACAGAATGTGTTCCAGACGTCGGGGTGGGAGACTGCAACAAGAGTAAATATTAAATCTACAATTCTTTACCAAATCCTTGTCCTTCAATACAGTACAGTGGACCCCCGCCTTACGATATTAATCCATTCCTGAGAGCTCATTGTGAGCCAAAATTATCGTAAGGCGAATTAATTTTCCCCATAAGAAATAATGGAAATCAAATTAATCAGTGCAAGACACCCAAAAGTCTGAAATTTTTTTTTTTTTACCACATGAAATATTAATTTTAATACACACAAACTTAAGAAGACATGCACAATTAATACTCTACTAAGAATAGAATACATGACACCTTTATTGAAGATCTAGTGATGACTGATGGGATGGGAAGAGGGGAGAGTGTGGAAGTTGTTATTGTTTAGAAGGGGAATCCCCTTCCATTATGACTTGAGGTATCAAGTCCTTTTCCGGGGTTACTTCCCTTCTTCTTTTAATGCCACTAGGACCAGCTTGAGAGTCACTGGACCTCTGTTGCACAACAAATCTGTCCATAGAGCTCTGTACCTCCCGTTCCTTTAAGATTTGCCTAAAATGGGCCACAACATTGTCAGTGTAATAGTCACCAGCACGGCTTGCAATAGCTGTGTTAGGGTGCTTTTCATCCATAAAGGTTTGCAGTTCAACCCACTTTGCACACATTTCCTTAATCTTTGAAGTAGGCACAATGGATTCCAGAACTGGCATAGGCTTCTCAGGGTTAGCCCCAAACCCTTCAAAATCTTTCTTAATTTCCATACTAGTTCTCACCCTTTTTACCACAAGGTTGGCACTAGAAGCTTACTTGGGGCCCATGGTGACTTATTTTGCATTTACAAGCACAAAAAACACTGGGATAAGGTGAAATGTACCAAATGTATGCATGGATGCGACTGCACTGGCTGGCTTGTAAACACTGGCGCTGAGGCCACACATGGGACGCGTCCCAAACGAATCGTGTGAGGCGAGTTTTTTAGCGTGAGGCGAGGCAAAAATTTTTGCGTTAAAATGTATCGTATGGCGGATTTAACGTAACGTAATGCCATCGTAAGGCAGGGGTCCACTGTATAAACTAAGTATGTATTCTTATTCTCATGTACCATATGTCTCATTATCTAGTAATTATAAGTTAGTTTTAAGGCTGCCCAAAATGTCTTGCATAACAAGGGACTTTTCTATATTATTAGTATAATAAAAAATGAAGTGCTAAACCTACAAGGGTCATACAGCACAGCAGGGCAGGAAAGGGTGCAAGAGTATTGGGTAGCAAGAGGGAGAGAGACTATTATTAGGTCATGGAGTGCAGCAGGGCAGTGGATAGTGCAGGGGTAGAGGGTAGCAAGAGATTGTGGTAGAAAGGGCTGTGAGGAGTGCTAGAGGCATTATCATCAGATATGTAGATGAATAGTTCACAGAACCGACAAGTTGATAAATTAGACACACATGCAACACTTGGATATCTTTAACCCTTTCAGGGTCCACAGGTCCTCTCAGAGACTTGTTCTCAGGGTCCCCCAAATTTCTAAAAAAAAAAAATTATTTTTCTTATGAAAAGATAGAGAATCTTTTCCCGATCATAATGACACCAAAAGTACGAAATTTGATGGAAAACTTAAGGAATTATGCTCTCACGAATTTAGTGGTCTCGACGATGTTTACGCATTGGCGATTTTGCCCACTTTGAGCCCTATTTTCAGCCAATTCCAGTGTACTAGTCAACAAAAATCATACCTATTTCGCTAGAACTACATTTTTTTCTATCGAATGAGTACAAGAAACCACCTATTTACCGATTTCAACTATCCAATACAGTGGTCAGAATTTAGCAATTTTGCCAATTTCACACAAATTTCAAAAGATGCCAATTTCCAAATAGGGTCCAGAATAAACAAGAAAGACATTCCTGGCACTAAAATAACATTTCCTCTGTTCATTAGTCACATCCCCACGCCCCTCTTACATTCTTTTGCTTTCCATTTTGAATTTTTATTCTCACAAAAAATAGATGATTTACTGTTATGCAGACTACTGCATTAGTGTAGAAATGGTATAAATAATATCGGCGCACTTGTGAAAGAATATTAGTCACCAGTTGATGTGTATTGGATGCTTAGCATGATTTGTTTACTTTTGAGCTTTGGTAAAAATCGAACATTTCTGCTACTTTGAGCTCAATTTCAAGGTACTTTTCATTGTAAAACCAGTCAAAATCATCTCAATTTCTGTAATATGTCTTCCATTCTATCAAGTGAGACCAGGAAAACTAGAATACAACAATAAATACCATATGAAAATACAGTGCAAAGTCGCTGTTTTAATCCAAAAATACGGTCAAAGTTTTTTTTCTCGTTACGCACTGTGTGCTGCAGGATTTTTTTTATACTGCGCACACTGACCATGTAGACCCATTCTTTCATATGTAGGCCTACCAGCTTTCTCTCATTAGATTTGAAGGCGCTAGAATTTATGAGCACTAGTACATCAAGGAACCTGGCACGTAAGCCGTACTAGTACGGCCGAAACCCTGAAAGGGTTAATGAAGAAACATTTCGCCACACAGTGGCTTCATAAGTTATTAAAGATACCCAAGTGTTGCACATGTGTCTAATTTATTAACTTTTCAAGATTGATGGACTGACTACATCGACTCAAAGCTGAGGGACTGATTACCTCAAACTCCTCCTGTTCTTCACCATTCTCCTTTGTATGGACTGATGAAGCCACTGTGTGGCGAAACGTTTTCTCATTAAAGATACCCAAGCGTTGCACGTGTGTCTAATTCATCATCATCACAGTTTGTGCAGTAAATCAGTTGCTGTCAAAAAGTCAATGAGAGAGTCTGGGTTAAAGGAGGGTCCATCAGCAAGAAGGGAAGGTAAAGTAAGGGCAGTAGAGCGGTGACAACGTTGGAGGTAAATTCTGCATGCTCATTGACAGAGTGGGCAGTCCAACAGAATATGGCTAACAGAAACTGGTGCCTGATAATTTTCACAATGGAACAGGGTACCTCTCCATGAGATACCCGTGAGTAAGATGAGTGTGGCTGAAGATGGGAGAGAGTAGTTTCCCAACTTTGATACTGATGACAAGAAGATGGCCAGAAGCCTATACAGTGGACCCCCGGTTATCGTAATTAACACGTTCTAGAAAGTGTGACTAAAGCCAAATTTGACGATATCCAAATTCATTTTCCCCATAAGAAATAATGTAAATCCAATTAATTCATTCCAGACACCCAAAAGTATTAAAAAAAAATATTTTTTTTACATGAAATACTGTATACATTTACCGTCTTCCATATGTCAGGTAGGTTGCTCACTTTCAAGGAATGTGTTGAAGACTGTGGTTAGTGGCACACACACTGTCTCTGCTCCCTCTCTAAGAACCCACGGAGAGATGTTGTCCGGTCCCACCGCCTTTGAGGTATCAAGGTCACTTAGCTTCTTCACCTCCTCCTAGGTTGTGTGTAATTCATCCAACACTCATTGGTATATCCCTTGTTGGTGTACCTCTTTGTTTTGTCTTCCTAGTGTCCCTTCTGCCTCCACTGTAAATGCTTCCTGAAATCTTGTGAGCTCCCCACCTTCTTTCCTCAGCCTGATTACCTGGTCCTTGACTGTTGTCTTCCTCCTGATGTGGCTATAAAGCAGTTTCGGAACAGACGTACGTGTGTGTGTGTGTGTGTGTGTGTTTGTTTTTAAGGATTATATATATATACAGTGGAACCTCTACTTACGAGTTTAATCCATTCCATGACCTTGCTCACATCTGGATTTGCTCGTTTGCAGAGTCAATTTTCCTCCTTTAAATTAACTGAAATGGAATTAACTCATTCCAGTGGAATTCCAGGCACAACAAAATACTTCAATAATTTCCCTAATATCAACTCTACAGCTTATTTATCTATCACAATTCATCTAATATGACATAATAAACAATATTAATAACATAGAAACATGATATACGTATACACTAGAATGAATAAAATACATGTCATTACATATGTGGCTAGTGGTCGTGGCACCGGCCATTGTTGTTGTTGGGGTTTAAAGAGCCACCACAGTGGCCATTTCTGCTCCTGACTACATGTGTAGAGAACCTAGGATAACCCAAAAAACCCAGACAGAGTGACTTATAATTACTACACTCTTAGTGCTACACTTAATTGTTACACTTTGTCATTGACTACTACTGCTTTGGTATTGTACATATCCTAGAAGTGGTATGCTGGTACTGCCTGGCCAAATCCTTAACCCTCCACCTAGTTTGTTTAACTATGATTTCCTGCTTTAATTCCATGGAAATCATCCTCTTTTTCTTCTCAGCACTGTCCTTTGCATTTGCTTTCTTAGGACTCATGGTTAGAAACAAGAAATTTTGCAAAATAACTGCACAAAACGTAAGGAAAACACGAGAATTCCCTCCACCACGAGTGGAGTGGACTGAGCGTAGTTTTGACACATACTGACATCTCGTGGTAGCATTCGGAAACTCGCTTATAGTATAGGGTACAACAAGGTTTGCCACTGCTGTTTTAAGTTGTCTGCCATTGCTGATTCATGATGTCCGCCATTGCTGCTTCATGTTGTCTACCACTGCTGCTTCATGTTGTCTGCCACTGCTACCTCATGATGTCTGCCACTGCTGCTTCATGTTGTCTGTCACTGCTACCTCATGATGTCTGCCACTGCTACTTCATGTCTGTCACTGCTACCTCATGATGTCTGCTCCCACTTTTGCTAGCGAGTTGAAGAGCTCTCCAATATGTGAAGGTTGAGGGGCAGTGCCAATCGGACAGGTACTGGAAGGTGACATCATTTGTTTACTCTTGAACATCGCCAAAGAATCGAACATTTCTGCTACTTTGAGCTCAATTTCAAAGTACTTTTCATCGTGAAACCAATCAAAATCATATCTATCTCTGTAGTATGACTTCCAGTCTATCAAATGAGACCAAAAAAAAATGAGAATACAACTATAAAAAACATACGAAAATATACCGCTAAGGGGAAACTAATGGCTGAGAAGTGAACTCCGTTATTTATGGTCCGATTTCTTTCATTTTTGGTGTCTGTTAAGTAGCATCTTTCCATCATACATTGCCCAAGTTTCAATAAGATAGTTCAACAAACAACTGAGATCCAGTTCCCTAGATCAAGAGCAGGAGCCCCTCACCAGCATCAAGGAACCTCCCTTGAGGCCCACTCACATCTGGAAATTTCGCTCGCATCTAGAAGCAAAAAATCAGTCGAGCAACTGCTTGTATATCTGGAAGAACTCTCACGTGGGTGCACTCATAAGTGGAGGTTACACTGTATATATATATGTATATACAGTGGACCCTTGACCAATGGCTTTAATCCATTCCAGAAAACTAGCCTTTAGTCGAATTAGCCGTTAGTCAAATAAATTTTCGCCATAAGAAATAATGGAAATAGAATTAATCTGTTCCAGACACCCAAAAGTATTAAACAAATAATTTTTTTTTACATGAAATATACATTTCCCTACACAGAAACGAATGGTACATGCAAAATAAACAATAATTAAATGCCGCTTACCTTTATTGTGGAGTTGTTGATGAGTGATGCACCAGCAGCAGGGAAGATTCAGGTTTTCTATTGTTTGGAAGGGGAATCCCATTCCATAAAGACTTCAGGTACCAAGTCTTTTGGTGGGGTTACCTCTCTTCTTGGTTTTTTAATGCCACTAGAACCAGCTTGAGAGTCACTGGGCCCCTGTCGCACAAAATACGTATCTGTCCAGAGAGCTCTGTTTCTCACGTGCCCTTAGGATTTCCCTAAAATGAGACACAGGCTTGTCATTGTACATGTTGCCAATATGGCTTGCAACAGCTGTGACAGGATAAAATTTATCCATAAATGCTTGCACCTTTGTGAACATTGTACACATTTCCTTAATCCTTGACAAAGGCAACTTCCTCTGTCTCTCTTCCTCCTGCTCTGAAGCACATTCCTGAGCTGTGATCTGTTGAGGTTGCACCTCAAGCTCTTGCAGCTCTCCAGTGGTTAGTTCTTCGTCGTCATTCTGCACCAACTCTTCCACATCCTCGCCACAAACCTCCAACCCCATGGACTTCCCCAATGACACAATAGCTTCCACAACTGGCACAGGCTCCTGAGGGTTAGCCCCAAACCCTTTAAAATCCCTCTCTTGTACACATTGTGGCCACAGTTTCCTCCAAGCAGAGTTTAAAGTCCAGCAAGTCACTCCCTCCCAAGCCTTACCTATAAGGTTTATGCAACTGAGGATATTGAAGTGATCTTTCCAAAACTCTCTTAGGGTCAATTCAGTGTCTGAGGTCACTTCAAAGCACTTTTGAAACACTTTTGTGTAGAGTTTTTTGATGTTTGAAATGACCTGCTGGTCCATGGGCTGGGAGGAGAGGAGTTGTATTAGGAGGCAAAAACTTCACTTTAATGAAGCTAAACTCCCCTGCAATTTGCTCTTACAAGCCGTAAGGATGAGCAGGAGCATTGTCCATTACCAGGAGGCACTTGAGTGACAATTTCTTTTCCAGGAGATAATTTTTCACAGTGGGGTGAAACACACCATAAAACCGGTCCATGAAAATTTCCCTAGTGACCCATGCCTTAGTGTTTGATCTCCACAGCACACATAAATTACCCTTGACGATACTGTTTTTCTTGAACACTCTGGGAGTTTCAGAGTGATACCCCAATAAAGGCTTCACTTTGCAATCACCACTAGCATTACTACACAACATAGGCTTATGTCCTTGGAGTGCCTTTTCCTCCTGAGTAATGTAGGTCCTATTTGGCATTTTCTTCCAAAACAGGCCTGTTTCATCACAATTAAACACTTGTTTAGGTTTTAAGTTTTCAGTGTCTATGTACTCCTTAAAGTCCTGCATATATTTTTCAGCCACTTTTTTGTCCGAACTGGCAGCCTCACCATGCCTTACCACACTGTGTATGCCACTACGATTCTTAAATCTCTCAAGCCAACCTTTGCTGGCCTTAAATTCATCAATATCATCAATATTTTGCCTTTTCACATATTACTGAATGAGACACACTATCTCCTAATAATTGTTTTTCGTTTATCCACACCAACAACAGTCTTTCCACCTCTTCAATTATTGGCGATCTCCGTTTTGAAAACATACTTGCACCTTTCGCAACAACAGCTTCCTTGATTGCCTTTCTGTTCGCCAAGATAGTAGTGATGGTTGAATGGGGTTTGTTATATAGCCTTTCCAACTCAGACATACGAACTCCACTTTCATATTTTTTAACCCTTTGACTGTCGCAACCCCCAATCCTGAGGTGTCTCCTGGTGTCGCAAAATTTAAAAAAAAAAAATTATTTTTTCTTATGAAATGATAGAGAATCTTTTCCCGATTGTAATGACACCAAAAAAACGAAATTTGATGGAAAACTGACGGAATTATGTTCTCGCGAAGTTAGCGACCTCGGCGCTGTTTACAAATCGGCGATTTCGCGCACTTTGAGCCCTATTTTCGGCTAATTCCATTGTTCCAGTCGCCCAAACTCATAGCTATTTCTTTAGAACTCCATTTTTTCTATCGATTGAGTACAAGAAACTGCCCATTTACCGATTTCAACCTAATAATGTGGTCAGAAATTTGCAATTTGGCCAATTTCACGAAAACTAAAAAAATGACAATTTCAAAATAAGGTCCAGAATGAACAATGCAGACATTCCTGGCTCTAAAATAACATTTTTCTTTGCTCATCAGTCATGTCTCCAGGCCCCTCTGATATTACTCTTGCTTTCTATTTTGAATTTTTATTCAAACAAAAAATAGAAGACTTACTATTATGCAGACTACTGCAATACTGTAATAATTGTATAAATAACATCAATCCATTCATGACTGCATATTAGAATGGCTAGTTGGACATTTATTGGACAATGGCATCATTTGTTTACTTTTGAACATTGGCAAAAATCAAACATTTCCCCTACTTTGAGCTCCATTTCTAGGTTCTTTTTATAGTAAAATCAATCAAAATCACCTCTATTTCTATAATATGTTTTCCATTCTATCAAATGAGACCAAGAAAACGAGAATACAACCATAAATACTATACGAAAATAGACCACAAAGTCGGCATTTTAATTAAAAAAAAAACGGTCAGAGTTTTTTTTTTCTCATTATGCACTGTGTGCTCCAGGATTTTTTTTATGGTGCACACTGACCACACAGACCCATTCTCTCACATGTGGGCCTACCAGCTTTCTCCTGCTTGATTTGAAGCCGCTAGAATTTATGAGTATATATACGTCAAACACGGTACCTCGTAAGACGTAAATATACGGCCGTGACAGTCAAAGGGTTAATGATCTCTTTCTTCATTTCCATTGTAATTCTCACCCTTTTTACCACAGGCTTGGCACTAGAAGCTTTCTTGGGGCCCATGGTGGCTTATTTAGCAGTTACAAGCACTAAAAACACTGGAATAATACAAAATATATCACAGGTACACGTGGAATCGACCGCAACAGCTTGTAAACAATGGCACACTGAGTCTTGGAGTGGCTGGGCCAAATCAGGCCACGCTCCGGCTGCATGGACACGTTCGGGACGAAAGCTGTTAGATGAGTTTTTCGCCGTTGGTAGAGCCAATTTTTTGACGCCAAAGAGCACCATTAGACGAATTTGGCGTTAGTCGATGCCGCTGTTGGTCGGGGGTTCACTGTACAGTGGACCCCCGCATAACGATGGCATCACATAGCGATTTTTCCGCATAACGATTACTTTTATCGCAAAATTTTTGCCGCGCATACCGATTAAAAACCCGCTTACCGATTTTCGTCCGAGACGCGTCCAATGTGCCCTCACATGTGCCGGCCGTCCCATTGTTTGGGGAAAATTCATTCGCATAACGATTATTTCGCATAACGATGAGCCCTCTTGCACGGATTAAAATCGTTAACCGGGGGTCCACTGTATATATTGTTACACCTGTTACCTTCCACATAACTTTGAGCAAATATTACTTAATATGTATTATATTGCGAACTTCCTTATTAAATGCTAAAATAAGCAAGTCCGACTATATAATATTATCTGGGGCCTCATATGAGTTACCAAATGGAATCATGTAAATTTATGTACATACAGTGGACCCTCGCCTAACAAACGCATCGCATAACGTTAAATCCGCCTAGCGATACATTTTAACCCTTTGAGGGTTTTCATCGTACTAGTACGTCTTACGCGTAGGGGTTTTTGACGTACTAGTACGCATAAATTCTAGCGGCCTCAAATCTAGTGGGAGAAAGCTGGTAGGCCTTCATATGAAAGAATGGGTCTATGTGGTCAGTGTGCACAGTCTAAAAAAAATCCTGCAGCACACAGTGCATAATGAGAAAAAAAAACTTTGACCATTTTTTTGGAATAAATCAGCGACTTTGCAGTGTATTTTCGTATGGTATTTATTGTTGTATTCTAGTTTTCTTGGTCTCATTTTATAGAATGGAAGACATATTACAGAAATTGAGATGATTTTGGCTGGTTTTATAATGAAAGGTGCCTTGAAATTGAGCTCAAAGTAGCAGAAATGTTCGATTTTTACCAAACTTCAAAAGCAAACAAATCGTGCCAAGCGTGCAATACACGTCAACTGGTGAGTCTAATATTCTTTCACAAGTGCACCAATAATTTTTATACCATTTTTTACACTAATGCAGTAGTCTGCATAACAGTAAATCTTATATTTTTTGTGAGAATAAAAATTCAAAATGGAAAGCAAAAGAATATAAGAGGGACCTTGAGACGTGACTAATGACTAGAGGAAATGTCATTTTAGTGCCAGGAATGTCTTTCTTGTTTATTCTGGACCCTATTTGGAAAATGGCATCTTTTGAAATTTGTGTGAAATTGGCAAAATTGCTAAATTCTGACCACTGTACTGGATAGTTGAATTTCATAAATGGGTGGTTTCTTGCACCCATTCGATAGAAAAAATGGAGTTCTAGCGAAATATTCATGTTTTTTGTCGACTAGTACAGCGAAATTGGCCGAAAATGGGGCTCAAAGTGGGCAAAATCGCCGATGCGTAAACATCACCGAGACCGCTAACTTTGCGAGAGCATAATTCCGTAAGTTTTCTATCAATTTCCAAACTTTTGGTGTCTTTATGATCGGGAAAAGATTCTCTATCTTTACATAAGAGAAAATAATTTTTTTTTTTTTTGAAATTTGGCCGACCCTGAGAACGAGTTTCGGAGAGGGCCTGTCGACCCTCAAAGGGTTAATGCAAAAATTTTGCCTCGGCTAGTGCTAAAAAACTCGCTTAATGCGATTCGTTCGAGACGTGTCCATGTGCGGCCTGATCCCGCCTCACTTGTTCCGTGGGTGCCAGTGTTTACAAGCCAGCCAGCGTTTTTAGTGATTGCACCTGCAAAATAAGTCACCATGGGCCCCAAGAAAGCTTCTAGTGCCAACCGTACAGCAAAAAGGGTGAGAATTACTATGGATATGAAGAAAGAGATCATTGCGAAGTATGAAAGTGGAGTGCATGTCTCCGAGCTGGCCAGGTTGTACACAAAACCCCAATCAACCATTGCTACTATTGTGGCCAAGAAAAAGGCAATCAAGGAAGCTGTTCTTGCCAAAGGTGCAACTTTGTTTTCGAAACAGAGATCGCAAGTGATAGAAGATGTTGAAAGACTGTTATTGGTGTGGATAAACGAAAACAGATAGCAGGAGATAGCATCTCTCAAGCGATCATATGTGAAAAGTTTAGGAAGTTGCATGACGATTTAATTGGAAAAATGCCTGCAACTAGTGGTGATGTGAGTGAATTTAAGGCCAGCAAAGGTTGGTTTGAGAGATTTAAGAATTGTAGTGGCATACATAGTGTGATAAGGCATGGTGAGGCTGCCAGTTCGGACCAAAAAGCAGCTGAAAAATATGTGAAGGAATTCAAGTACATAGACAGTGAAGAATTGAAACCTGAACAAACGTTTAATTGTGACGAAACAGGCCTGTTTTGGAAGAAAATGCCAAGCAGGACCTACATTACTCAGGAGGAAAAGGCACTCCCAGGACATAAGCCTATGAAAGACAGGCTTACTCTGTTCATGTGTGCTAATGCTAGTGGTGATTGCAAAGTGAAGCCTTTATTGGTGTATCACTCTGAAACTCCCAGAGTGTTCAGGAAAAACAATGTCCTCAAGGCTAATTTGTGTGTGATGTGGAGGGCAAACAGTAAGGCATGGGTCACTAGAGACCTTTTCTATGACTGGTTACACCATGCATTTGCCCCCACTGTGAAAAATTACCTCCTGGAAAATAAATTGGACCTTAAGTGCCTCCTGGTATTAGACAATGCTCCTGGTCACCCTTCAGATGTGGCAGAGCGACTTTCTGCAGACATGAGCTTCATTAAGGTGAAGTTTTTGCCTCCTAATACCACTCCTCTCCTGCAGCCCATGGACCAGCAGATCATTGAAAACTTCAAAAAACTCTACACAAAAGCTATGTTTGAAAGGTGCTTTGTAGTGACCTCAGAAACTCAATTGACTCTAAGAGAGTTTTGGAGAGATCACTTTAGCATCCTCAATTGTGTAAACATTATAGATAAGGCTTGGGAGGAAGTGACTAAGAGGACCTTGAACTCTGCTTGGCAGAAACTGTGGCCAGAATGTGTAGACAAAAGGGATTTTGAAGGATTTGAGGCTAACCCTGAGAAGTGTATGCCAGTTGTGGAATCAATTGTGGCATTGGGGAAGTCCTTTGGGTTGGAGGTTAGTGGGGAGGATGTGGAAGAGTTGGTGGAGGAGGACAATGAAGAACTAATCACTGATGAGCTGCAAGATCATCTTCAACAACAAGAGGCCAGACCTGAGGAAACTGCTCCGGAGGAGGGGATAGAGAAATTGAGGAAGTTGCTTACTTCAAAGATTAAGGAAATGTGTGCAATGTGGCTTAAAGTGCAAACCTTTTTTGATGAAAATCACCCTCACACAGCTATTGCAAGCTGTGCTGGTGACTATTACACTGACAATGTTGTGAAACACTTTAGGAAAGTCATAAAGGAACAGGAGGTACAGGCCTCTATGAACAGATATGTTGTGCGACAGAGGTCCAGTGACTCTCAAGCTGGTCCTAATGGCATTAAAAGAAGAAGGGAAGTAACCCCGGAAAAGAACTTGCCATCTCAAGTCCTAATAGAAGGGGATTCCCCTTCTAAACATTAACACCATCCACACTCTCCCCTCCTCCCATCCCATCAATCATCACCAGATCTTCAGTAAAGGTAAGTGTCATGTAATTGTACATGTGTTCTTCAGTTTGTGTGTATTAAAATTAATATTTCATGTAGTAAAAATTTTTTTTTTTCATACTTTGGGGTGTCAGGAATGGATTAATTTGATTTCCATTATTTCTTATGGGGAAAATTAATTCGGCTAACGATAATTTCGCTTAACGTTGAGCTCTCAGGAATGGATTAATATCATTAGGCGAGGGTCCACTGTAGTAAAATTATTCAGATTAGGTGTAATAGTGCAATATGTGAAGCACTTGTGTAACAGTCAGTTTCTGGTCAACATGCTCACCCTCTAAGCATATGTCACGTGATCTACCTTATGTTAGGTCACCCCTCCCTCCACTATTGACAGTAGTAGCTGATCTACAGCTCAAGGTGCATCGCTTGGAAATCCTATGTTGTAACAGAGCCATATTCCCTTAGATCATACTTAAGGTGCTCATGGGGGCCTTATCTGTATATTACAGCCCATGTCAACTTTCTGACATATTCACTGGTGATCTGAAAACCTCTGGGTAATAATTTGTAACTTCATTTGTGTGATTAGAAATGAAACCTTAAGGTCCTGTACGTAGTTCTCTGTAAATATTGTGCACTCGTAAGATACGAGAGAAAAGCTAATCTTTTATTATTGATATGTTCTAAGGAACAATATATTAAAGGTCATAAATTTTTACTTGTGATTTTTTGACTCCTCATGGAAAGTAGTTAGAAATTCATCAACTTATTGTAACTCGACATCCTGTAAGTGAAAAAGAGGATAAGAGGGCGATAATATAAAATGTTCCTTAAATATTCAACAATGTAATACAGTAAAAATAAATTCTTTTACAATTAGTTTTAGATTGACTCATTTTTCCTGCTAGACAGATAATAAATATATAATCTTTTTCTACATACTGAAAAAAATAACAATAACAGTTTGGTTTGCCTGGTTTCCTCAAAACTTTGCATTAACCGCATATAATTTTTTAACACACCCGTTGTCTCCCACTGAGGTTGGGTGACCCGAAAAAAAAAGACATACTTTCATCATACTATCGAAGATACGGTACTATGTTCCACAGTCAGCCCTCCTGGCCCTTTATCACTCTCTTATTTACCCCTATCTCACCTATGGAATTTGTGCATGGGGCTCAACAACAATTAACCATCTCAGACCACTAATTACCCAACAAAAGGCTGCAGTTAGAATGATGATAAATTCTCACTACAGGCAACACACTCCACCAATATTCAAAACACTCAACCTACTCACCATACAAAACATCCATACTTATTATTGCACCTATTACATACATAGAACACTTAACTCTGATATTAACCCTCCCCTCAAACATCTCCTTGCCAACCTCAACAGAACACATGACCATAACACAAGGCACAGATCACTCTTTGATGTTCCTCGTGTCCATCTCACGCTATGCAAAAACTCAATGCACATAAAAGGCCCTAAAATCTGGAATTCATTACCTGTAAATATAAAAGAAACACTACCTGTTTATAAATTCAAGTCTCTTCTCAAAGATCACTTACTCACTCAAAACCAAATAAATACTGAATAACTGAACCTTATAAATTGTATATCCTATATGTTACTCACAATTATATCACACAAATGTTAAACCTAGGACCCAATCTAACTTTATTATTTTTTTAAATACACAACCTAACAGAATAGTACTCCATTCGACAATGTACAGCAATGCAAGCAACCATATGACCTGTCTTTGTAATACTCATTTGTGCTTTATAGTTATCTGTTTACAATAATGTTTTATCACTGATTTCATCATTGCTTAGTTAATCTTAAGTTAATTTTAAGCCAGCCCGTAATGCTATGCATATAAGTGGCTTTGGCATGCTGCTCTTACCTGTATTTTTTGTACCTCTGTATGTATGCTTAAATTACTAAATAAATAAATAAATAAATAAATAAATAAATAAATAAATAATTATCATTCATTCTAACACTCTTGCCAGAGGCATGCCAACATTACAGCTCAGATGCCCTTTCAAACTAACATTTCCCCACCCCTACTTCAGAGTGCAGGCACTCTACCTCCCTGCTCCATGATGCAAGCCTGGCTAACCAGCTTTCCTGAATCCCTTCAATAAAAGTTACCTTGCTTACATTCCAACAGCATGTCAAGACATAAAAGCTACTTGCCTCCACTCCTGTATAACACACTTGCACATGCCTGTTGTATAAAAATGATACAACTAATATTTTAGTATTACCCTTAAAAGTTTAATCAATAAATCAACATTGTTGTTTGGATAATAATGTTAAAAATACATTACATTAACACAGTTGTTTAAACAGTACTGGAATTCTAATGAGAAGATTTTCTAGTTTGCTTTATATTGTACTTACAATAACAAACATAAGAACATTATATACAGTACTGTCTTTCTTATTTCCCAAACCTAATATTTAATATTTGTGTTTAAATGCTTATAAACTCATAAGTGTTAAAAACCCTTAATCACAATAATCAGATTATTAAAACTAATTAAAATTATAAAAAAATAGTGTTTATTTACTATCCTTGCAAATTATATCTTAAATTATTTTCATAAGTATAATCTAGTCTTGTGCTGGCTTCCTTTCCTTGTCCTGATCTATTAAGTAAATACTTGTTCAAATACAGTAACATGAATCTTTCTATACACTGCAATACTTCAAAGCTCTTGGTTTAATAAGAGAAGCTACAGATATATTTACCACTTCTCAACTGATGGCAACCTTAGATTTGAAGTGCTGGTAGTGAGAGTGGCTTGAACACAGGCTTCTGAAGGAACGCCAGCCACAGACTGAAGGTAATGAAGTGTAGCAGATGCAGCAGGTGAGGAATTAATATTGGACGAGTTTCTTTCCAAACTACAAAACTCAGTTTCATTCTGCAAATCTGAGAATGCAAGTGCTGAAGTGCTTCTTGTTGAAAAAGTATCAGGACTGCGGAGTGGCACAGAAAGACACTCAGGTAGAGCTATATTAACAGTATGTAATGAGGAATTATAAACAGGAAATCTCCCTCCGGCTATTATATTTTGAGACATTTGAGATGTATTTTCTAAATCCAATGCTATTAAGGCAGAATGATCTGTTATTGAGGGAGAACTAACTGACAAAGTGTTATCACAACTTGCTGGAAAAGTATCCTTTGGATTGAGGATATTAGAATTTGCATTTAAGGGTATACCATCAATTTCCACTGATGAAGTCATAACTGATGCAACTCCTAATATTCTGGATGAGACTGGTAATGTTTCCTGATTGCAAACATTATTATCATTTAAGATCTTATTTTGAATATCGTAAAAGGCCACATTCTGAGATTCAACACTTTGAAAATCAGAGTCACTAACTGTATTTGCATGTTGCGGTGAAGTATCATATGTATGTTTTTCTACATGTTTCTTTAAACTGCTTTTAGCTGTAAATAAAGATCCACATTCATCACATCTGAAAGGTTTTTCCCCTGTGTGAGTTCTCTTATGTTTATTAAGAGTGCCAATCTGTGCAAATGATACACCACATAAAAGACATTTATGGGGCTTTTCTCCAGTATGAGTTCGGATGTGGATTCTCAACTGTGATTTTGAAAAGAATCCCATTCCACAACTGTCGCATTTTAAAGGCTTTTCCCCAGTATGTATTTTACGATGCTTTGTTAAATCAGACATATCTGAAAAAACAGCACCACACATTTCACAACAATATGGCCGCTCTCCTGTGTGGGACTTTGTGTGGCGATCAAGGGAATTCTTTACTGGAAATGCTGCACTGCAAATATCACACTTAAAAGGTTTTTCCCCCGTATGAATTTTGTTGTGTCTTGATAAATTTGAATTACTTGAGAATCGAGCACCACAAAAAGAGCACTTAAATGGGCGTTCACCTGTATGGACCATGATGTGCTTTTTATATACACTGCTGATTGAGAAAGCTGCCCCACATGTTTTGCAAATATAGGGCTTTTCCCCAGTATGAACACGCATGTGTACTTTGAGATTTCCAGTCTGTGAGAATGACAACCCACATTCTTGACAAACATAAGGTTTCTCACCAGAATGAATTCTCTTGTGAGTTTTTAGATGACCGCTATGAGCAAAGGATGCATCACATTCTTCACATTTATATGGCCTCTCTCCTGTGTGGGTTCTGCTATGTTTTTTTAAAGAATCTTGCTCATAAAATGATAAGCCACATTCTTTACATATGAAAGGTTTGTACCCAGAATGCAACTTTTGATGTCTTTTTAAGTTGCATTTTTGATTAAACACTGAATTACACTGATCACACTTATAAAGCTTTTCTGATGATTGTAAAGTTAGATCTTTATTAAAATTTTGACTAATATCATAAGAGTTATTACTATTGTTGAACTCTCTTCCTTCCTTTGGATTTTGCTGCAGCAGCTCTAAAAATAAGGTTAAAGAAAAAAAAGACTTCAAAATAAAATATAAAACAAAATCCTTATAACTCTATAAACAATATAAATATTGTACAGTACTATAAAAGATTTAAATGGAAGTACAAAACTGAACAATAGGTAAAAAATAATTCATCTGGAATTACAAAATTATGGGAGATAATTTAACTGGGAGCAAAAAAGTATAGAGAACTAAATACATGTACATTAGTTTTAGAAAAGGACAAAGGCAAGGTCATCATGAGTATAGATAAATTATGAGTTTAGGAAAAAAAAAAACAAACAAAAATTGAATAACAAGCAATACATTTGTGTCTGTGTAGGAAACACACACAAATGCAGTGCAATGACAATGCTTTATTCACACAATGGACTTTTTTCAAGTCAGAGATACACGAGCATGTGTATTTAGGGAGCATGGTGAGGTGCAGAGTCAGGTTAGGTGTGTGTTAAAGCTTAAACTTTGGGAAACTTTAGAAAATAGATAGACAAATATATAAGCAAGCAGAGTTGGATTTAAGAAGGAGCTGTTTAACATGGATCAGCAGGCCTACTCTAGTGCTCCATTCTGTTACTACACTGGAAACCAATCTAGAAACTTCCTGGCAAGAAGCTCAGTTATTTTGTAGCCTCTTCTCCAGAAGCTTCTAGATCAGTTTCCCCACATAGAAATAGAATAGAGCAATAGAGTAGGCCGGCTGGTCCATGCTAGACAGGTTCAAATCCAACCCTTGTCAATTGTACATTTGTGTAATCATTTTTAAAGTTACCTAAAAGCTAAGCTTTAGCACACCTAACAAGCTCATGCAGTGAGCATTTTAGGTGTGTTATGAGATCCTTATTAATATTGTTAATAAGGATCACATATAACTGCATTTTGTCTGTTTCCATTGTGTCAATATTTTATGCTATTTCTCTCCAATGTTTAGTTCAGTAAATGAAATCCCATCATTAATTCTGAGCCTGAAATCATTTGTTTCATATTATAACTGCTTCCTTTTACTTACATACTAGGTTTCATTACTTAAAGCTATTGTAAAGGGAACATAAATATAGGGGCACACAGGTGTCAATATCACCACTGTTGCAATAGCTCTCAATAACTAACTAGATGTAACAGCAGCACTGATAGCATCATCAAAAGAAACAGCCAAAGCAGAATCAGTTTTCACTAACAGTAACAAACTGGAGCTAGGAAAATGCTCAGCAATTCTAACTAGGTGCTGCAGCAACTTTCAGCAAGAGTACCTAACTGTGGCAGTAGTATCTTTCAGTAAAACTAGCTACAGCAGCAGTAGGTTCTAGCAAAACTAGTTGTAGCAGCAATGTTTCAACAGAACTAGCTGCAGCAGCTGTGGCTCATACCAAAACTAGCTGCAACAATATAAATACCAACACCAACAATAATACAACAGCACCACAATCATCACTGGCTAGCCTAAACATCAGCAGAGGATATCTATACCAGCAGCAGAAGCAATTCCAGTAGAATATAGTAGCAGTAGGCAGCAAAGCAGTACCAGTAGATATCAGTAGTAGTAGCAGCAGCAGTAGTGACATGCCAGCCAAAAGCAGCAACAGCAACAACAGCAACTGCATTGTTAGTACTGTACTAGCACTCATGTTAGTAATAAGGTAATTTATACAATAACACCAATTATAATTCTGATGAATTCAACATGAAAAAGCAGATGTTATACACCTGAATATTTTGGGAAAGGATTGTAGGATAACTCAAGGTACAAGGAAGAAGGAAGAGGAAAATGCATAGGATTATATATATAGTAATATACAAGATATTAATCTAAAATTTAGACTAATAAAATTAACTATGGTACAGTAAATGATTATTATTACATTCATGGGAGGAGAGCTAAACCCACAGGAATCATAGTGTCTGAAGGAATGGAAGGCAATCAGGTTCAATACAAAAGGAGAATAGATCAAAATCCCTGGATCAAGAGCCCTCATGGGAATCAAAGCTCCTCCCTTAAGGGGTCTGTATGATATAACCTCGGTATCTATGGGGTTATGTTGCTACAGGTTAACACCATACCAATACTGCTACATCAACTGACTTCATGTTATCATAGAGAAAAATTACCCTAAACAGTACAGTGGAACCTTAAACTGTCCAAATGTATTATAATTATTATAATCATAGGGGGAGTGCTAAACCCGTAGGATTATACAGCTGTCCAAATGTAGATCTATGTTTTTCCAACATTTGAAAGTACGTAAAAAAAAGTAAATCTTCTTTTCCTTTTTTTTTTTTTTACATTTGAAAACGTGTAAAAAAAAACTTTGATCTACTTTTTTTTGTTATATTTGAAAATACGTAAAAAAACGCAGATCCACTTTTGGAGCACTACGCATATGAACGTAAATTTGTTTGGACAGTTTAAGGGTTAATCCATTCCATGACCTTGCTTGCATCTGGATTTACTGGTTAGTCGAGTGAATTTTCCTCTTTTAAATTAATTGAAATGGAATTAATTCGTTCCAGTGGAATTCCAGACACGAGAAAATACTTAAATAATTTCCATAATATCAACTCTCCGGCTAATTTATCTATCACATTTCATGTAATACGATATAATAAACAATATTAATAACATAGAAACATGATATATACACTAGAATGAATAAAATACATGTCATTACGTATGTGGCTAGTGGTGGTGACAGCGGCCATTGTTGTTGTTGGGGTTTATAGGGCCACCACAGTGGCCATTCCTGCTCCTGACTACATGTGTAGAGAACCTAGGATAACCCAAAAAAGTCAGACAGAGTGACTTATAAGTGCTACACTCTTAATGCTACACTTAATTGCTACACTTTGCCACAGCTGCTTCATGTTGTCTGCCACTGCTACCTCATGATGTATGCCACTGCTGCTTCATGATGTCTGCCACTGCTGCTTCATGATGTCTGCCACTGCTGTTTCATGTTTGCCAATGTAATAAAGTTGGTAGAATTACCGACAATATGTAAAGTAAAAGGACACAAGTGAAACTAATGTGACATTTTTATTGTGGCAACAATAAAAATGTCACATTAGTTGCACTTGTGTCCTTTTACTTTACATGATTGCCAATACTGCTTCATGTCTACCACTGCTGCTTCATGTTGTCTGCCACTGCTACCTCATGTTGTCTGCCACTGCTGCTTCATGTTGTCTGCCACTGCTGCTTCATGTTGTCTACCACTGCTACCTCATGGTGTCTGCCACTGCTGCTTCATGATGTCTGCCACTGCTGCTTCATGTTGTCTGCCACTGTTGCTTTATGTCTGCCACTACTGCTTCATGTTGTCTGCCACTGCTACCTTATGATGTTTGCTTCCACTTTTGCTAGTGTGTTGAAGAGCTTTCCAATACATGAAGGTTGAGGGGCAGTGCCAGTCGGACAGGCATTGAATGGCGATGTCATTTGTTTACTCTTGAACATCGCCAAAAAATTGAACATTTCTGCTACTTTGAGCTCAATTTCAACGTACTTTTCGTCGTGAAACCAGTCAAAATTATATCTATTTCTGTAGTATATCTTCCATTCTATCAAATGAGACAAAAAAAAAAAAAAAAGAGAATAAAGCCATAAAAACCATATGAAAATATAACACTAAGGGGAGCTAATGGCTGAGAAGTGAACTCCATTATTTATGGTCCGATTTCTTTCATTTTTGGTGTAAGCTAAGAAGCATCTTTCCATCATACACTGCCCAAGTTTCAATAATATAGTCCAACAAACAACTGAGATCCAATTCCCTACATCAAGAGCCCTCACCAGCATCAAGGAACCTCTCTTGAGGCCCACTCGCATCTGGGAATTTTGCTCGCGTCTGGAAGCAAAAAATTGACCAAGCGACTGCTTGTATTTGGAAAAACTCGCATGCGGATGCACTCATAAGCAGAGGTTCCACTATATTTGCACTGTGATGGTACTGGGGAAGTCAGAAGGATGATTCCTTCATAGGAATATCTTGGGGACAACTCAAGATGTTGAATCATTAATGGCCACATCCAAAATGCTGCAGAAACTGCACATATAGTGGCACAATCTCATCTCATGGAAAGACCTATAATATTAGGCTTAAGAACTGCTAAAGAGAGTTTCCATGTGATGTCACAGGATGAGACATCCACCATACTGCCTGTCAAGTGTGGTCCAGTAATACTGTGTTTACCTCTGGTGAGTCATGACAAAACAGTTTAGTTGAAGAATTCTGAGTTACCTAAGACCTGTTGTGTTGTGGGTTATTCAACACAAAGGGGCAGAAAGAAGAAGTGCTAATGACATTCCTGTCGAGAAAGATCGAGGAAAGTGGCAATCAGTGGACTTTCTGAGTTGCAGGTCAGGATAGTGTCTTTCAAAAGGATAATGCTTTTCTTGATAAGAGGTAAGAAAGTTTTCATTGCATTTATGTATTTAGAAAAGGCATATAATAGGGCATATATGGGAGCAATGTGGCAATGTTGCAAGTGTATGGAATAGGTGGTAGGTTACAGAATGCTGTTAAGAATTTATATGAGGATAGTGAGGCTCAGGTTATGGTATATGGGAGAGGAGGAGATTATTTTCCAGTAAAAGTAGGTCTTAGACAGGGATGTATGATGTCATTGTATTTTTTTTTTTACATATTTATAGATGAGGTTGTAACAGAAGTGAATGCTAGGGTGTTGAGGAGAGGTGAGGGATTAAAAGATAAAAAATCTAATACAAAGTAGGGGTTGTCACAGTGGCTTCTTGCCAATGACTTGGTGCTTTTGGGTGTTTCTAAAGAGAAACTGCTAAGGTTGATGGACGAATTTGGGAGAATATGAAAAAGAAGGAAATTAAAAGTGAACATATGAAAGAGCAAGGTGATGAGAATAACAAAAAATTTAGATAATATCACATTGGATATCAGATTAGAAGGAAGGAGTATGCAGAAAGTGAATGTGTTCAGATATTTGGGAGTGGACTTGTCAGAATACAGGTCTATGAAAGATAAGGTGAACCATAAAATTGAGGGAAAAAAGGTGGGTGGTGCACAGAGGCATCTGTGGGAACAAAGAATGCTGTGTGAAGCATGGGTTTTAAATGCTGCAGAGAGGAGGAGGTTGGAAGCAGTGAAGATGTCATGTTTTAAGAGCAATGTGTGGTGTGAATATTATGTAGAGAATTCATTATTTGGAGATTAGAAGACAGTGTGGAGTTACTAAGAGTATCCAGAGGGCCAAGGAGGGGTTGTTGAGGTGGTTTGGACATTCAGAAGGGATGGAGCAAAATATGACGACTTGGAGAGTGTATAAATCTGTAGTGGAGGGAGGGAGGGGCAAGGAGTCATCTTAGGAAAGGTTGGAGGGAGAGGGAAAAAAGATTTTGTGTATAAGGGGCTTGGAAATCCAACAGGCATGTGTGTGTTAAATAGGAGTGGAGGTAAGTGGTTTTTATGATTTGACATGCTGTTTGAGCAAGGCAACATTTATGAAGGGAGTCAGTGAAACTGGTGAGCCGGACAAGAGTCCTGCAGGTGGGAAGTACAGTTCCTGCACTCTGAAGAATGAGTGGGGATACTGCAGTTTGGAGAGACAGCTGAACTATAGTGTTGGCATATCTCTGGCAAGATGGTGATGTAGTGAGTGGTGGTAAAGTGCTTTTTCTTTTATGGGTCACCCTACCTCAAAGGGAGATGACCAATGCGTTAAAAAAAAATTGAAGATTTACCCTATTTTTGGGGGGATAATAAAATATAACCAGACCAGGGGATGTAAGGGTAGCCTCACCCATTCTCAGGAAAATTGTTAAAAATTTAATATTTCTTAAATAACAAAAAAGGCACAATACCGTGACTGGCACGATACACAAATAACCCGCACATAAAAGAGAGAAGGGGTAGCAGTAATGTTAAATGATCAGTTATGGAAGGAGAAAAGAGAATATGAATGTGTAAATTCAAGAATTATGTGGATTAAAGTAAAGGTTGGATGCGAGAAGTGGGTCATAATAAGCGTGTATGCACCTGGAGAAGAGAGGAATGCAGAGGAGAGAGAGAGATTTTGGGAGATGTTAAGTGAATGTATAGGAGCCTTTGAACCAAGTGAGAGAGTAATTGTGGTAGGGGACCTGAATGCTAAAGTAGGAGAAACTTTTAGAGAGGGTGTGGTAGGTAAGTTTGGGGTGCCAGGAGTAAATGATAATGGGAGCCCTTTGATTGAACTTTGTATAGAAAGGGGTTTAGTTATAGGTAATACATATTTTAAGAAAAAGAGGATAAATAAGTATACACGATATGATGTAGGGCGAAATGAGAGTAGTTTGTTGGATTATGTATTGGTAGATAAAAGACTGTTGAGTAGACTTCAGGATGTACATGTTTATAGAGGGGCCACAGATATATCAGATCACTTTCTAGTTGTAGCTACACTGAGAGTAAAAGGTAGATGGGATACAAGGAGAATAGAAGCATCAGGGAAGAGAGAGGTGAAGGTTTATAAACTAAAAGAGGAGGCAGTTAGGGTAAGATATAAACAGCTATTGGAGGATAGATGGGCTAATGAGAGCATAGGCAATGGGGTCGAAGAGGTATGGGGTAGGTTTAAAAATGTAGTGTTAGAGTGTTCAGCAGAAGTTTGTGGTTACAGGAAAGTGGGTGCAGGAGGGAAGAGGAGCGATTGGTGGAATGATGATGTAAAGAGAGTAGTAAGGGAGAAAAAGTTAGCATATGAGAAGTTTTTACAAAGTAGAAGTGATGCAAGGAGGGAAGAGTATATGGAGAAAAAGAGAGAGGTTAAGAGAGTGGTGAAGCAATGTAAAAAGAGAGCAAATGAGAGAGTGGGTGAGATGTTATCAACAAATTTTGTTGAAAATAAGAAAAAGTTTTGGAGTGAGATTAACAAGTTAAGAAAGCCTAGAGAACAAATGGATTTGTCAGTTAAAAATAGGAGAGGAGAGTTATTAAATGGAGAGTTAGAGGTATTGGGAAGATGGAGGGAATATTTTGAGGAATTGTTAAATGTTGATGAAGATAGGGAAGCTGTGATTTCGTGTATAGGGCAAGGAGGAATAACATCTTGTAGGAGTGAGGAAGAGCCAGTTGTGAGTGTGGGGGAAGTTCGTGAGGCAGTAGGTAAAATGAAAGGGGGTAAGGCAGCCGGGATTGATGGGATAAAGATAGAAATGTTAAAAGCAGGTGGGGATATAGTTTTGGAGTGGTTGGTGCAATTATTTAATAAATGTATGGAAGAGGGTAAGGTACCTAGGGATTGGCAGAGAGCATGCATAGTTCCTTTGTATAAAGGCAAAGGGGATAAAAGAGAGTGCAAAAATTATAGGGGGATAAGTCTGTTGAGTGTACCTGGTAAAGTGTATGGTAGAGTTATAATTGAAAGAATTAAGAGTAAGACGGAGAATAGGATAGCAGATGAACAAGGAGGCTTTAGGAAAGGTAGGGGGTGTGTGGACCAGGTGTTTACAGTGAAACATATAAGTGAACAGTATTTAGATAAGGCTAAAGAGGTCTTTGTGGCATTTATGGATTTGGAAAAGGCATATGACAGGGTGGATAGGGGGGCAATGTGGCAGATGTTGCAAGTGTATGGTGTAGGAGGTAGGTTACTGAAAGCAGTGAAGAGTTTTTATGAGGATAGTGAGGCTCAAGTTAGAGTATGTAGGAAAGAGGGAAATTTTTTCCCAGTAAAAGTAGGCCTTAGACAAGGATGTGTGATGTCACCGTGGTTGTTTAATATATTTATAGATGGGGTTGTAAGAGAAGTAAATGCGAGGGTCTTGGCAAGAGGCGTGGAGTTAAAAGATAAAGAATCACACACAAAGTGGGAGTTGTCACAGCTGCTCTTTGCTGATGACACTGTGCTCTTGGGAGATTCTGAAGAGAAGCTGCAGAGATTGGTGGATGAATTTGGTAGGGTGTGCAAAAGAAGAAAATTAAAGGTGAATACAGGAAAGAGTAAGGTTATGAGGATAACAAAAAGATTAGGTGATGAAAGATTGAATATCAGATTGGAGGGAGAGAGTATGGAGGAGGTGAACGTATTCAGATATTTGGGAGTGGACGTGTCAGCGGATGGGTCTATGAAAGATGAGGTGAATCATAGAATTGATGAGGGAAAAAGAGTGAGTGGTGCACTTAGGAGTCTGTGGAGACAAAGAACTTTGTCCTTGGAGGCAAAGAGGGGAATGTATGAGAGTATAGTTTTACCAACGCTCTTATATGGTTGTGAAGCGTGGGTGATGAATGTTGCAGCGAGGAGAAGGCTGGAGGCAGTGGAGATGTCATGTCTGAGAGCAATGTGTGGTGTGAATATAATGCAGAGAATTCGTAGTTTGGAAGTTAGGAGGAGGTGCGGGATTACCAAAACTGTTGTCCAGAGGGCTGAGGAAGGGTTGTTGAGGTGGTTCGGACATGTAGAGAGAATGGAGCGAAACAGAATGACTTCAAGAGTGTATCAGTCTGTAGTGGAAGGAAGGCGGGGTAGGGGTCGGCCTAGGAAGGGTTGGAGGGAGGGGGTAAAGGAGGTTTTGTGTGCGAGGGGCTTGGACTTCCAGCAGGCATGCGTGAGCGTGTTTGATAGGAGTGAATGGAGACAAATGGTTTTTAATACTTGACATGCTGTTGGAGTGTGAGCAAAGTAACATTTATGAAGGGATTCAGGGAAACCGGCAGGCCGGACTTGAGTCCTGGAGATGGGAAGTACGTACAGTGCCTGCACTCTGAAGGAGGGGTGTTAATGTTGCAGTTTAAAAACTGTAGTGTAAAGCACCCTTCTGGCAAGACAGTGATGGAGTGAATGATGGTGAAAGTTTTTCTTTTTCGGGCCACCCTGCCTTGGTGGGAATCGGCCACTGTGATAATAATAAAAATAATAAAAGAGAGAAGCTTACGACGACGTTTCGGTCCGACTTGGGCCATTGACAAAGTCACACTAACCAGAAGTGGAGCAGGACGGCTATATAAAGGCAGGAAGAGGTGGTGGTAGTAGTAGTAGTACAAGAATGGTATATAATACCGACAAGATGAAATTAAGACACATGCGCAACACCCGGGCATCCCCATCGTAGACGTTTCGCCATCTAGCCAGCCACTGGATGGCGAAACGTCCACAACAAAGACAACCAGACGCCGCACATGTGTCTTAATTTCATCAGTAGTTGTAGTAGTAGAAGTAGTAGTAGAAGTAGTAGTAGAAGAGGTAGTAGTAGTGGTAGAAGTGTGTCATACTATCTTCTGACAAAGGTAATTTGGTAGTTATCCTTGATCGCGAGGATTACCTCCGTAAAGCTGATGTCTTGCTCTCTGACTCACGTACCTACACTCCTCTCGTTTCCAACCCTCTTGATTGCATCAAGAGAACTTTCAACAAAAAAACTAAGGACTCTCTCTGACCTCTGTCCTCCTGACTTTGACCTTGTTCAATGGTTTCGTGTCATCTGTCCCTCTCTTCCCTATTTCTATGGCCTTCCCAAAACTCATAAACCTGATATTCCTCTTCGTCCTATCATATCCTCTAGAGGTTCTGTCTCTTATTCTCTTGCTTCTTGGCTGGCCAAAACCCTCACTCCCTTTCTTGGTACTTTTTCTCCTGCCCACCTCCGTCACTCTCAAGACTTCACTGAACGGGTTCACTCTCTCCCAACCTGTAAGATGCTTAGTCTTGACGTTGAGTCCCTCTTCACCAATGTCCCTCTTGATGATGTCCTTGATTTCCTTAGAGAGAAGGCCCATGAAGAGTTTCTTCATCTCCCTATACCTACTAATGTCTTTCTTGATCTTATCCGCCTCTGTGTGGACTCTAACTCCTTTTCCTTCCAAGGGAAATATTATTCTCAAACCTTCGGTGTCGATATGGGCTCTCCTCTCTCTCCTGTCCTTGCTAATCTTTACATGGAATGCTTCGAGACTGTTCTTCTTCCTACCCTCGATGTGCAACCTTCACTCTGGCTCTGCTATGTGGATGACATCTTTGCTCTGTGGCCTCATGACTCCAGTCTCTTCCAACCTTTTCTTGAAGCTCTTAATAATCTTGCTCCTTCCATTAAGTTTAAAGCTGAATGGGAATCTAATTCCTTGCTTCCTTTCCTTGATGTCCATGTCCACCGCTCAGATACAGGTTTTTCCTTTTCCGTTTACCGAAAACCTATGCACAGTGGCATGTACATTCACTACTTTTCCTATCATGCTTCCCCTGTCAAGAAAAGTGTTTTTATCTCCCTCTTTCTCTGTGCCCTCCGCATCTGTGATCCTCAGTTCCTTCCAGCAGAAATTTCCACTCTTCATAATTCGTTTTCCCGTCTTGGCTACCCTTCCCATTTCATAGACTCTGCCCTCTCACGTGCTAAATGCAATTTCTTCTCTCCCAAACTCTCTACTCCTGGGAACTCTTCTATCCTCTGCCTTCCCTACATCTCCGGTCTTTTTAATCTCAACAATTCTCTCCGTCCCTTAGACATCAAGCTTACCTTCCGCCAGACTAACACTCTTCGCACTAATCTCGTTCATACCTCTCCTCCCTCTACAGATGTTCCTGGTGTCTACTCTATTTCTTGCTCCTCCTGTCCTCTTCAATACTTCGGAGAAACTGGTCGTTCTCTTTCTGACAGACTTAGGGAGCACAAAAATAGTGTTAGGCTTGCCAACACTAACAATGCTCTTTTCTGTCACGTCAGAGATCGTAGCCATCCTACTGACTGGTCTTCTGCTAAAACTGTCTTCCCTACTTCCAACTCGAACAGTCGCCGTCTAGTTGAATCCTCTCTAATACACAACTTTCCTTGTATGAACCTTAGCCCTGGCTTCGTCTCTGTAGATGCCTTCCTCTCCCACTACATTGTAAAATGCTCCAAACTTCAGAACACCCATGACGTAACCTGACTCCTCATTTTTTTTTTCTTCTTCTTCTTCCTCTTCCCCTTTCCTCTTTCCTTTTCTCCTCTGGGTTGTCTCTCTCTCTTCTGTCTCGTGTTTCTGTTCCTTCTCCATTTATTTCACCACTTCCCCTTTCACGCACCTCTGTGCGCTTGCTCTCCCTCAGTGGGCACCTAGCTCTCTTGCAGTGCTCCCCTTCCTTTGTATCTGACTGGCTCGTCCTCCTTATTTCCCACTTCTACCACTACTACTACCTCTTCTACTACTACTACTACTACTACAACTACTGATGAAATTAAGACACATGTGCGGCGTCTGGTTGTCTTTGTTGTGGACGTTTCGCCATCCAGTGGCTGGCTGGATGGCGAAACGTCTACGATGGGGATGCCCGGGTGTTGCGCATGTGTCTTAATTTCATCTTGTCGATATTATATACCATTCTTGTACTACTACTACTACCACCACCTCTTCCTGCCTATATATAGCCGTCCTGCTCCACTTCTGGTTAGTGTGACTTTGTCAATGGTCCAAGTCGGACCGAAACGTCGTCGTAAGCTTCTCTCTTTTATGTGCGGGTTATTTGTGTATTAATATTTCTTCTACTTTGAGCTCAATTTCAAGCTACTTCTGATCCTGAAACCAACCAAAATTGTACGTGCACTCCAGCTTCATACTGATTTTGTTTCAGAAGAAAAATATTGTAGTCAACTGCATCAAAACCTTAAACAGATTAATAAAAAGTCCCAAAGGATGCTCATTTCTTTCAAGTGCTGCATAAATGGTGTCAAGCATTTTTATTATTGCATCATTAGTGCCCCTCTTGGGCCTGAATCCAAGCTAGCAAGGAATAAGCACATTAGGTTTAATTAGATACACATATAGGTGCATGTGGATTACTTTCCCAAATAATTCTGATTGCAATGGTAGAATCAAGATTGGTCTGTAGAGCCTGGACAACACCCATCCATCTTGGTGGATAGAGCTATCCTGGCTCTATTGAGGCAGCCATAGCTCTTCAAGTAATTTGCTGGAAAGTACTGAAACAGATGTGGATAAAACTTGTGCAACTTTCTTGTAGATTAGGGTGGGTGTTTCTTCTATGCTACTGGTTGAATTTTTAAGAGGGTTCATTACCAAATTTATTTCAGAGGTCATGGCAGGAGTCAATTAAAAGGAGTTGGGGAAACTGTCAGTTACAGGGGTGCTGATGTTGGTTTGGGCCTCTGGAATGTTAGTAGCAAGATTCAAACCTACTGTAGAGAAAAAGTCAATACATAAGTGTGCTGACAGCGTCAGTAGTTGAGAGCGAAGGTTCATTTGCCCTGGAGAGTATTACCATTTTTTTGTTTTCGTTTTGAGTGGGTTTTTATTTTGTAATAATGATAAGATGCATGTAGGGTAGTGGTCAGTTCTATCCATAATCACAATACATTTTAAAGTGCTATTATATTGGCCCAAATATGATCAAGCAGAGAAAATGGTTCAAATATGCTAGCGAGTTTAGTGAATGCAGGGATCAGGAGGCAGCACATGCTATTTAGGAAGCTTGACACTTAGGGGTTATTTGGCCTACAAATATTATGTTGAAGCCACCAATTATTAAGTAATTTTCATTGAGTTTATTAGAACAAAGAATGGAGGAACACTGCAGAAGGCCTACTAGCCAATACAAAGCAGGTCCTTATCAAAACCACCCCTTCCCAAAGCTACCCAAGAATTTACACCCGTACCCAAATTATTATTGCTTTCCCCAGGTTGTGACTGAAGCTCAGAATGTTGGTGTGAGGGATACTGTAGATCACCCCAATTGTTATTATATTATTGCATTGTGTGCAGCAAATTGAGCAAAAATATATTCACAATGTTCACTGATAATGTTTATAACATTCGTACAACTGAATTTGTTAGCAAAATACTGTAATATTATTATTATAATCAAGGGGAAGTGCTAATGTTAGCATAATAAATAGCAGTACATCCACTATTTTTGTTTGGTTTGTAGTTGTGAATATCTGTAAATCCAGGTATGCTGAATATACAGTACAGTGGAACCCTGAGATTTAAAAGTATTGACCATCGAACGCTTTGAGTTTCAACTGCTTTTTTCAAATCAATTTTGTCCCAACTATCAAATGCGCCCCATCTCTCGAACCACCGGGTACCGGACCTGTCCACCTGCCCGCTCTGTCCGCATCCCCACACAGGCGTCGTGAGCCAGTCTGGCTTTATTGATGCTCGAGTGAACACTAACATTTCACTATTAATTCATTGTGTTTGGTGCTTGTACGACTGTGAAATAAGCTACCATGGGCCCAAAGAAACTTGCTAGTGGTACCCCTGTGGTAAAGTAAGTGAGAAACACCATAGATGTGAAGAAGGAAATAATAAAAAATATGAGAGTGGAAACCATACCCCGGCCGGGATTGAACCCGATGTCAGAGAGTCTCAAAACTCCAGACTGTCACGTTAGCCACTAGACCAGCTAGCCACAATAAGATTCGTCCAACTAGGTATATTCCTACATCATAGGAAGGTTAGCACAGGCACCACTGTGACCACAAATGCAAGTTTTTACAGACGAATCTCCAGCTAGCGTGGCCGTGACGAGCTCTAGCTCAAGTCCCCTCACTGCCGTCAACATGACTCACGAAATCGTAATGACACGATTGCAAACAAACCATACCCCGGCCGGGATTGAACCCGCGGTCAGAGAGTCTCAAAACTCCAGACCGTCGCGTTAGCCACTAGACCAGCTAGCCACAATAAGATTCGTCCAACTAGGTATATTCCTACACCATAGGAAGGCTAGCACAGGCACCACTGTGACCACAAATGCAAGTTTTTACAGATGAATCTCCAGCTAGCGTGGCCATGACGAATTCTAGCTCAAGTCCCCTCACTGCCGCCAACATGACTCACGAAATCGTAATGACACGATTGCAAACTAGACCAGCTAGCCACAATAAGATTCGTCCAACTAGGTATATTCCTACACCATAGGAAGGTTAGCACAGGCACCACTGTGACCACAAATGCAAGTTTTTACAGACGAATCTCCAGCTAGCGTGGCCGTGACGAGCTCTAGCTCAAGTCCCCTCACTGCCATCAACATGACTCACGAAATCATAATGATATGATTGCAAACAAACCATACTCCATTACTGAAACTATGTATAGTGCCAAAACAAAAGCATTCACATTGCTAAACTCACAAACTAGTATTTAGTCACTTAGCCATAATACCAACTTACCACATAATTTTGTAATATTTTAAACTTAAGATTTAATTTAAGTCTGCCCGAAATGCCTAGCCATGCTAGGTGTTCTAGTGGTACACTCTGTAATTATTATTTTACTACATGTAAACCACACAATAACCAAATTCTGTAAACTCAGCATTGTAATCCTTATAGAGAATAAACTTTGAATTGAATTGAATTGAACTGAATACCCCGGCCTGGATTGAACCCGTGGTCAGAGAGTCTCAAAACTCCAGACCGTTGCATTAGCCACTAGACCAGCTAGCCACAATAAGATTCGTCCAACTAGGTATATTCCTACACCATAGGAAGGTTAGCACAGGCACCACTGTGACCACAAATGCAAGTTTTTACAGACGAATCTCCAGCTAGCGTGGCCGTGACGAACTCTAGCTCAAGTCCCCTCACTGCCGTCAACATGACTCACGAAATCGTAATGACACGATTGCAAACAAACCATACCCCGGCCGGGATTGAACCCGCGGTCAGAGAGTCTCAAAACTCCAGACCGTCGCGTTAGCCACTAGACCAGCTAGCCACAATAAGATTCGTCCAACTAGGTATATTCCTACACCATAGGAAGGCTAGCACAGGCACCACTGTGACCACAAATGCAAGTTTTTACAGACGAATCTCCAGCTAGCGTGGCCGTGACGAATTCTAGCTCAAGTCCCCTCACTGCCGCCAACATGACTCACGAAATCGTAATGACACGATTGCAAACAAACCATACCCCGGCCGGGATTGAACCCGCTGGTCTAGTGGCAAACGCGACGGTCTGGAGTTTTGAGACTCTCTGACCGCGGGTTCAATCCCGGCCGGGGTATGGTTTGTTTGCAATCGTGTCATTACGATTTCGTGAGTCATGTTGACGGCAGTGAGGGGACTTGAGCTAGAGTTCGTCACGGCCACGCTAGCTGGAGATTCGTCTGTAAAAACTTGCATTTGTGGTCACAGTGGTGCCTGTGCTAACCTTCCTATGGTGTAGGAATATACCTAGTTGGACGAATCTTATTGTGGCTAGCTGGTCTAGTGGCTAACGTGATGGTCTGGAGTTTTGAGACTCTCTGACCGCGGGTTCAATCCCGGCCGGGGTATGGTTTGTCTGCAATCGTGTCATTACGATTTCGTGAGTCATATGAGAGTGGTGTGCGGCTTGTTGAGCTTGCCAGGATGTATGGGAAAAACATGTCAACCACGCTTCTATCCTGGCAAAGAAAGAACAAATCAGGGAACCTGATTTGTTACTGAAGTTGTTGCTAGTGTGGATCAAGGATAAAGCTATGGAGGGTGACAGTATTTCTGAGACAATTATTTGTGAAAAGGCAAGGCAGTTGCATGCCGATCTTGTAAAGAGAACTCCTGGAACCAGTGCTGATAATGAATCTAAGGCCAGCAGAGGCTGGTTTGACAGATTTAATAAGTGTAGTGGCATACACAATGTTGTAAGGCATGGTGAGGCTGCCAGTTCAGACAAATGGGCTGCTGAAAAATTTGTGCATGAATTTAAGGGGTACGTAGACACAGAAAAATTCAAACCCCCAATAAGTGTTCAATTGTGACGAAACAGGCCTGTTTTGGAAGAAAATGCCAAAGACGACCTACATTACTCAGGAGGAAAAGGCACTCCCAGGACACAAGCTTATGAAAGACGGGCTAACTCTTTTGCTCTGTGCTAATGCTAGTGGGGATTTTAACCCTTTGACTGTCGCAACCCCCAATCCTGAGGTGTCTCCTGGTGTCGCAAAATTTAAAAAAAAAAAAAAAAAAATTATTTTTTCTTATGAAATGATAGAGAATCTTTTCCCGATTGTAATGACACCAAAAAAACGAAATTTGATGGAAAACTGACAGAATTATGCTCTCGCGAAGTTAGCGACCTCGGCGCTGTTTACAAATCGGCGATTTCGCCCACTTTGAGCCCTATTTTCGGCTAATTCCATTGTTCCAGTCGCCAAAACTCATAGCTATTTCTTTAGAACTTCATTTTTTCTATCGATTGAGTACAAGAAACTGCCCATTTACTGATTTCAACTACCTAATAATGTGGTCAGAAATTTGCAATTTGGCCAATTTCACGAAAACTAAAAAATATGACAATTTCAAAATAAGGTCCAGAATGAACAATGCAGACATTCCAGGCTCTAAAATAACGTTTTCTTTGTTCATCAGTCACGTCTCCAGGCCCCCTTGCTTTCTATTTTGAATTTTTATTCAAACAAAAAATATTAGACTTACTATTATGCAGACTACTGCAATGCTGTAATAACTGTATAAATAACATCAACCCATTCATGACTGCATATTAGAATGGCTAGTTGGACATTTATTGGACAATGGCATCATTTGTTTACTTTTGAACATTGGCAAAAATCAAACATTTCCCCTACTTTTAGCTCCATTTCTAGGTTCTTTTTATAGTAAAATCAATCAAAAGCACCTCTATTTCTGTAATATGTTTTCCATTCTATCAAATGAGACCAAGAAAACGAGAATACAACCATAAATACTATACGAAAATAGACCACAAAGTCGGCATTTTAATTAAAAAAAACGGTCGGAGTTTTTTTTTTCTCATTATGCACTGCGTGCTCCAGGATTTTTTTTATATGGTGCACACTGACCACACAGACCCATTCTCTCACATGTGGGCCTACCAGCTTTCTCCTGCTTGATTTGAAGCCGCTAGAATTTATGAGTATATATACGTCAAACACGGCACCTCGTAAAACGTATATATACGGCCGCGACAGTCAAAGGGTTAAAGTGAAGCCTTAACTGGTGTATCACTCAGAAAATCCCAGAGTGTTTAAGAAAAATAATGTCATTAAGAACAAGTTATGTCATATGGAAAACAAATAATAAGGCATGGGTCATGAGGCAAATTTTCAAAGAGTGGGTCCATGAAGTGTTTGGCCCCAGCATGAAAAAATACCTCCTAGAAAATAATTTGCCACTCCAGTGCCTCCTGTTACTGGACAATGCTCCTGCACATCCCCCAAACTTGGCTGACCTACAGTCTAGACCTACTACAGTTTCATCACAGTGAAGTTCTTGCCTCCTAACAACACTCCTCTCCTCCAGCCCATGGACCAGCAGGGCAATTCTAACTTCAAAAAACTCTACACAAAAGCAGTGTTTGAAAAGTGCTTTGAAGTGACCTCAGACTCTAAGTTGAGTTCTGGAGGAATCACTTCAGTATCTACACCTGCATAAGCCTTAAAGGTAAGGCTTGGGAGGGAGTGACTTCCAGGACTTTGAACTCTGCTTGGAGACAATTGTGGCCACAATGTGTTGTCCAGAGGGATTTTGAAGGGTTTGAGGCTGACCCTGCTGACCCTCTGCCTGTTGTGGAAGGTATCGTGGCACTGGACAAGTCCATGGGGTTGGAGGCAAGTGGCGAGGATGTGGAAGAGTTGGTGGAGGACCACAGGGAAGAGCTAACCACTGAAGAGCTGGAAGAACTTCATCTGGAACAGTATCAGACCACAGCTCAGAACTTGCTTTAGAGGAGGAGGAGGAAGAGGAAGTGGATGAGGTGCCTTCTTCAAAGATTAAGGAGATTTGTGCCAAGTGGAATGATGTGCAAATGTTTGTGGAGAAGTACCACCCTGAGCAAGCTGAAACAAGACATCTTTGCAACAAGTTCAGTGACAGAACCATGTCCCATTTTAGGGAAATTTTAAAGAGGCACCAGAAACAGAAGACTGTGGACAGTTATTTTCTGAGACAGGGGTCCAGTGACTCTCAAGCTGGTTCTAGTGTCATTAATCCTTTGACTGTCGCAAGCCCATTTCTGAAACTGTCATTCTATGTCGCAAAATTTTTGGAAAAAAAAAAAAAAAAAATTTTTTTTTATGATATGACAGAGAATCATTTTCCGATGGCAATGACACCAAAAGTATGAAATTTGATCGAAAACTTACGGAATTATGCTCCTGCAAAGCTAGAAATCTCAGTGATATATACGTATCGGTGATTTTGCTGACTTTGAGCCCTATTTTCAGCCAATTCCATTATTCCAGTCAACCAAATTCATAGCTATTTCTTTAGAACTCCATTTTTTCTATCAACTGAGTACAAGAAACCACCCATTTACCGATTTGAACTACCCAATAAAGTGGTCAGAAATTGGCAATTTGGCCAATTTCACACAAATTAAAAAAAGATGCCAATTTCAAAATAGGGTCCAGAATAAATAATGCAGACATTCTTGGCACTAAAATAACATATCCTCTGTCCATTAGTCATGTCTCCAGGCTCCTCTTATGTTACTCTTGCTTTCTATTTTGATTTTTTATTCACACAAAAAATAGAAGATTTACTGCTATGCAGACTACTGCATTATTGTAAAAATGGTATATTATTATTATTATAATCAAAAAAGAAGCGCTAAGCCACAAGGGCTATACAGCATAAAAATGGTATAAATAATATCAGTGTACTAGTGAAAGAATATCAGACTCCCCAGTTGACGTGTATTGAACGTGTGGTGTGATTTGCTTACTCTTGAAGAGTGGTAAAAATCAAACATTTCCGCTACTTTGAGCTCAATTTCAAGGTCGTCTTCATCGTGAAACTAATCAAAATCATCTCTGTTTCTGTATGTTTTCCATTCTATCAAATGAGACAAAGAAAATGAGAATACAACCATAAATACTATAAGAAAATACGCCTCAAAATCGGTGTTTTATTATGCAGTGTGTGCTGCAGGATTTTTTTATACAGTGCACACTGACCACAGAGACCCATTCTCTCACATGTGGGTCTACCAGCTTTCTCCTGCTTGATTTGAAGCCGCTAGAATTATGAGTATATATACGTCCAAAACACTGGCTCGTAAGACATATACATACAGCCGAAACAGTCAAAGGGTTAAAAGACAAAGAAGGGAAGTAACCCCAGAGAGGGCTTTGGTATCATAAGTCTTTATGGAGGGGGATTCCCCTTCCAAACAGTAAGCCCTCCCTCACTCCTCCTCCCTATCTTCCAGATGCCATCAACAATCTTCAATAAAGGTAAGTAAAAATGTTATTTTATATGTTTATTTAAATTTTTATTTATCAGTTACTAATTGTACTATGTATGTTTGTTGTGTGTATGTAAAGCTATAATGTAATCTCTATAAAATGTATTTTTTTGTGAATATTTTTGGGTTTCTGGAATGGATTAATTCTATTTCCATTATTTCTTATGGTAAATATTGCTTTGACTTTCAAACATTTTGACTTTAGAGCTAGCTCCTGGAATGGATTAAGTTTGAAACTCGAGGTTCCACTGCATTAGCAAAGCCATGCGTTAACCATAGCTATGTTAATATGATTAAGGAAAATTTGGCACTTAATGATGCGAGCAATGCTATCATCACAGCATTGGGATCTTGTGTTGTAACTTAGGTTACTTAACCCTTAAACTGTCCAAGCAGATCTATGTTCACATGCGTAGTGCTCCAAAAGTAGATCTACGTTTTTTTATACATATTTTCAATAACAAAAAAAGAAAAAAGTAGATCAAAGTTTTTTTACACGTTTTCAAATGTAGAAAAAGAAAAGAAGATCTACTTTTTTTACATACTTTCAAATGTTGAAAAAACAGATCTACGTTTGGACAGTTTAAGGGTTAAGCAATTGTTTTTACTAAGGACACTTCTAGCATTGTTTGGTGTGGAGTAACTGCAGTTTGGTTAGTAAACTGTTCATTGCTGTGTATGTTATCTAGGAGGTTACCCAATAATTGTAGACACAGTACAGTACAGTATTACCTTCATAAACTGTAGCTTCCCTCTTACTTTCACTGCTGTCTATGCCACTACTGCTCTGCAGCTGTCTTGAAATATATTCCTTGGACCTTACTGACTGAAATTACATATATAAAATTATTTTCATAACTTATACATTAAATTTTTATTGTTATCATCACATTCATAAGTAAGTGCTAACTCATAAGTCCTACAGTGCTTGGAAAATGAGCTGTTTGACAGCAAATTGTTTTTAATAAAGACTTTCTCTAATGTTTTTTCAGTACTTTTACAACACATCACTTGTCACTGATACAAGCACATAGTTCTTCCTTGCCTCCTTTTTTGACTAGTAGCACTGTATTTACATGTGTACCATTATTCCATTATCTAGCAGATTATATTTTTGTAATGAGATCCAATTCTTTTCAGAATAGATATCCTAGCTTTTCTGCACACTCTTAAAATTATATAATGGTGATATCTCACCATATTCCACTGCTTTTTTTTTTTTTTACTATCTTAAACAGTAATATATTCTCTACAACATTTTGATGGACTCCATTTAAACTGGCTGTTATTGGTTTATATTTTCATCTAATGTGTTCTCCTTTGTAAACCAGGAATGTGTGCTAGCAGGCTGCCAACAACAACAACCTGATTGACCAGGCAAGCACTGGACAAGCCTGGCTCCAGGCTGATCTGCAGGGGTTGGAAGACCCTTGAAACTAATCACAGATATATCACAGATCACTAATGTAATTCCTATTTTCAAATCAAGGGATAAGATTATGCCCTCAAATTACTGTATTGACCAAAGAAAAAACCTAGAACCTTGCCTCTGCTTGACTATCTCCTGCATTTTTAACAACCAAATTTACTGGGTACAAAATATCCCCCTTGAATATCAATAATTTCCTTAAAGAGCAACCAGCTGGGCATAACTAACAAATGAATGTACTTACTTAGTATGTGCTGAGCACCCCCTCCATGATCAGTGACTGTTTCGTCAAAAAATAACCAACAAACACACATGGCAGCTCAGCTCTTGTCTCCCTACTACATGAGAATATAGTATATAAATGCATTGGAGAACAGAGAAGGATGACAAACTTAATCTGTATAAGGAATCATACAGTGGGAGCCCTGAACCTACATTGCCCTGAAAGATGTATAGTACGGAGATATGATTGAAAAATAAAAATGGAAGACAGGTTTAAATGAAGGAGAATACAAAATGGGTGCTAAGAATATCTAGTCAAGAAATAACTGGGAACATTAGATTCAAGTTGAATAAATTTAGATTTAGAAAAGATACAGGAAAGTACTGGTTTGGCAATAGTTATTGATGAGTGAAACAATCCACCAAGCAGTTAGTGAAGCTAAAGCCTTGAGTAGCTTTAAAATAGGTTAGAGTAGACAAATTCATGAGTGAACAAAGATGGATTTGAGAAGGACCTGCCTAGCATCAGCCAGTAGATAACTGAGACACATGTACAACAATTAGGTACCTTTATTGTCAAAACATTTTACCTGCACAACAGGCTTTCTTGAATACAGACAATCAAAACACTGGAGGCAGTAGAAGAACTGGAGAGGCAATTTTGACATAGTCAGTCCTTCAGCCTTAATAGTGATCAGTTCCATGGCCTAACTGATCATCTTAAAATTCTCTCCCCAGTTCTTATACTGTTTCTATTGTCATATCACCTGTATTCAACTGAAGAAGCTGTGCAATCAAAACACTCTGATAAAGATACCTAAGTGCTGAGCATGTCTTTCCAACTTGTTGGTAGTATTAACCATTATATGATGGACCAGTAACCTAATGAAGTGCTCCTCTATTCTTATGATGATGATAGTGATGATGATGACAGTAATGGGGGCTCTGGTGGCCTGGTGGCTAACGCTCTCGCTTCACACAGCGAGGGCCTGGGTGCAATTCCCAGCCAGAGTAGAAACATTGGGCGTGTTTCTTTCCACCTGTTGTCTATGTTCCCCATCAGTAAAATGAGTACCTGGGTGTTAGTCGACTGGTGTGGGTCGGATCCTGGGACACTGATCTAATGTTCCCGAAATGCTCAGCATAACAAGGGGCTTTCTATATAGTAGTATGTCACTGATGTCAGCTAGGCCTGTATACCATGTACATGTACTTGTAGTAAATAAAGATATTATTATTATTATAATAGTTATGCTGCTGCCACTGCTGTTGCTGTTGTTGTTGTTCAGAGACACCACAGGTGATGTTTTATTGAGCCATAGCTCCTGGAGTCTGGGAAAAATACATTTCTAGCAGAAATGAGAAAGGAAACAGAGTTTCCTCTGGAAAGAGAAACGGAACAATAAATTCCTAGCTTAGGTCAGATGGACCCCAGGCCTTCACTGCCCACTCCCCTTCTAGGCAAAATGCTAAGTATGACTTGGATAAATTTCTTTGATTTAGATTAATAGCTACCTTGTAACTGGTTAGCAACTCTTCAAGTCTGCATTTCATAACATCATTACCTCCAGCACCGAGGCAGATAATGGGGTTGTTCCCATTACCCGACATGATGTTATCTAACCTATTAACTACATCACCTACACCTGTTCCAGGGAAACACACACTCTTGCCTTCTTATGTCTATTATAGACATCTGAGCACAAACAGGTAGTGCATCTGTCTCACGGTTAGCCGATGGAGGATCAAGCCTCCACCATGTCTTACACTGAATGACCCACATGGGATTAGCACTTAACATGATTAACAATTAATTATTATCCCTATTACAGAAAGCCTGGTCTATATAATGAATCTGAGAATGCCCAACACCAAGAATGTTCTTTGTCTTACATGCTGAGGTATATGCCGTACCTGTCTCCTTATCCATAACTGCACACTCATCACAGCAGAGCAATTTCTATTCTCTAACCCTGTTTCAACTTTTCTCAATTTCATCCTCCTCTCACTTCTGGAAACCACTACTACTGTTAACAAAGAGCTTGTAAATATAGTAACCTGGATGACTGTCAATAAACATACACTTAATATGGACAAAGCCTTTTACATTATGTTTGGGAGAAGAGAAAGTGAGGTCCAAGTAAACATTATGCTTAACAACATTCTTAGTGCTAAACATTATGAGGGAAAAGTCCTGGGTCTACACCTTGAGAGCAACCTGAAATTCAACACCCATATCCAACACACAAAATAAGTATCTAAAACAGCTGGCATCCTCTCAAAGATACATTACTATGTACCACAAACAGCACTACTTACACTATACTATTCACTGATATTATGTGTGCCTGGAGTTCTACAAATGACAAATCGCCTAAAGCCAATAATAACCCAACAAAAAGCTACAGTGCAAATGATCAAATAATCCACTACTAGACAACACCCCCCACTCACTATACAAAACATTCACTCATACTATTGTGCAACCTACATATACAGAGCAATCAATTCTAATATAAATCATGACCTGAAGTGCTTTCTTCACAGCTGCAATAGGACCCATAGACACAATACTAGGCATAAAAATCTCTATGACATTCCCAGTGTCAGGCTAAATCTTTTCAAAAACTCCATGTACATAAAAGGGCCCAAAATATGGAACTTTCTGCCAGAAATCTCCAGAACCACTGGCTCAGGTAGCATTTTTAATACTAGTTAGAAAACACCTCATCTCCTTAACCTCTCTCAGCCCATCATAAATACATATGTAAAAACTATACATGCATTTGCTCATGAACATAGGTAAAACATTATAATTCATATATACTTATTCTCAATACTATATGTAATCCTCTCAAATGTTAATCATTCCATTGTGTCCACCTCAGGGTAATAGTCAAAACTGTAATTCTTCTCTACCTAACTTATTAAAGCCATATAGCTTGAACTAAAAGAATATTCAATTCTCTTGTATACATTGTAACTCACCTAATGCCCTTATGTACAAAATTACTGCACTGTTATTGCCTTATTAACCTTAAGTTAGTCTTAAGTTTGCCCAAAATGCTCTGCATATAAAGGGGCTTTTGGTATGTACACCCAATTGTTATACTCCTTTGCACAAACATATATCATGCTGAAATAAAATTATTATTATTATTATTATGTTTCCCTTCATTTCTGAGAACAACCTCACATTCCATATTGCATGTACATTATTATCCTTATCCAAATGAGATTTAAATTTATCATTCTCCCCCCTAAGAACTAGAACCTCATCCTTAAGAACATCCTTTACAACTCTTAATAATGCTTCTAGAATGCTACAAGCTCCTGAAATCTTATAGCACAAGTACATTCTTATCTTCTCATTAGTACCTGAGTAGATTGGGTTCCATTGTCTTGTTTGTTTGTGTGTTGACTCAGCATGGTTTCCAGTTCAGTCATTGCTTGCTGGGTTGGTTACTTGATCTTGAAGTTCTGTGTAGTTACTGTGCAATTATGATATCAAGATGAAGCTAAGATTTGTTTGCATTTTTAAACCCGGCAGGTTGGCCACCCAGGACAACCCAAGAAAGTCGGTGAGTCATTGAGGACTGTCTTATTTCCATTGGAGTCCTTCAATCTTGTCCCCCAGGATGCAACCCACACCAATCAGCTAGCACCCAGATACCTACTTACTGCCAGGTGAACAGGGACAGCAGATGTAAGGAAACATGCCCAACATTTCCACTCATGCCATGGACTGAACCTCCAACTGTGTGAGGCGACAGTATTGTATGGTTTTGCCTTTTGAAGGTAGCCAGTTCTTCATTTGGTTGGTTAAATTTCCCTTAAGGCTTGTTTAGACTCATGGCTTCAGTGTGGCCCTCCTGCTTTCTGCAGTATGGAGATTTCATATGAGTTTTACTTAAACTTTGATCCAGTGTCCCTACCCTAAGGCTCCGGTCATATTGCTTAACTGCTGCAGGTCTATAATGATATATCACTAAAACAATCTACATCTATTATGGTTAGTCTATAGGCAGAGATGAACCCTTAGTTCCTTTTTGGCCTTTCGAAGATTATTTAGGCTGATCTGCACTAAGTTTTATATCGTTTTAGGTTTCTACATACCCTGCTGGTTTAACTGTGGCATTATTTCATTTGTGGGGGGGGGGAACTGGAGTAAATGACCAGCTCTGGTAGACGTGATGCTGTATAGCCCTTGTGGTTTAGCGCTTCTTTTTGATTATAATATTAATTGCAGACGTGATTCCCTGACCATCATGTAACAATATAGTCCAGCACACTTGTTATAAGAAATCAGCTTTAGTTACCAAAAACAATTATGATATATTACCTCCATTTAAGGGCTGAATATTCAGTTTTAACAAATCACCCTCGGATCGTTCAATAAAATAATAGAGTAACAAAGATGTACACAGAAGCGAGGAAGTAATGTTTACATTGTCGCCACTGATGACGTTCTTCTAGGAAATGTCACAACAAAGTCGTTCCTTTCTTTTTGGACGGTGGTTGTGCAAATTTATTTAGGTACAGGTACATATAAATACAGCTATCATACATAGTGTAAATTACCTAGGATAACCCCCGAAAAGTCAAAGTGACTTATTTCCACCGAGATCCTTGGTGAGGAATGAGTTGAATTATTATTATTATAATCAAGGGGGAAGCGCTAAACCCGTAGGATTATACAGCGCCCAGGGGGGGATGTGGAAGGCATTCAGGCTTAATTTGGGGAACTGGAGCACAGATTCAATTCCCTAAATCAAGAGCCCCTCACCAACATCAAGGAACCTTCCATGAGGGGGGAATGAGTTGAAACCACCCAGCATGAGCCAGTAGGCTTACTGCAGTGTCATTTCGCTTTTATATTTTTATCTTATCGAAACTCTGGGCATATTAACGGTGGAGGCACCATTCAACAGCAAAATTTCAGATAAAAGCTAGCAGATCTATTGTTCATCTTAATGAAATGTGTCAAATTAAACATATCTATGGAGATATTCGACGTAAACCTGACAACAGTCCTTTAATGGTAACTGAGGATGAGGCCATCCAGTCTACCGCAGCCAGATCTGAGACTGAACCTCTGCCAAGTGTGGAAGAGCCCAACCTCCCTGCAAAGGATTCTGGTGATACAAGAATGTCATCACACACACCAGTTGTGGAGCTAGCCATCCCTGCTAGCACATGTGGAACTACTGATCTGCCACTACCTATACCTAGGCCTACACCTGAATATGGGGATGAGCATGTCATTTTTCCCAATACACATATCCACAACAGTCAGACGGACACCACACTTGTAACCCCCCCCCCCTGGAAGCTGGAGATGAGTCAGATGTACATGACCTACCTACAATGAATGCTGAGGCAGTATTGCCACAGGCACTATCAGAGAACACTAATGTAACCATGGTACCTGTGGAAAATACTGTATATTTTCCGGAAATACGGTAATTTATATGTAAATAGATGCCATATATTGTATTTTTAAAAGATGTATGTTATCGAAAATGGGAAACTGGAAGCTGCGCCTGCGCAGAAAGAGACACTCGCCATCTTGGTTTTGAATTTTGTACAAACGTTGGTGTAACGGGAAGAATTTTTCGTGCTCTAGAGGTTAAAATTGTGTTGACACCTCTCAAACAGGAGGCGAAATTGGTGGATGTGCATTCCTGCATAACTTGAGATATCAGACGACTGGACAAGACAGCTCCAGGAACCTCAGATAAGCTCTCTAGATTTGTGTGTATTTCTGGCCAGCATTATTTTCATAGATTTAGTTAGAGTGAGGTTTTCTGAGTATGATACACATTAATCTCCAGTCAAATTGGTGAGTGATATTAAGATATATTTTCCTTCTGTTATGTAATTGTGTATATATATAACCATTTATTATTTTTAATATACAGTCCACAAAATTTATATATTTACCAGTATTCCTGGTGTATGTATATTTTATTTAATTAATAGGTCCAGAGCAACTTGTGGATATAACAGTGGTAGGTATCGAAGGGGGACATTTTTTGCAACCAAGGTGTCCCAAATTCCTACTTGTCTAATTGATAAATAATAATTATCTTTGTTATTTACTGGTATGTACATTATGAGTTACATCCAGATAAATGCAATTTTCCATACTGCTCTTATCTGTATTTTTTTTTGTACCTCTGTATGTGTGCACAAATTTATAATAAATAAATAAATAAATAAATAAATAAAAAAGGTGACAGGTGTTAAAGAAAGAACTATCTCAGAAGTGCCATTCACTGTAGAGGCACTGGATTCGCCTGACCTTCCTCAAATTATAACAAACTTGCAGAAAATTTTTTGAGCAACTTGAATAGATGTTGACAAGTTTAATAAACATATGTAGTCAGGATGATGCTGTTGAGTACGTTGATGATGTCAAAAGCGCAGCAATCTCTGTTCAGTTTCAAGCAATTTGTGTGGAAAACTGTATTTATCTGAATGTATCCTTATGTACATAACAGTAAATGAACAGATAATTATTATTTATCAGTTAGACAAGTAGGAATTTGGGACACCTAGGTCGCAAAAAATGTTCCCCTTCGATACCTACCACTGTCATATCCACAAGTTGCTCTGGACCTATTAATCATAAATGAAATATACATCACCAGGAATGCTAGTAAATATATAAATTTGTGGACTGTATATTAAATTAAAAAATGATTATATATAAATGCACATTTATATAACAGAAGGAAAATATCTTAATATCACTCACCAATTTGACTGGAGATTAATGTGTATCATACTCAGAAAACCTCAGTCTATCTATGAAAATAACACTGGCCAGGTTACTACATAAGACTTATCTGAGGTTCCTGGAGCTGTCTTGTCCAGTCGCCTGACATCTCAAGTTATGCAGGAATGCACACCCAACAATTTCGCCTCCTATTTGAGAGGTGTCAACCCAATTTTAACCTCTAGAGCACGAAAATTCTTCACAATATTAATTAACGTCTTACTCCATTCAAACAACAATGGCGAGTCACTCTTCTTTTAAAAATACAATATAGGGCATCTATTTACCTATAAATTACCGTATTTCCGGAAAATATACTGATTTTCCACACTGCGGCTGGCCGGAGTTCGTTGCTAAACGACTCAAATTGCTCATTTGACAATGGTGGAGGACCTGGGCACATACAGGATCTGGCATCCACACGGCGACATATTACACAAGATTTAATCACCCTTTTTACACTTTGCCGTCCTTGTGGAATCCAGAAAGTTTCCCTAATACAATTTAAGGTATCTTGTACCCCACCATGCATTACATTTTTATGGGCATTTAGAACAATTAAATTTGTTAGATGATGAGTTTTGGGCAGTAAGATAGGGTGTTTAGTATAATCACCAATTCAGCATTTTGTAACCTACCTCTTCACCTAATTACATTGTTCTCTAAATACAGCCCCAATTTCTCTATTATGGAACCTTCCACAATTTTTCTTTCCATCATCAATTTAATCTCATTTCCATAGATTTCTTCTTGTACCCTCTTTATCCAGTATTCAAGAGGATGTGAAAACTTATATGAAATATTCATCTTGTTTAGAAATTTAAACACCAACTTAGTTACATTGATTAGTTTGGGTAAAGAAGAATACCTATTTATATCAATGGCTAAGGGAGGACAAACTATTGGAGCGGTGGTCACAGTAATTTCAACAGGAGCAATATACGACTTTTGTACAGGCCAATTAGCTTTATTTACCAACCAACTCGGTCCTTTAAACCATGATACAGCATTCACAAATTTAGCATAAGTTAAACCTCGAGACAAGAAATCATCTGGATTCTCCTCACCAGGTATATGATTAAATGTTAACATATGTTGACCCTGTGACTCTGTTTTGTACATACACAATTTTACTGTTTCCATTACGAATCCATTGTAAGGATACCTGATTATCAGACCAAATTACAGTGTCGCTAATATTTATCTCCTGCAACTTATTTCTTATATAATTAGCTAATTTGACACCTACATAAATGGCTGTTAATTCCAACTGAGGTAAGGTACATGATTTAATTGGACACACTTTAGCCTTAGACATAAGAGAAGAACATTGAAAGTAAGCAACTGCTCCATATGCCAATTTTGAAGCATCACAAAAAATGTGGAGTACATTTTTCCCATTTGGATTGGCCACCTGGCATGGGAACTCCAACATTGGAATTTTTTCATAATCACCAATTAATTCATCCCACCTGTTAATGAATTCCTCAGGTAGAATTTCATCCCAAGTACATTTAAGTTTCCATGCTTCCTGAATTAATAATTTCCCTCTTATAGTAAGGGGTGACACTAAACCTAGTGGATCAAAACATTTGGAAACTTCAGCAAGCAAAACTCTCTTAGTTAATTTATTGGGCATACTGTAATTATTAGGTTTTAACATTAACAAATCTCTCTTAGTATCCCAAGTTAATCCCAATACATTACTACATTTTGGGACTTCATCTCCAGGGTAATCTTTACTTATTTTGCCCTTTAATTTGGACGAATTACTATTCCATTCCCTCAGAGGCATATTTGCACTTTGCATTATTTTATTAGCCTCTCCATAAGTCATTAACAGTTCCTCTTCAGTTGACGTCACACCCAGGAAATTGTCCACATAAAATTGTTTGCTCATTACTTTACTCAATGGACTTCCCATACGTTTAAGGTGTGCATTTATTGTCGCTTGAAGTAGGAACGGACTGGATTTAGCACCAAATAATACGCTCCTAAAGCGAAAGGTTTTCAGAGGGCTAAGTGGGTCACTAGGATTCTCAGGCCATAAGAAGCAGGTACAATCCCGGTCAGCCTCTTGTAAACCCACTCTTAGGAAAGCTTTACTTATGTCAGCTGTAAAGGCGTAATTCTTCATCCCAAAATTTAATAAGATATCTCCTAATTTTTCTGTCAACGACGGACCTGTTGTTGCAACCCCTGAATGGGTTGCAATATATATAATGTATATATATAATTATTACCTTTTCATATAATTTTATATTGCTTGTATTTGTGATAATAGCTAAATCATAAATGTATTGCTTTATATTGTTATTTGACTTAGCTTCCTTTGGTTAGGTAGGATGTAACATATGTGCTCAGTTCAAGTCTTGATTGTCTAACTACTGTAATTATCGCTCTTTGCTCGTTAGACTGCCGGCTTCTGTTTCTGAGCTGCAGCTGTCCACGGAGCTATCACGTGATCGAGGGGGGAGGGTGTCCTCACCTCGCCTGAAGTATTCAGTCTGGTCTAGACTCACTGGGTGGTTGGACATATTCCAGACAAAGTGCCTAAATGTCCCTTATAGGCCCTTGTTGGAAGACCGTCTCTTGTCTCATTATTGTTAGTTCTGTGAGACTGTTCACAGAACATTGTATAGACTTAGTGATTTTCGACGTTGTACTGAGGTTGTGTGTCGCATAGACTCTCGAAACAACTCAGGTCCTGAGCTGTAGCTTCTGACCTAACTTGTACTGGTATCTGTGTATTATCACAGTCGGGGATTTTCTTATGCTGAACTTAGATTCAGTAGTATGGGAGTTTTGTGACTTGTGGAGGATCTGCAGATGGTCCCTACTTAGTGTCGTTATATTATCTCCTTGTTCCTGATTCTGTGTCGCAGTTGCTTGTTATATTGCTATTGGCCTTAGCATTCTTTTTATTGTTCAAGCAGACTGTTCTGATTGCCAGTTGGTCAAGAAGTTAGTTTATGTGAGGACTTTGTCAGTCACTTGTTCAAGTCTAGTCGAGTCGTGAGACATAGCGAACTACTTAGAGCACTTACACACATACACAAACTTACTTGTACATATTTGTAATATCTTATTAAATGTTAATGTACCAGACGGTACTTAAGAATTATAAATGTGATATATGCTTCAAGCACAATAATATTATACACGAGAGAAGTGATTATTATTATTTTGATTATTATTAATTTAATTTAATTTGATAATATACCTCTAGACTTAATAAATTTATTAAATTTTAATTTCTCTAGTTAGTAGCCTACCAGTTGTAATCCTGAAGCACTATTGAATCATACTGAATTCTAATGGATAATTTGACAAGGATACTGACTAATTGTTACGAAAACCCAGTAACAGGCTGGATGCTAGAAGGGCAGTCCTTTCTAGTATTCACTGGAGATCTCTAAGCTTTTAGAATCGCGTTTTTGTAACACCTGTCATCAGTCATTTAAACTAGGTACATTTTTGTTACTCCTGGCACTACAATTAAACACAACCCTCAAAGGAGTGGTCTTAGAATCCTTCTTCACTCCGTGATGTGGCAAATAGTGACCATAAATTTTGGCTTGCTCAGGAGGTACCTCTTCTATAAATTTATTAATTAATTGTTCAGCAATTATATCATTATAGGCAGTTAACAATTCTGGTGTCTTACTCAGTTCGCGGAGCTGAGCCTTTAATTGTCCATACGCCATTCTGTAATTGGTGGGCAATTCTGGATGGTTCAGTCTCCCCGGAAGTCGTACCCAGTATTGTCCAGATTCAAATTTTACATCTCTCAGGTATTGCTCCTGAGTAAAAGAATCGTCTGGACTTTCTTCATTTACATTTATTCCAATGCTGTCTAATTCCCACAATTTATGCACTGGCTCAACACCATCCTCTATGGAAGAATTATACTGGGGTACGATTTCATGAGTAAGACACACAGTTATGGTATTTGTAGTTTCCTCTAGTCATGAATTATTATTACGAGGAATCCTACCATACATTACATGTCCTCCTGCAGTCTTCAAAAGGGTGACACCACATTTCTTTACCATACCCTTTACAAAGGAGGCATAATAGTCACTACCTATCAAAATATTTATTGGGCCTACAGAATCATCACTTACCCCAGAAGGTGCTAAATTTACATTATGTGAAAATTTTTCTGTAGCTTTACTAAGCCCTGCTGTAGATATTTTCTCTGGAAGTCTATCTACAATTACTGCATTAACACGTTTTTTCTCATTGCCCAACCTGACAGTTACATAAACAGTGTCATACAATTGAGCTCTTTTATCTGAGAGAAAACCAGATAATTTTAAAGTTGTGGGATCTCCTATCTGTACTTTCATACCGTCAAGACATTTACGTTTAATGAAAGTACGTTGGGATCCCTGGTCTAATAATGCAGTTACATTTTTTGATTTACGCCTTTTATCATCAACTTTTACCTGTAACACAGGTAAGGCTACTTCAGCAAAACCATCATTATTAATATTAGCAGCAATTTTTACATTAGCCACTGTTGTGTCAGGATTGTCAACATTATCATTATTATCAACATTATCATATAGACCCTTACACATGACTATATGGTGTCTTCCTTTGTGACATTGATAACAGAAGTTTAATTTGGCATGACAACCCTTTACATTGTGATTACCCAAACACCTGATACATCTGTCAAGTTCCTCCAATCTTTCAACTTTATCACTCCATGAATTGTATGCATTGCAATTCTTAGAAAAATGAGTACCCTTGCAGAAGAGACTATCTCTCTTTTCTCTGACTGGTTTCTTATTAACTGGGCTACTCTTAGGAGGGTACTTATTCTTCTTACCTTGTTGAGAATCATTATTTCTGATTCTTGCTACTTGATATGCACCTATGCAACTCTTTTTAGGAAATGAATTTTGATTATTATCATTGGGATAATTTTTCCCTTTGTGAAACTTGACAGATACCTCAGAGTTATTATGTGTTGCATCTTTAAAATGAGTTAGTTGGCTGGTCTGCAACTGCACAATTAATTCTTGTAGACCTAGTCTTATTTCCTCCAGACCAAAATAACTCTTGTGATACTTGTTCGAGACCCATTCAAGTGTTTTACAGCTGAATTTATTCTGTACTATGGCACTCAATAACCAGTCTGATTCCTTCAGATTATATTTATTACTTAAAGTTTTGAGAGTGCTCTCCAGTTTAACTCTAAATTGCTGCAAACCTTTGTAAGTGTGATCTGGAGATTTTAAATTAACAATGATATTCACTAGATCCAACCTACTTTGTTCTATATTACCATAAGTGACCTTCAACAAGTCAACTGCTTCCTTGTAAGAGTCATCTACATTGGGAAAGGCTTGTATGAGTATGTAAGCATCTCCTCATACCTGTCCTTTGAGGTAAAATAATTTAGTTACACAGGCTAGGTCACTCCTGTCATGCACAGCTGCTTTAAAAATTGACCAAATTCCTCCCAATTTTCACCAGGATTAAATACAGGTAAACATAGTTCTGGGAGTTTTGGCAAAGACATATTATTTGTTGGAGCAGACTGATTAACTGCCTGGTTTACACATTTTAATTTATTCAAGGCCTGACTTTTACAAGAATCTTTTCCTCTAATTCATAATACTGATTAATTATGAGATCTACTTCAGTCTCATCTACACAGTTTACTAATAAATCTCCTTCATATTTGTTGTAATATAATTTGTATGAATCATATCTATTACCTAAAGCATCTAAATACAATTTTAAATCATCAGTATTCACAGTTTATTGATTCATTAATTCCAAACATTTATTGTATGCTTTTGTTACATGACCCTTTCTAGCTTGCAGAGATGCTTTCTTTGCTCTATATTCCATATGTTTGTCTTCTACATTAATTTCCTCATTTTCAGCCATGATGCAATGTATTAAATTCAACTTAATAACACTGATTATGTACTAAATTATGCACTTTATAAAGGTAAATAGTACAACTTACCTTAAAATAAATTCTAGCTACTTGAGCTTAGCAATTACATGTAAAAAATTGTAATATAAATTTTAAATGCACATTAATAATGTTAGCTACACTTGAGCTTAGCAATTACACATGTAAGAAATTTATACATAAATTTTAAATGTACATTAATACAAACCTTAAGCCAGCCTTGGCTTATCAAAATTATTATACAAATTAATATAAATCCTTGCCAGAATTTGGCATAGCAAAATTAATATTATACACATTAATATAATTAGCAATACTTGCCTTATCAATTACACATACATTGATATAAATCTTGGCCAAAATTGGCTTATCAAATTAATATTATACAAATATAAATCCTTGCCAGAATTTGGCATAGCAAAATTAATATTATACACAATATAATCTTTATCCACACTTGTCTTATCAATTACACATACACTGATATAAATCTTGGCCAGAATTGTCTTATCAAATTAGTATTATACAAATTAATATAAACTTAGCCAGACGAGCTTAGCTTATCAAAATTAATATTGTAATTATTATAATCCACTACACATTAAGTAAATTTGTGAACTTAACATCCACCTCCTTCTGTTATTTCACATATAATTATTAAGTAATTAACTAATTAATGACTTCACTAATTACCTCCGGTTCAAGAAGGACCAACGGGCAAATTAAATGTGGAAAATTACATTTATCTGTATGTAACTCATTATGTATATAACAGTAAATAACAAAGATAATTATTATTTATCAATGTTACATAGACAAGTAGGAATTTGGGACACCTAGGTCGCAAAAATGTCCCCCTTCGATACCTACCACTGTCATATCCACAAGTTGCTCTGGACCTATTAATTACCAATGAAATATGTATAACCAGGAATACTGGCAAATATATAAATTTTGTGGACTGTATATTAAAAGTAATAAATGGTTTTATATATATATATATATATATATATATATATATATATATATATATATATACACACACACAATTACATAACAAAGGGAAAATATATCTTAATATCACTCACCAATTTGACTGGAGATTAATGTGCATCATACTCAGAAAACCTCACTCTAACTAAATCTATGAAAATAATGCTGGCCAGAATTACACACAAATCTAGAGAGCTTATCTGAGGTTCCTGGAGCTGTCTTGTCCAGTCGTCTGATATCTCAAGTTATGCAGGAATGCTCATCCACCAATTTCGCCTCCTATTTGAGAGGTGTGAGCACACTTTTAACCTCTAGAGCACGAAAAATTCTTCCCCATTCACTAACGTTTCTAATACAAATTCAAAAACCAAGATGGCGAGTCTTTTGTGCATGCGCAGAGCCTCCCTGTCGGCTCCATTCTCTTCTTTTAAAAATACACTTTTAATCAAGTTTATTTACACAGCATAATATTGGGAAATTATTTTCCACAAATACATTGCAAATCTTTTCATGGAACATTGCTTCCATCAGGAAGCGGTTGCCTGACTTACATCATATTAGTGCAACCAAGAATATTGATGTCATCTGTTTGCAGGAATGTAGACTGAAAGATGGAGCACCTCCACCGAAGTTGCCAGGATATGCAGCTTATAACCTAAGGTCGACCAACTGTTGTGTGATGTACGTCAGAAAGAACTTTCCGCATTCACTCCTTGCCTTGCAGAGTCGAGTCAACATGCAGTATCATGGTGTCAATGTATATGCAGGAGATTTTTCCTTAAATATTTTTTAATCTCTATGCCCCAGCGAACCAGCTTCGACCTGATGCTTTACCAGATCGCATCAATAGTGAACCTACCCTCATTCTTTGAGATTTTAATGCCAGACATAAGAATATTGGTGGGTCTATAACAAACACCAATGGAACTAAACTAGTGAAATTGCTAAATGAGCATGAAATTGTTCGAATTGTGGGCACTACTGAGCCTACTCACATATATGGTGGCTGTGGAAAATTGTATTTATCTGAATGTATCATTATATACATAACAGTAAATGAACATAGATAATTATTATTTATCTGTTAGACAAGTAGGAATTTGGGACACCTAGGTCGCAAAAAATGTCCCCCTTCTATACCTACCACTGTCATATCCACAAGTTGCTCTGGACCTATTAATTACCAATAAAAGATACATCACCAGGAATTCTGGTAAATATATAAATTTGTGGACTGTATATTAAAAATAATAAATGGTTATATATATATACACAATTGCATAACAGAAGGAAAATATATCTTAATATCACTCACCAATTTGACTGGAGATTAATGTGTATCATACTCAGAAAACCTCACTCTAACTAAATCTATGAAAATAATGCTGGCCAGAATTACACACAAATCTAGAGAGCTTATCTGAGGTTCCTGGAGAGGTCTTGTCCAGTCGCCTGATATCTCAAGTTATGCAGGAATGCATATCCAATTTCGCCTCCTATTTGAGAGGTGTCAACCCAATTTTAACCTCTAGAGCACGAAAAATTCTTCCCATTTCACCAACGTTCTACTACAAATTCAAACAAAATCGCAGATTTCCCATTTTCGATAACATACTTCTTTTAAAAATACAATATAGGGCATCTATTTACCTATAAATTACCGTATTTCCGGAAAATATGTACAATATTTTCCACAGTGGCATACTAGATCTGTGTCTTGGATTTAATACATCATATACGATGCATGACTCTGTCATAGTTGATGATCTTCTATCTGATCACTTCCCAAGACTCACAACTGTCAATCTTGATCACATCTCCAGTAATCAAGGAGCTAAATACAGGAGGAAACTTATTCTTAACCAGAACACAGAGATAACTTTATTAACCACTTGGATCAATGGTATAAAAATTACCAGCCCATTGGCACACACAAATTCAATGACGATTTAGTTGCCACTATTGAGACTGTCCTCTCAGATCAAATGGGCAGGAAAAGAAAACATAAACCTTCCACTATAAATAACAATAAAAACCAATGTAAATACTATAATGATCCACAGCTACGCAATCTAACACATGCAGCAGCTGGGAGGATTGGTAAAGCATACCGTGAATATAGAACCCCAGACCTGCTCAGAACGTTCCAAGCTGCACTAACAAATGCAAGGAATAGAAAGCAAAAACTTAGGCAACAGGAATGGGAACAATTTGCTAGTGGATTAAACAGGTCCACCCCTTTAAGTTTGGCTTGGAAAGGTATAAATAAAATAACCAGGAAAAAGACTGCCAATGTTGCTCATCCCTTTCCTCTTAAAAAAACAAATGACCTCATAAATGACTGGTCCAAAACATCCAGGCATGAAAGCCTTCCATCTCATATTAGAAAAAAATTAGAGTGCTTCTGAAGAAATGTTGAAACTGATTAATTTTATGATGAGACTGATTGCCTCTTCCCCGAGTATGAATTAGATAATGCATTAACTAAAGGCCGATCAACTGCTCCTGAAGAGGATGGTATAACCTATGATATTCTCAGAACTCTAAGGCACGTGCCTGAAAACCCTTTGTTGGCACTGTATAATCTCAGTTACAGTGAGGGCGTTCTTCCTACTTCCTGGACCAAAAATCTCATTGTGCCTATCCCTAAGCCCCAACAGCCTGATGTATTTAGACTGATCTCCATACCTAGTTGTCTTTGTAAAACTTTTGAAAGAATGATACTTAACAGGCTGTACTACAGCATCAGACACCAACTTTCCCCCTACCTCTATGGGTTCATGAAAGGTAAAAGTGTGCAGCACTGTATTTCCACCTTTGTCAATGCACCCACCTCTACTAGTTTTACCACATTTCTTGATCTAAAATCTGCATTTGATATCGCGAACAGAACCGTTATACTACATGAACTAGCCAAAATGAATATTGGTGGTAGCTTACTCTGCTGGATAATAGGATACCTGACAAACAGAGTATCCTCTGTCCTCTACCAAAGCTTTAGAAGTGAGTCTAAAGAAATGTCCCTAGGTACACAGCAGGGAGGAGTTCTCAGTCCCATGCTATTTAATATTCTGATTAATGCTCTCCTAAATGCTCTACCTGCCTCACCCAAACATATAGCTATAAGCTATACTGATGACATCATGATTCACACAACAGGGCATGAGAAGATGAGTACCATTCTTAATGAAGTTCGAGCAATTTGTAATCCGCTAGGCCTCATAATATCTTCCTCTAAAACAAAGATATTAATAAGCAAACGACATCCCCCACCCATCTATTTGCAGGGTGAAAACATTAGCTACGTTAAAACTTACAGATATCTTGGTGTAGATGTACCCTTTAACAAATTCACTATACCACAACTAAATAAGAAATGCAAAATAGGCTTATTGCTCTTAAAGCTGTTGCTGGCTACAACCCCAACTATGGTGTTAATGTGAGAATCGTGAGAATGATGTACATAGCCTATGTTAGGTCCTTAATTGATTATGCTGCTCCCATGATGATATTAGCTAGAGAAAGTTCTCTCCGACCCTTGGAGTTAATGCAAAATGAAGCTCTTAGAATTATTCTTAGCTGTCCCAAATCTACAAAAGTTCTTAATATGAGGAAGGAGCTTGGTATTTCTAGTATCAGTGGTAGGATTGTTGAGATTAACACTGTACTCAGTATTAGAATGTTATGAAATGAACCAGACATTGTCACAGCGATTCTTACTGTCTCGAAATAAATGCACACAGATCTAAATGGATTGTGAAAACGTGCAATTGCATTAAGTTTTATAACCTGCATGAACTGTATCACTGTAGACAACAAGAGCATTTCACCCCTCCATGGAAGATGTGTTCATTTAATATCACATACCTGCAAGTCCCTACTAAGAAGCTCATTGCTAGTAATCCCTTCCTTAAATCACTTGTTAAAGCAACTGCTCAAGAAGAAATTTCTCGCCTAGCTGGTAGTAATAAGTTATCACAAGTTATATACACTGATGGATCTAAACAGGATTCTTCTGGCAGAACTGTATCTGGTCTTGTTGCCACCTCCCTAGTTAAGAACGATAATAAACTTGTTGAATTAGGCATAAGAATTAACAACTGGGCGTCTACACTGCAAACTGAATTGTATGCAACCCTAATGGCGCTAAAGCTAACTTATGACACTGACTCTATCATCATTACTGATTCTATGTCATCACTGAATGCTCTTGACTCACATAATGACTCCAACAACATGCTCATTGGGGAAGCCAGGTAAAGATACTCAAAAATTAGGGACAAAGGAATTAATGTATAATTGCTATGGATCCCATCACACATTGGATTACTCCTTCATGATAAAGTTGATATGTTAGCCAAGAAGAGTACTTTGAAGGATGTAGAATATAACTTTGGTATATCTGTGTCTAGCATTAGGAATAATATTAGGAGAGAAGTAAATAATGAAAATGATTGTTATAGGAACAGACTGACTGGTGTTGTAGTGGCCAGGCTTAGGCTTGGTTACAAGTACTTCTGGCAGTTTGGGAGACACACAGATGATGATCAAACTAAATGCAAATTATGTGGTCAGGCATATGGTCACTATCTTGAACACTATGTGCTTAACTGTCCACTTATTGAGGAATACAGAGACAGACAATATTATAACCTATGTGACATGTCAAGATATCTTATTAATGAAAATAAGATACCAGGTATACTAAGCAAATTTCCTAAATTTGCTTTTAACAGATATGAATAGATATAAATCCATGTACTCCAGTAAATCCTTTTGGGGCCTAGTTCCTAGGCCTTTTGTGTATAAGAACATAAGAACATAAGAAAAGGAGGAACACTGCAGGAGGCCTGCTGGCCCATACTAGGCAGGTCCTTTACAATTCATCCCACTAACAAAACATTTGCCCAACCCAATTTTCAATGCCACCCAAGAAATAAGCTCTGATGTGAAAGTCCCACTCAAATCCAACCCCTCCCACTCATGTACTTATCCAACCTAGATTTGAAACTACCCAAAGTCCCAGCCTCAATAACCCAACTAGGTAGACTGTTCCACTCATCAACTACCCTATTTCCAAACCAATACTTTCCTATGTCCTTTCTAAATCTAAACTTACCTAATTTAAATCCATTACTGCGCGTTCTCTCTTGGAGAGACATCCTCAAGACCTTATTAATATCCCCTTTATTTATACCTATCTTCCACTTATACACTTCGATCAGGTCTCCCCTCATTCTTCGTCTAACAAGTGAATGTAACTTAAGAGTCTTCAATCTTTCTTCATAAGGAAGATTTCTGATGCTATGTATTAATTTAGTCATCCTACGCTGAATGTTTTCTAACGAATTTATGTCCATTTTGTAATACGGAGACCAGAACTGAGCTGCATAATCTAGGTGAGGCCTTACTAATGATGTATAAAGCTGCAGTATGACCTCTGGACTTCTGTTGCTTACACTTCTTGATATAAATCCCAGTAATCTATTTGCCTTATTACGTACGCTTAGGCATTGCTGTCTTGGTTTAAGGTTGCTGCTCACCATAACCCCCAAGTCCTTTTCGCAATCTGTATGGCTAAGTTCTACATCATTTAATTTATAAGTACTAGTGTTATGGGCACTCCCAAGCCTCAGAACCTTGCATTTATCTACATTGAACTGCATCTGCCACTTTTCTGACCAAGAATAGAGTTTGTTTAAATCCTCCTGAAGTTCCCTAACATCTACGTTTGAATCAATTATCCTACCTATCTTTGTGTCATCGGCGAATTTGCTCATATCACTAGTAATTCCCTCATCAAGATCATTGATATATATTATAAACAACAACGGGCCCAAGACTGATCCCTGTGGAACGCCACTTGTTACAGATCCCCACTCGGATTTAACCCCATTTATGGACACTCTCTGCTTCCTGTCAGTGAGCCATGACTCGATCCACGAGAGCACTTTTCCCCCAATGCCATGAGCTGCCACTTTCTTTAACAGTCTATGGTGCGGAACTCTATCAAAAGCCTTACTAAAATCTAAGTAAATAATATCAAATTCTTTATTGTGGTCAACAGCCTCAAAAGCTTTACTGAAGAAAGTTAATAAATTAGTTAGACAAGACCGGCCTCTTGTGAATCCATGCTGAGTATCATTAATCAAGCTATGCTTATCGAGATGGCTTCTTATAATCTCAGCTATAATTGACTCTAGTAATTTGCCTACAATTGAGGTCAGGCTTATTGGGCGGTAATTTGACGGTAACGACTTGTCCCCTGTTTTAAAAATAGGAGTTACATTAGCCATCTTCCACATATCAGACACTACACCTGTTTGAAGAGATAAATTAAAAATATTAGTTAATGGTTCACAGAGTTCCATTTTGCATTCCTTAAGAACCCTTGAAAAAACCTCATCAGGACCTGGCGACTTATTTTGCTTCAGTCTGTCTATCTGCCTCACAACCATCTCACTAGTGACTGTGATGTTACATAATTTATCTTCTTCTAGCCCACTGTAAAAATTAATTACTGGAATATTGTTAGTGTCTTCCTGTGTAAAAACTGAGAGAAAATAATTATTTAAAATCAAGCACATTTCATTCTCTTTGTCAGTAAGGTGCCCATAGTTATTTTTAAGGGGACCTATCTTATCTCTAACTTTTGTTCTATAGACCTGGAAAAAACTTTTTGGGTTAGTTTTAGAATCCCTAGCAACTTTAATTTCATAGTCCCTTTTAGCTTTTCTTATCCCCTTTTTAATGTCCCTCTTAATGTCAATATACTGATTCATAAGATGACCCTCACCTCTTTTGATACGCCTATAAATTCCTTTCTTTTGCCCTAGTAGATATTTGAGCCTATTATTCATCCATTTTGGGTCATTTCTATTTGATCTAATTTCTTTATATGGGATAAACGCTCTTTGAGCAGCATGTATAGTGTTCAGAAAACTGTCATATTGATAGCTCTCTTCGTTACCCCAGTCAACAGATGATAAGTGTTCTCTAAGCCCATCGTAATCTGCTAAGCGAAAATCTGGGACTGTTACTGAGTTATCGCTACTAACGTACTTCCATTCAATGCTAAATGTAATTGATTTGTGGTCGCTAGCACCCAGTTCCTCTGAAATTTCTAAATTATTAACAAGGGATTCATTGTTTGCCATAACTAAGTCAAGCAGGTTATTTCCCCTTGTAGGTTCTGTCACAAACTGCTTCAAAAAACAATCCTGAAATACTTCTAAGAAGTCGTATGATTCTAAATTCCCAGTCAAGAAATTCCAATCAACATGACTAAAGTTAAAGTCTCCTAGAATTACTACATTATCGTGCCTTGTGGCCTTAACAATTTCCTCCCATAGTAGTTTCCCTTGGTCCCTATCTAAGTTTGGGGGACGGTATATCACTCCTAAAATCAGTTTTTCATGCCCCTCTGAAAATTCTATCCAAACAGACTCTGTATGTGTTACTTCAGACTTAATACCCGTTTTTATGCAACAGTTCAAGCGATCTCGGACATACAATGCCACCCCACCCCCCCTCCCAATACTTCTATCTTCTTGGAACAATTTAAAACCCTGAATATGACATTCCGCAGGCATGTCCCGACTTTTTGAATTAAACCACGTCTCAGTTAAGGCAAATACATCAATGTTACCTACACTAGCAACTAATCTCAACTCGTCCATCTTATTCCTAGCACTACGGCAATTAGCATAATAAACATTGAAAGACTCTCCTTTCTCTTTACCCTTCCTGCTCATTTCTATTTTTCTACTAAACCTATTACTGTCCTTATCACCCAAGGTCCCTGGCTTTTCAATATCTATCTCGTTCTTATTATTACTAGTTCCCCTAGAACTCGTAATATTACTACACTGGGACTTCACTGCTTTCCTGCCAAAACCCATACCACTAACTATTCCTAGTTTAAAGTCCTAACTGCTCCCTCCACTGCAGTTGCCAGTGCTCCCACCCCACACCTAGATAAGTGAACCCCATCCCTAGCAAACATGTCATTTCTGCCACAGAAGAGGTCCCAGTTGTCAATGAATGTTACTGCATTTTCCTTACAGTATTTGTCCAGCCAGCAATTGACACCAATTGCCCTGGACAACCATTCATTTCCAACTCCCCTCCTTGGCAAAATACCACATATGAGAGGGTTCCCACCCTTACTTCTAATTATTTCTATTGCTGACCTATACCTGCTAATCAGGTCCTCACTCCTACGTCTGCCAACATCGTTGCCTCCAGCACTGAGACAGATAATAGGATTGCTCCCATTACCTTTCATGATGTCATCCAGACGGCTAACAATATCCTCCATCCCAGCCCCAGGAAAGCAAACTCTCTGTCTCCTACTCCTGTCCTTCAAGCAGAACGCCCTATCCATATACCTAACTTGGCTATCCCCAACAACAACAATATTCTTACCTTCCTTAATGTCTTTCGTCGTCTCGTTCCCAGTAGTCGACTCACATTCGTCGGGTAGCACTGAGAATGTATTGGATGTTTCCACAACAGTTTCCACGGCAGTCTCTTTCTTCTTCATCGTTTCTACCTTTCCATTCATCTTCTTGATCGTCAACTTCTTTCCCTGCTGTCCAGCCACTGACCAGTTTCCCTTCTTGACCTGAGGACTCAAAACAGGAGGACTGCTACGAATCTTCTTGTTTTCCTCGGTCAGTCGCCGAATTTCCATATTCGCCAACCTCAATTCTTCCTTAAGCTGTTGGTAAAGTTGCTCGATGGAGGGCATCTTGCTTCAATTCTAGAGAGCGCGCAAACAGGTCTTCACAGAGCCAAGTACACGTCAACACTGCGCAAAAGCCAACTCAATCAGGAGCTACTGCGCAGCACGTCCGCACGGCCCAATAGCGATGCGAACATATGCTCTTGCGCTACCGTCCACAGGATGGATATGGGGTGCACATTAACTAGCCACTTCGGTGGCAAAATCAAAATCAGTAGCGTTTTTGTATTTTTTTTTCCAGTTTTCAAAGTGTTTCTGCTATGGCTATACTTGTATTTCTACTGTTATTACTTTATTTACTGTGTGTAATATGATCAGCATTTTTGCTTTTGCAATATTTAGGAGACAGTATTTTTCAGCAGAGGCCATCAAGAGCAACTCGTAAGTCACGTTATGTGTAGCGTTTTTGCAGTGCTTTTTTTTTTTGGTAGTGCTTTTAATGTGTTTAATACTGTTTTTCAAAGCGTCGTTGAAGTATCTTTTGCATTTTTTATATTGTTTTTATAGGGTTTTTGGGTGTTTTGCAGTTTCTGTGGCGTGTTTATAGTATTTTGTAGTGTCTGAGTAATATTTTTGTAGGGTTTTGTAGTGTTTTTGTAGTGTTTTGTAGTGTTTTTGTAATTTTTTTTCAGGTTGTGTAGTATTTTACCGTGTTTTTGTAGTGTTTTCGTAGTGTGCATTTTTTGGCTTTCTTCTGTTTTTGTAGTGTTTTGTAGTGTTTTGTATTGTTTTTGTGTTTATCTAATGTTTGTAGACTGTTTTTGTAGTGTTCTGCATTTTTATGGGGTTCTTGTACATTTCTGCAGTGTTTTGTAATGTTCTTGCAGTGTTATTGTAGTGTTATTGTAGTGTTTTTGTAATATTTTTGCAATTTTTTGTAGTGTTTTTGCACACACACACACACACACACACACACACACACACACACACACACACACACACACACACACACACACACACACACACACACACACACGGATTCGTGGAAGGCAAATCCTGTGTCACAATCCTTCAAGAGTTTTATGACAAGGTAACTGAAGTAAGAAGTGAGAGAGAGGGGTGGGTTGATTGCATCTTCTTGGATTGCAAGAAGGCCTTCGACATAGTTCCTCACAAGAGATTAGTACAGAAGCTATAGGATCAGGCACATATAATAGGAAGGGCACTGCAATGGATTAGAGAATATCTAACAAGGAGGCAACAGCGAGTCATGGTCCGTGATGAGGTATCACAGTGGGCGCCTGTGACGAACGGGGTCCCACAGGGGTCCGTCCTGGGACCAGTGCTATTCTTGGTATATGTGAACATGACGGAAGGGATAGACTCAGAAGTGTCCCTGTTTGCAGATAATGTAAAGTTAATGAGGAGAATTAAATGAGATGCGGACCAGACAGGTCTACAAAGAGACCTGGACAGGCTGGATGCGTGGTCCAGCAACTGGGTCCTAGAATTTAACCCCACTAAATGCAAAGTCATGAAGATCGGAGAAGGACAAAGAAGACCGCGGACAGAGAATAGGCTAGGTGGTCAAAGACTGCAAACCTCGCTCAAGGAGAAAGACCTAGGAGTGAGTATAATACCGAGTACATCGCCAGAAGCACACATTAACCAGATAACTGCTGCGGCATATGGGCGCTTGGCAAACCTGAGAATAGCGTTCCGGTACCTCAGTAAGGAATCGTTCAAGATTTTATACACTGTGTACGTCAGGCCCATACTGGAGTATGCAGCACCAGTTTGAAACCCACACCTGGTCAAACGCGTCAAGAAATTAGAGAAAGTGCACAGCTTTGCAACAAAGCTGGTTCCAGAGCTAAGGGGAATGTCCTATGAAGAAAGGTTATGGGAAACCGGTCTGACGACACTGGAGGACAGGAGGGTCAGGGGAGACATGATAACAACATACAAAATACTGCATGGAATAGACAAGGTGGACAGAGACAGGATGTTCCAGAGATGGGACACAGAAACAAGGGGACACGATTGGAAGTTGAAGACTCAGGTGAGTCAAAGGGATGTTAGGAAGTATTTCTTTAGCCACAGAGTTGTTAGGAAGTGGAACAGTCTGGCAAGCGATGTAGTGGATGCAGGAATTATACATAGCTTTAAGACGAGGTATGATAAAGCTCATGGAGCAGGAAGAGGGAGGACCTAGTAGCTACCAGTAAAGAGGCGGGTCCAGGAGCTATGAATCGACCCCTGCAACCACAATTAGGTGAGTACACACATGCACAAACACAATTAGGTGGGTACAATTAGTTGAGTACACACACACACAGCACATATATTCTACTCCAACAACGATAAGCTTCGATTAACTGTACAAACCTTGCAGGTGCCAGAACCTGTAAGCTCATCTGTTGCTGAGTTCCGAGAGGAGCGTTATTCCCAACTTAGAATTATCGTTATGTTTACCAAGGCAGTTAGCAGTCAACGCTGACTTAGCCTCACGAATTAATAGAATAGTCAGAGGCATCTCTCACCAAAGGGAAGTGAGAGAGAGAGAGAGAGAGAGAGAGAGAGAGAGAGAGAGAGAGAGAGAGAGAGAGAGAGAGAGAGAGAGAGAGAGATATAGCAGGGGGGGGAACTTTTATTGAAATAGTGTGTAAATTTTGCTACATATGTATTGACAGGTACAGTTAAAATTCTACAGCAGAATAATCTCTTCTTGCCGTCTGCTCCATCTAGTCACACTCTAGCATGAGAAAGGGGATAAAAAAAATAACCATGACTGTCATGTAAATTAAATAGGAAAGATAGACTTACAGATGTTCCACAACTGCTGCTGTTACTGTTACTATGCAATTACTCGTCGGCACTCTTTCCATATTTTGAGATTTTCACGAAATGGCGAGATGTTCATTATACTCTTGTTTCTGTAACATGTACATCTATCTGTGATCATGTGGATACTTTCTATTTCATCTCATCCTCCTTGTTTTCAGGCTTACAGGATATATTAGAATACCTTATAATCGACAACGAGAATAAATTACATACAAAGATTTATCTCATATATCTAGAAGATTCGAAGCAAAGTTTGTTGACTTCATCCATTTTCTCATTTACTATCTTTTTACATTCCTTTACCACTCTCTTAACCTCTCTTTTTTTTCTCCATATACTCCTCCTTCCTTATATCACTTATGCTTTGCCAAAACCTTTCATATGCTAACTTTTTCTTTCCTACCACTCTCTATACCTCATCGTTCCATAAATCGCTCCTCTTCCCTCCTGCAACCGGCCACCTCGTATGTCCGCACACTTCTGAACACTCTAACACTGCATTCTTAAATCCATCCCATACCTTTTCAACCTCCTCGTAATCTGTTTTCTCACTAGCCCATTTTTCTACCATAGTTGCTTATATATTACCCTAACTGCCCCCTCCTTCAGTTTATAACATTCATCTCTTACTTGCTGACACCATTCTCCCTGTACCCCATCTAAATTTTACTTTCACTGTAATTATAATTAAAAAAAATGTAGTGGTATATTTGTTGCCCCTCTATAAACATTTACTTCCAGTAGTCTACCCATCAACCAGTTATCCAGCAATACATAATCGAACAAACTATTGTTATTACTCCCTATATCATATCTCATATACATATTTATCCTCTTTTTCTTTCTTAAAAATATGTATTATCTTTTACTATACCTCTTTCTAAACAAAGTTCAGACAAAGGCCGCCCATTATCATTTACCCCTGGCACCCCAAACTTACCTACCTCACCCTTTATAACCATTTCTCCCATCATACCATTCAGGTCCCCTTCCATAATTACTCTCACTTAAATTAAAACTCCCTAAACACTAGCTTAATATCTTCCAACCCCTCTCCCCCTATATCTCTGTCTGTGTCTGTCTGTCTGTCTGTCTCTCCTCTTCACGTGCGTCTCTTCTTCAGTTGCATAAACACTTAGAATAACCCACTTTACACATTCGATCTTTATTTTAATTCATATAATCTTCGAATGAATACATTTGTATTCCCTCTTTTCCTGCCATAACTGAGCCTTCAACATTATTGCTACCCACCTTAGCTCTAACTCTGTCGGATACACCTGACCTAATCATATTTATTTTTCCCCATTGAAACTTCCATACCCCCTTTAGCTTTATTTTCTTAGAGCCAGGACATCCAGCTTCAGTTCATTCTTGAGAGTGATAATACTCTTTCTTATTACCTGCTCTCCATCAATGCATATTCAAACATTCCAACGTTATTTTTTATTTTTCTTATGCTTAGTATTTTCTGCAGGGGTTACCAGTATTTTAGTCACCTTTCACTATATGCATGGCTTACAGAGGAAGAATTCTTTTCCACTTCCCCATGGAGATCAAAGGAAAAGAAATAAGAACAAGAATCGTTAAGAAACAGAAGAAAACCTTGATGAGTGCATATATATATATATATATATATATATATATATATATATATATATATATATATATATATATATATATATATAAATATAAATATATATAAATATGTATGTATAAATATATAGGATGGGGTCCACCTCTGGTGTAAATTGTGGGACCCATAGCCTCGGAGAAGTGGATAAAAAGGCTTCAGGAAAAATATTTGGATTTCTTCCTGAAGCCGTTTGAATATTCCACTTCCCCTACCACCCCATCTTTTGATATATTTTTTTTACTAAATATATATATATATATATATATATATATATATATATATATATATATATATATATATATATATATATACATATATATATGTCGTGCCGAATAGGCAGAACTTGCGATCTTGGCTTAAATAGCAACGCTCATCTTGCCATATAGGACAAGTGAAAATTTGTGTATGCAATAATTTCGCCAAAATCATTCTGAACCTAACGAAAAAAATATATTTCACTGTGCTTGTTTAGTATTAAATTATTGTAAACAAACCTAAAATATATTTATCTGGGTTAGGCTAAAATAAATTGCGCTTATTATAATAAGGTTAGGTAAGTTTTCTAAGTTCCTTTTGGTGCAAAATTCTAAATTTTTACATCAACATTAATGAAAAAATATATCTTTAAACGTATAAGAGAAAATTTTAGAAAGGACTTAATTTTAAATGAGTTCTTGCTAATTGAACAGTTTTACATATTCGGCATGACATATATATATATATATATATATATATATCTATATATATATATATATATATATATATATATATATATATATATATATATATATATATATATATATAATGTATATATAATGTTGCTGTTTCCAGTGAGTTATAAATTAATTCGTGTGGAAGGTTGTGTCGGTGTGCTCATGTGTTCGTGTGAAAGAAGAGGATGCTGATGGAACTATAAGCCAATGAATACGTTAAAAATGTTCTTCGGTAATATGCAAATGTATTTGAAGTAAAGCCTTTGAATTCGACTGTGAATTTGATGCAGCTCGGATCACTGGCAACAGCACCCCAGCTTTGGTATTAAAAATTGTGGGAGTTTGAAAGCCTTGCCCAGAGAACGAGTTAAAAGTGCCGACTTGCGTTGCTGGTAGGCCCAGGAAGTGGGTAGGGGTTGGAGCACACTTTTTCTTTCAAGAAAGTAAAAAATAAAATATAAAAGTGTTTCTACATGTCTGGGTCCCAGGGATAACAGACTAGTGAGCACACACACTCGCGAGGATTTTATATATATTTATATATATATATATATATATATATATATATATATATATATATATATATATATATATATATATATATATATATATATATATATATATATATATATATATATATATATATATATATATATATATATATATATATATATTTAGATGAAGGTAGGGAACATTTTATTGCATTTATGGATTTAGAAAAGGCATATGATAGAGTGGATAGAGGAGCAATGTGGCAGATGTTGCAAGTATATGGAATAGGTGGTAAGTTATTAAATGCTGTAAAGAGTTTTTATGAGGATAGTGAGGCTCAGGTTAGGGTGTGTAGAAGAGAGGGAGAATACTTCCCGGTAAAAGTAGGTCTTAGACAGGGATGTGTAATGTCACCATGGTTATTTAATATATTTATAGATGGGGTTGTAAAGGAAGTAAATGCTAGGGTGTTCGGGAGAGGGGTGGGATTAAATTATACAAAATACAAAATGGGAATTGACACAGTTACTTTTTGCTGATGATACTGTGCTTATGGGAGATTCTAAAGAAAAATTGCAAAGGTTAGTGGATGAGTTTGGGAGTGTGTGTAAAGGTAGAAAGTTGAAAGTGAACATAGAAAAGAGTAAGGTGATGAGGGTATCAAATGATTTAGATAAAGAAAAATTGGATATCAAATTGGGGAGGAGGAGTATGGAAGAAGTGAATGTTTTCAGATACTTGGGACTTGACGTGTCGGCGGATGGATTTATGAAGGATGAGGTTTATCATAGAAATGATGAAGGAAAAAAGGTGAGTGGTGCGTTGAGGTATATGTAGAGTCAAAAAACGTTATCTATGGAGGCAAAGAAGGGAATGTATGAAAGTATAGTAGTACCAACACCCTTATATGGGTGTGAAGCTTGGGTTGTGAATGCAGCAGCGAGGAGGCGGTTGGAGGCAGTGGAGATGTCCTGTCTAAGGGCAATGTGTGGTGTAAATATTATTCAGAAAATTCGGAGTGTGGAAATTAGGAGAAGGTGTAGAGTTAATACAAGTATTAGTCAGAGGGCTGAAGAGGGGTTGTTGAGGTGGTTTGGTCATTTAGAGAGAATGGATCAAAGTAGAATGACATGGAGAGCATTTAAATCTGTAGGAGAAGGAAGGCGGGGTAGGGGCCGTCCTCGAGAAGGTTGGAAGGGGTGAGGGAGGTTTTGTGGGCAAGGGGCTTGGACTTCCAGCAGGCGTGCATGAGCGTGTTCGATAGGAGTGAATGGAGACGAATGGTATTTGGGACCTGACGATCTGTTGGAGTGTGAGCAGGGTAATATTTAGTGAAGGGATTCATGGAAACCGGTTATTTTTATATAGCCGGACTTGAGTCCTGGAAACGGGAAGTACAATGCCTGCACTCTAAAGGAGGGGTTTTGGGATATTAGCAGTTTGGAGGGATATGTTGTGTATCTTTATACGTATACGCTTCTAAACTGTTGTGTTCTGAGCACCTCTGCAAAAACAGTGATTATGTGTGAGTGAGGTGAAAGTGTTGAATGATAATGAAAGTATTTTCTTTTTGGGGATTTTCTTTCTTTTTGGGTCACCCTGCCTCTGTGGGAGACGGCCGACTTGTTGAATATATATATATATATATATATATATATATATATATATATATATATATATATATATATATATATATATATAATTATTATCACACTGGCCGATTCCCTCCAAGGCAGGGTGGCCCGAAAAAGAAAAACTTTCACCATCATTCACTCCATCACTGTCTTGCCAGAAGGGTGCTTTACACTACAGTTTTTAAACTGCAACATTAACACCCCTCCTTCAGAGTGCAGGCACTGTACTTTCCATCTCCAGGACTCAAGTCCGGCCTGCCGGTTTCCCTGAACCCCTTCATAAATGTTACTTTGCTCACACTCCAACAGCACGTCAAGTATTAAAAACCATTAGTCTCCATTCACTCCTATCAAACACGCTCACGCACGCCTGCTGGAAGTCCAAGCCCCTCGCACACAAAACCTCCTTTACCCCCTCCCTCCAACCTTTCCTAGGCCGACCCCTACCCCGCCTTCCTTCCACTACAGACTGATACACTCTTGAAGTCATTCTGTTTCGCTCCATTCTCTCTACATGTCCGAACCACCTCAACAACCCTTCCTCAGCCCTCTGGACAACAGTTTTGGTAATCCCGCACCTCCTCCTAACTTCCAAACTACGAATTCTCTGCATTATATTCACACCATACATTGCCCTCAGACATGACATCTCCACTGCCTCCAGCCTTCTCCTCGCTGCAACATTCATCACCCATGCTTCACACCCATATAAGAGTGTTGGTAAAACTATACTCTCATACATTCCCCTCTTTGCCTCCAAGGACAAAGTTCTTTGTCTCCACAGACTCATAAGTGCACCACTCACCCTTTTCCCCTCATCAATTCTATGATTCACCTCATCCTTCATAGACCCATCCGCTGACACGTCCACTCCCAAATATCTGAATACATTCACCTCCTCCATACTCTCTCCCTCCAATCTGATATCCAATCTTTCATCACCTAATATTTTTATCCTCATAACCTTACTCTTTCCTGTATTCACCTTTAATCTTCTTCTTTTGCACACCCTACCAAATTCATTTACCAATCTCTGCAACTTCTCTTCAGAATCTCCCAAGAGCACAGTCTCATCAGCAAAGAGCAACTGAGACAACTCTCACTTTATGTGTGATTCCTTATCTTTTAACTCCACGCCTCTTGTCAAGACCCTCGCATTTACTTCTCTTACAACCCCATCTATAAATATATTAAACAACCACGGTGACATCACACATCCCTGTCTAAGGCCTACTTTTACTGGGAAATAATTCCCCTCTTTCCTACATACTCTAACTTGAGCCTCACTATCCTCGTAAAAACTTTTCACTGCTTTCAGTAACCTACCTCCTACACCATACACTTGCAACATCTGCCACATTGCCCCCCTATCCACCCTGTCATACTCCTTTTCCAAATCCATAAATGCCACAAAGACCTCTTTAACCTTATCTAAATACTGTTCACTTATATGTTTCACTGTAAACACCTGGTCCACACACCCCCTACCTTTCCTAAAGCCTCCTTGTTCACCTGCTATCCTATTCTCCGTCTTACTCTTAATTCTTTCAATAATAATTCTACCATACACTTTACCAGGTATACTCAACAGACTTATCCCCCTATAATTTTTGCACTCTCTTTTGTCCCCTTTGCCTTTATACAAGGGAACTATGCATGCTCTCTGCCAATCCCTAGGTACATCACCCTCTTCCATACATTTATTAAATAATTGCACCAACCACTCCAAAACTATATCCCCACCTGCTTTTAACATTTCTATCTTTATCCCATCAATCCCGGCTGCCTTACCCCCTTTCATTTTACCTACTGCCTCACGAACTTCCCCCACACTCACAACTGGCTCTTCCTCACTCCTACAAGATGTTATTCCTCCTTACCCTATACACGAAATCACAGCTTCCTGGAGTATCTGAGAGAGTTAGAGCAAAGGAAGGGGTAGCAGTAATGTTGAATGATCAGTTATGGAAGGAGAAAAGAGAATATGAATGTGTAAATGCAAGAATTATGTGGATTAAAGTAAAGGTTGGATGCGAGAAGTGGGTCATAATAAGCGTGTATGCACCTGGAGAAGAGAGGAATGCAGAGGAGAGAGAGAGATTTTGGGAGATGTTAAGTGAATGTATAGGAGCCTTTGAACCAAGTGAGAGATTAATTGTGGTAGGGGACCTGAATGCTAAAGTAGGAGAAACTTTTAGAGAGGGTGTGGTAGGTAAGTTTGGGGTGCCAGGTGTAAATGATAATGGGAGCCCTTTGATTGAACTTTGTATAGAAAGGGGTTTAGTTATAGGTAATACATATTTTAAGAAAAAGAGGATAAATAAGTATACAAGATATGATGTAGGGCGAAATGACAGTAGTTTGTTGGATTATGTATTGGTAGATAAAAGACTGTTGAGTAGACTTCAGGATGTACATGTTTATAGAGGGGCCACAGATATATCAGATCACTTTCTAGTTGTAGCTACACTGAGAGTAAAAGGCAGATGGGATACAAGGAGAATAGAAGCATCAGGGAAGAGAGAGGTGAAGGTTTATAAACTAAAAGAGGAGGCAGTTAGGGTAAGATATAAACAGCTATTGGAGGATAGATGGGCTAATGAGAGCATAGGCAATGGGGTCGAAGAGGTATGGGGTAGGTTTAAAAATGTAGTGTTAGAGTGTTCAGCAGAAGTTTGTGGTTACAGGAAAGTGGGTGCGGGAGGGAAGAGGAGCGATTGGTGGAATGATGATGTAAAGAGAGTAGTAAGGGAGAAAAAGTTAGCATATGAGAAGTTTTTACAAAGTAGAAGTGATGCAAAGAGGGAAGAGTATATGGAGAAAAAGAGAGGGGTTAAGAGAGTGGTGAAGCAATGTAAAAAGAGAGCAAATGAGAGAGTGGGTGAGATGTTATCAACAAATTTTGTTGAAAATAAGAAAAAGTTTTGGAGTGAGATTAACAAGTTAAGAAAGCCTAGAGAACAAATGGATTTGTCAGTTAAAAATAGGAGAGGAGAGTTATTAAATGGAGAGTTAGAGGTATTGGGAAGATGGAGGGAATATTTTGAGGAATTGTTAAATGTTGATGAAGATAGGGAAGCTGTGATTTCGTGTATAGGACAAGGAGGAATAACATCTTGTAGGAGTGAGGAAGAGCCAGTTGTGAGTGAGGGGGAAGTTCGTGAGGTAGTAGGTAAAATGAAAGGGGGTAAGGCAGCCGGGATTGATGGGATAAAGATAGAAATGTTAAAAGCAGGTGGGGATATAGTTTTGGAGTGGTTGGTGCAATTATTTAATAAATGTATGGAAGAGGGTAAGGTACCTAGGGATTGGCAGAGAGCATGCATAGTTCCTTTGTATAAAGGCAAAGGGGATAAAAGAGAGTGCAAAAATTATAGGGGGATAAGTCTGCTGAGTATACCTGGTAAAGTGTAGGGTAGAGTTATTATTGA
>NC_091301.1:19075346-19117846 GCF_038502225.1 Cherax quadricarinatus | reverse complement strand
GTAATGGAGGATCACGTTTCCTGTAGTTAAAATACGTAATGCTGGATTTTGCTGCATTGGTTTTGATCCTCCATTTTTGTTCCCAGATGGATATCCTGTCAACCTCATTTTGTGTTTTGTGTGTGAGTGTATCTATATTGGCATGAGTGATAAGTTGTGTAATGTCGTCTGCATAGGCTAGTGTGATGGAGTTGTGGTATATAGGTGTTGGAATGTCGTTAGTGTATAAAATGTAGAGGGTAGGGGAAAGGACAGATCCCTGGGGTACTCCAGCATTTAGTGTGAAGTAGTCAGAGTAACAGCCTTGGAATTTGATTCTCATGGTACGGCCGTCTAGGAAGTTGCAGAGGAGTTTACGAGTATTGAGAGGCAGGTTGAAGTTAGTGCAGAGTTTGTACTTGAGCCCCTCGTGCCACACAGTGTCAAAAGCTTTTTCAACGTCTTTTGCAACCAGGGCTGTCCTGTTTCTTTGTTTTGTGTTTATGTGGATGTAGTTGAGAATGATGTTAATGGCATCCTGTGTGGATCTGTGTGTTCTGAAGCCAAACTGGCCATGTGAAAGTAGAGAATTATGTTCCAGGTATCTGCGAAGGCGATGATTAATGAGCTTTTCAAAGAGTTTTCCTAAAGTTTCGAGGAGGCTGATAGGGCGATAGTTTCTAGGGTCAGAGTGGTCTTTATTGGGTTTAGGAAGGAGGATAGCAGTAGCAGCTTTGAAGAGGGAAGGGAAGTATCCAGAGGCAAGGGAGGCATTGAGGAGGTTTGTGTAGGCAGTAATGATAGAGTCAGGAAGGTGTTTCAGGATAATATGGTTTAGGCCAGAGGCACCAGGAGCCTTTGGAGGAAGGTGTCTGAGGAGAGTTTTAATGTCTGTGTTGGTGAAAGGAGTGTCGAGTTCTTGGGAGGAGGTAAGAGTGTCTAGATGTATGTGGCTGTCTGGTGTTGTTTCTTGTGTGTGTGCAGTGTTCCAGTGTTCTATGTTCTGAATGTGTTGAATAACGTTAGGGTGAGGTGGGTGAGCGTGGAAGATGTTCTCCCAGATGTGTTTGAAGATGTTGGTAGCAGCCTGTGGGTCTGAGATGTGTGTGTTGTTGTGGGTGATGTGTTTGAATTTGTTGGTGGGAGTAGTGCCTCTGATTTTTTTGATAAAGTTCCAGAAGGCTTTAGTGTTTTTAACACGCTGCCTGTCCGCTTGTTGTATTAGTCGTGACCAGTGATTGTTGTGGTCTTGGTCTAGGCTGTGTAAAATGTTGTTTCTAAGGTAAGTGAGATCTAATCGGACTTGATTAAATATATGTGTGTTGTAGAGGAAGCGGTTGTGGTAGCAGATAATTAGTCTTCTTGTTCTGAGTGACGGTTTGAAGGAATAACGAGTGGTGTGAGTTTTCTTTGGTATTGCGATGTTGGCTGCTTGTGTAATGGTGTCCTGGATGAGATCAAGTTGAGTATCGATGTCAGAGATAGGTTTGTTGTTGTAGTCATAGGTGAGGTTAATATTGTCTATGTGTTGTTTGAAAGCATCCCAGTCAGCGTTCTTGTAGGAGAATGAAGGTGTGGTTGGTATGAGGATAGGGTTGGAGGAGATGTGTAAGATGACTGGGATGTGATCAGAGCCTGTAATAGGGCCAGGTGAGATGTAATGTTGAAATAGAGAGCTGGCTCGGTTTGCCAGAATGATGTCTGGTTTGCCTTGGCCCGTGTGGTTGAAGAATGTATTGAAGTCTGGCCCAAGATGAATTAGGTGTTTATGGTTTGTGAAGTTGAGTAATTGGTGACCAAGTTGGTTGTTACTGGTGTGATGAAAGGCAGTGTGTTTGGCATTCATGTCAGCTAGTAGGTAAGTTGGTGTGTTGGTGTAGTTGAAGACTAAGGAGAGGTCGTGTATGTTGAGAGTAGTGTTTGGGCGAGCATAGGTGGTGAAAAAGATAAAGGGGCCAAGGTGGGTGTGTATTCTGACCGCAAGACAGTGTTGGTGAATAAAAGGGATTGGGAGAAATTCATGTTTTATGTTGGAATTGACAAGGATGGCAACCCCATCGTGGGGATCATAGGGGGACTGTGGTGCAGTATAACCATAATGGCGGATACATTGAGGGGCTTTGAGGCAGGTACTGTTTAGCAAAACAATATCTGGCCTCTCTGCTTCAAGGAGCTCGGCCAGTAGGTGTCTAATTGTAAAGTAAGAACGTACGTTGAACTGAATCGCCTTAAACGTGATTTAATGGTTTCGTCTTAGCAAAGTTAATGTCGGGGGAGGAGTTTGGATTAAAGCCCGTGATAGTGGTGCCATCAGTGGATGTGTGTTTGTAGGTGCTACGGACCCGTTTCCTGGAGGGGGAGGAAGAGATGGATCTGTTTTTATGTTCTTTGGTCTGTCCGTTAGAAGTTGTGGTAGGTTTAGGTTTGAGTGGATTTTGTCTGGAGGAGGTGGAGTTGGACCTGGATGAGGTTTTGGTTGTGGTGGAGTGGGCGAAGGTGGATGCAGAGGAAGTGGAAGTTTTGGTAAGCTGTGAGGAAGTGGAAGCTTTGGAAGGGGATGAAGTGGGTAAGGAAGTGGGGGGAGGGGTGGTCGTAGCAGTAGCAGTAGGGGTGTTGGTGGGAGGTGTAGAAGTAGTGAAGAGAGGTAGTGGAGGAGGAGAGCTGGTGGGAGTAGGAAGTGGGGGGGTGGGAGAGAGGAAGGAGGGAGAGGTTGTAGGAGGCTTGGAAGAGAAGCAGGAAGGAGGGATAATTAAAGAGGGAAGATTGTTAGCAGACAAGATTAGGTTAAGGACATGTGAGTAGTCTGATTGGTAAGCTTGTGAGATTACCATCGCAGAGTGGGCAGCAGTGGCAAGTTGACAGTTAGTTTTGTAGTCTAGTGTGGGTGTAGAAGAAGTGCTTGTAGTCTGTGTGTTGGTGTTTGATGTGTGTAGAGTAGAAGAGGTAGACCAAGTGCGTGGGGAGGCCCAGGCATTGGGGGTAGGGGAGGGAGGTGTGGAAGGGGAGGGAGGTAAGGAAGGGGAGGGAGGAGCAGGGAAGGGGTTGGGTAGGGAGGGAGGTTGGTTTGCTCTGAGGGAGGAGAGAATGTGCTTTCTAGAAGGGCAGGAATTTGCAACTGCAGTGTGTGACCCGCCGCAGTTAGAACATTTAAGGGGGAGGTTGCAAGTATTCCAGAAGTGGCCAGTTGCTGAACATCTGGAGCAGACTTGTGTAGATGTGCATGTGTTTTTGTCGTGGCCGAATTTGTAGCATTTAAGACATTGTGTGATTGGGTGGAAGTTCGGAGTGAAGAGAGCGTTTGGAGGAATGCGGATGGTCTTGGCAAAGATTCCTTGACTGAAGAGTGTAGAGGCGTCAGCAGGAGTAGAACAGCGTATTTTGAGAATGGTAGAGTTTTCTGGTCTGTAAATATCGTCAACAGAGACTTTGTTCTTAGTACTGATATCTTTTATTAAGTCTTCCTTGTCTGTGTCATAGGCTGTCAGGAGAGAGTAGTCTACGTGTTTAGCAATGACTGTGCTTTTGGCACGGTGCTCAGGAGTCCAAATAATGGTGAAACCTGCGTTGAGAAGTTTTTGTCTGGTATCGCTTGAGGTGTACGCTTCGTAGGAATGTTTGTCAAGAAGGAGTTTGAAGCCTGAGTTGGTTTTGAAGACTTTAAGTTGAGGTGCACCAGTGATCTGATATAATAAATTTTCCGGACAGATAGTTGCATCAGGATTAGAAAATTTGAGGTTTAGCGAGAAGGAATTGGATTTAGTAGAAGCAGAGGCAGGTGTGGGAGGTTGGGGGAGAGTGGAAGGGGGGTGGGAGGTGGAAGGCAACGAAGGCATCGTCTAATTACGAAAAGATGTAATTGGAGCTGACAATCGGCCAAAAAGTAAGAGTACTCAGCTAGGCAAGTACGTGTAAGTAGACACACGTACTTGCCTGGCGCAGGACACTGAGGAGGTGAACTGTAGCTTGATGGAGCACTGTATATCCTGAGTGGTGGCGAGACTGGCTGTATGGCGTGCAGTCAACAGGCGAAGAGAATTCAGGCAGCAAGAGGCTTCCTGCCCTTCGGTCGGCAACCACCGACGCACCAATCCTGATGGTGGAGAGGAAGACGAAGGTCCAGCAAGCACTACTCAAAGCACTACTCAACACGGGGTAATTTCGAGAGAGGCGAGATCGTCGATGTGTTAGGTAAGCACACGTCACCACTCGAGCTAAGTCGCTTGATCGCTTCTCACTGTCGAAGTGTTCTGTGTGCAAACAATACATGGACACGGAGGGTATATAAAGGCTCAGAGTGAGGTGCAATACTAGTGAGGTACCATTTCGATGTTCACTAGTGGTAGCAGTAGTAGTAGTAGTGGTAGTGACAAAAGTAATACAATATGGTAGAGCAATTAATTCGTACATGAGTAAAAGGATATAAAAGCTATTACTTGGGTAACATAAAAATAGGTTGGACAAATAGAGACTGGAAAGAGGCAGCTTGTTTTAGTGTTCACTCTTCTGTAATGTGCTTTGTGTAGTATAACAGGAGAGACTATGTGATGGCAGGGTTTACTCTTTTCAGGAGGATTCTTGCTAAGACTTCGGAGATGGTGAAGCTGCCGTTGTTTTGTTTAATTGTATTCGAAACAGCGATCAGTGCTGATTCGAGGCACTTGCGTCTGCGGAAATTAGTTTCTTTGATCACTAATTGGGCGTCTCTGAATTTCATGAGATGATTGGTGGAATTTCGGTGTTGTACACAGGCGTAGTTCAAGTTATCGTTCCTACATGCATTGTTTGTAATGGCTTGATAAAGCTCCTGGAGAGCAAAACGTTGCCACAATAAATGTCACATTAGTTGCACTTGTGTCCTTTTACTTTACATACCTGAGGTATGGAAGACGGCAAATGTAGTACCCATATTTAAAAAAGGAGACAGAAAAGAGGCACTAAACTATAGACCAGTGCCACTGACGTGCATAGTATGCAAAGTAATTGAGAAAATTATCAGGAGGAGAGTGGTGGAGCACCTGGAATGGAACAAAAGTATAAACGCCAACAAACACGGATTTATGGAAGGCAAATCCTGTGTCACAAACCTACTGGAGTTTTATGATAAAGTAACAGAAGTAAGACACGAGAGAGAAGGGTGGGTTGATTGCATCTTCTTGGACTGCAAGAAGGCCTTTGACACAGTTCCTCACAGGAGACTGGTGCAGAAGTTAGAGGATCAGGCGCGTATAACAGGAAGGGTGCTGCAATGGATCAGAGAATAACTGACAGGGAGGCATCAACGAGTCATGGTACGTGATGAGGCATCACAGTGGGCACCTGCGATGAGCGGGGTCTCACAGGGGTCGGTCCTAGGACCAGTGCTATTTCTGGTATATGTGATTGACATGATGGAAGGGTTAGACTCAGAAGTGTCCCTGTTCGCAGATGATGTGAGGAAAATTAAATCAGTTGAGGATCAGGTAGGACTTCAAAGAGACCTGGACAAGCTGGACACCTGGTCCAGCAACTGGCTTCTCGAACTTAACCCCACCAAATGCAAAGTCATGAAGATCGGGGAAGTGCAAAGAAGACCGCAGACTCCGTCTGCGGTCATCTTCTAGGTGGCCAACCTCGCTCAAGGAGAAAGATCTTGGGGTGAGTATAACACCGAGCACGTCTCCGGAAGCACACATCAACCAGATAACTGCTGCAGCACATGGGCGCCTGGCAAACCTGAGAATAGCGTTACAATACCTTAGTAGGAATCCTTCAAGACACTGTACACCGTGTACGTTAGGCCCATACTGGAGTATGCAGCACCTGTTTGGAACCCACACTTGATCAAGCACGTCAAGAAATTAGAGAAAGTGCAAAGGTTTGCGACAAGGTTAGTTCCAGAGCTAAGGGGAATGTCCTACGAAGAAAAGTTAAGGGAAATCGGCCTGACGACATTGGAGGACTGGAGGGTTCGGGGAGACGTGATAACAACATACAAAATACTGCGTGGACAGAGACAGGATGTTCCAGAGAAGGGACACAGAAACAAGGGATCACAATTGGAAGTTGAAGACCCAGATGAGTCAAAGGGATGTTAGGAAGTATTTCTTCAGTCATAGAGTAGTCAGGAAGTGGAATAGCCTAGCAAGCGAGGTAGTAGAGGCAGGAACCATGCATAGCTTTAAGATGAGGTATGTTAAAGCTAATGGAGCAGGGAGAGAGAGGACCTAGTAGCACTCAGTGAAGAAGCGGACCAGGAGCTGAGTCTCGACCCTTGCAACCACAATTGAATGCACACACACACACACACACACACACACACACACAAAGAGGAGAAGAAAAGGGACTTAGGCGTAAGAAATCAAGCATATGTACAGTGGTGCAAATTATTTATATATATATATATATATAAATATATATATATATATATATATATATATATATATATATATATATATATATATGCAAAACAACCACTCTGAAAGAATAGAGAAATTCCAAGCGCTTTCGTGACTACTCACATTATCAAGGAACTATGTTCCTTGATAATGTGAGTAGTCACGAAAGCGCTTGGAATTTCTCTATTCTTTCAGAGTGGTTGTTTTGCATATTCTGAAATCACCTGTTTACTGTGATCTTATTGCATATATATATATATATATATATATATATATATATATATATATATATATATATATATATATATATATATATATATATATATATATATAGACTGCTTGTTGAGGTGGGTATTCAAACAGGAGGGGAGTGAAATTAATCCTCGAGATACCACTGCCACGAGTGTCCTCGGATCACGAGAAACATCTAGCTCTGCAGGATGCTTGATCTTTGAAGGATTACTGGTGACACGTATGGTGTGTTGTCTCTGGAGGCGTGACAATGTTCGTGGGGTCGAATCCTGGCCTGCCGCATTGCTATACAGACTCCACAAGCAGTTTATATAGCAATGAAACCACGAAACAAGTGGCTCTGAATCATTTATCAAACTGCTGCAGGCCAAGATTCGACCCCACGGCACATTTTCCCGCATCAAGAGGCCACACAATGTACATGTCACCTTATCATCTGAGCCATCGATCCTACATACAACAGGAGCCTTGCGATCTAGGCTTGTTTTATGTTGCGAGGACACTCGTGACAGATGTATGCTCAAGGGAAAACTTCTCTCAGAAGTAAAGCAGCTCATTCCACTCTCAGATGCCGAAAAGCCTAAAAGAAGCGTCATAACACTGGTTATTATACTTCATTACTGAGAGCATAACTTCCAGATTCATTCAACGTGCAATACACAGGCATCATTATTAAGATGCTTGCGTTAACCGTCTATATTAACATTGCATTCTCCTGACATCAACATAAGACAAATTATAGTAAACTAGTTATAAGGTTACTTGGAGGCAGACATCTGGCGTGAACCACTCCTGCTCTACGGACCTTCATCATGCAGCATGAATCTGATTTCTTAGACTGGCGGTTATACCTGTGTGGTTATATCTGTGTAGTGTGATACAGATTAAGCCACCCTCATCTGGATGGTGCCATCTTTTGATTGCCAACGGCGTCTACAGGATAGAATTCCTTACCTACCTCAAACCCTGGGTGTGGGTGTGAGTTGGACCTGATTAGCTTGTGCTACTAGGTCGGATGCACTGTTCCTCCCTTAAGTGACGTGTCTGACCTCACTAGGTCAAGGCATTGGCTTAAGCCGGTGGGAGTATTGGAGCTGCCTCGCATAGGCTAGTAGGCCTGTTGCAGTGTTCCTTCTTTCTTATGTTCTAGTCCAGTGAGGAGGATGTCCCTTCGGGTAGTCACCGTCAGTAGGTAACCATAAGTGAGTAGCCGTCAATAGCCTAGTAACTCCGCAGATGTAAGAGGATGATGTATTCAAGCAACGCAAGACAACCAGAAGCACGGTTGAGTAGAATGCTTGTTCGAGGGGTCTCCGGTTCTATACAGATGCTGCCTACTCTAACACTGGTCTTATCCGAATTTTTCCTTGATCAGATTCCTGTAGACTGTTCTTGTATAATCCAGCTTTGTAAATGTCGCTAAAGTTAATCTAGTATAAGTGAACCTTAGGGTTGAAGCTTGTCCATCCGTAAGCCCCTTTTCTCTCTTCCAATTTCTTTAAGTTACCTGCTGCCTTCTCATCCCATCTTCATTACCTTGCATTTGATGGTGGTTTGAATTCGAGTTTTGTTTAGTTGCAGTTATGCTTCAGAAGTCGCAGATGTCAATGAGTAATGCTCGAAGGTCATGGCTATCCATGCGTTAAGCTCTGCAGGTTATGGTAGTCCATGAGATATGCTCCAGAAAGCGTATTTGTTCATGAATTGCGCTCCAAGGGTCATGATAGCCCATGCTTCGTGTCTCAGAGATTGTGATGATCCATGAGTTGTGTCCAGGAATAGTGGTGATCCATGAGTTCTGCTACAGATGAGTAATGTTCTAGCGGTCGTGTTTGTCCATGAGCTGTGCTCCAGGGGTTGTGGTTTTCCACGAGTCCCGCTCTAGTCAACGAGTTGTGTTCCCTGGGTTGTGTTCCAAGAGTCATGGTAGTCCAGAGACGTGGTACTGGTTACGAGGTTTGAGAGAGCCGCCACCACTTCCACTGGTCATTAATGAGCCTCGTCTTCCATAAAGCCAACAAATACTGCTAATAAACTCAACCAGTGCACACCGGGGACTACCCAACCGTTGTTTACTGTTTGTTGTAATGCCTTCCACGCCAGCATCACTTTATTGTTATGTTATAATTTACCTCAATGCTGACTCTAGCCTTCCTAGAAAATCCAGTTGAGAAGTTGTTCAGATCTATTTGATTTTATTAAGCTACTATTGCTTATTAACTTCTAAAGTTTTCTGGCAGTGAGATATAAACGCTATTTAAGAATTATGAGCATATGAGAGAAATATTTAAATTTTAATAATACTCTGTTCTTGTGCAAGAAAGGTATAAAATATCGACAATATGAAAGTTAAGACACATGTGCAACATCTGGATATCTTTATTGTAGACGTTTCGCCATCCAGTGGCTTTATCAATACAGATTCTAGGACATAATAGGAAGACAGTAGAACTATATACAAAAGATGAGGTAATCAATCCCTCGGCCTTGGAGTTAGTGTTCACAGCATCGTGGTGGAGGAGAATCTGGAGCAAAGGCAAGAAGACTGGCGGTTATATAGGCGTCAGTGGATAGGGACGGGCAGCAGACGAGGGCAGTCACTGGTAGGCGGGATTCCCCAGTGGAAGTAGGTCCTTCCCAAAGAGATGGGTTAGTTGCAGCAGCCGTGAAGAAGGTCTTGTAGATGTCCTCTGAACCAGATGTTGCACATGTGTCTTAACTTTCATATTGTCGGTATTTTATACCTTTCTTGCACAACTTGTCAGACACTGCAACATCATGGAATCTTGGTTCAGAGGACATCTACAAGACCTTCTTCACGGCTGCTGCAACTAACCCATCTCTTTGGGAAGGACCTACTTCCACTGGGAAATCCCGCCTACCAGTGACTGCCCTCGTCTGCTGCCCGTCCCTATCCACTGACCCCCATATAACCGCCAGTCTTCTTGCCTTTGCTCCAGATTCTCCTCCACCACGATGCTGTGAACACTAACTCCAAGGCCGAGGGACTGATTACCTCATCTTTTGTATATAGTTCTACTGTCTTCCTATTATGTCCTAGAATCTGTATTGATAAAGCCACTGGATGGCGAAACGTCTACAATAAAGATATCCAGATGTTGCACATGTGTTTTAACTTTCATACTCTGTTCTTGAAGAGAAAAAGTTATAGATCAAATTTCAAAAAGTTTGAGTTTTGCTTTTTCGCCGGTTACTTTAGTAACTAATTAAATTTTACGGTTTCCAGTAGCCTGTAAATTGCGACAGTGGAAGATCTTGTTATATCTGACAAAGCAAAATATTCTCTCACCCTCCCTCCCCTCTTTCTCTCTCTCTCTCTCTCTCTCTCTCTCTCTCTCTCTCTCTCTCTCTCTCTCTCTCTCTCTCTCTCTCTCTCTCTCAGGAGATTTATGTCTGGGATTAGCAAGATTCTGTATCGCGAGATACGAGTGAAAGGATTTTCTCATCGTCCAAGACATGAGCATTTTGACTGCGAACAGTAACGTTTAAAATCCCTACAAACTTAACTGTGTTCTGAAGGTTTAACGCAGCACTAAATAGGTTGAAATAACATATGCAGTCAAAGAACATTTCAGTTCCATATTCACTGCTTTTGAATTGGATACATCTTCAATTATCTTTGGAAGAAAATATTACGTTTCTCAGAGTAATGATAAGAAAACAAAATAAAATGATAAGACAAGTGTTTTATAAGTTAACATGTTATCTTTTAAACACGTAACAGGAAAATAATGATCTTACATATATTGTTGGAATATGAAAACCGTCGCATTAAAACGTCATTAAGACTTCTTTCCATATAGTTCACAATACTAATAGGAAAATCAGACATTAAAAAAATTACATATAGTCAATGTAATAATTATTAATTTCTGTGGAATTCTACTAGATCGACAAAATGAGTTATAAATCAGTTAAGTGATATTTATTGTAGAAAAAATGAAATTCTTGAAGAAACCAAGAATTAAAGAAAGACACAGACGCATTCACAAAAATGAGGAGGTGCTAATACAGTTCAGAAAAAGTTTCCAAGAGTTTTACAGGATCTAAACTGCAAAGCTAAAGATAACCAGGTTACACTGTGAGGGTAAGAAACTAAGTTTTGGGAAGCCTAAGAAACCAGAATGCAGCTTAGGATATGGGGTTAAAGAAATACCCCGGGTACTGAGCAAAAGAATTGAAGTCATGGTCCAAATCAGCGATGATATGGAACAATACGCTGAAGCTTTCAGTCTCCTGAGTGCGGGTTATTTGTGTATTATTCCGGTCACGGCATTGTGAATATTTTCATTCTTTATACAGCAATTGTAGCAAATTTACAAACAAGTAAAAAAGACTAGTTGATTACCTGGACAGAGGTGGTATATCAACAAGTGATTCGCAAAATCTGCCTGTAGGTTTTTTTTTTTTTGTAAGACGGACGAAAACTGAATTACAGACAAAGCCACACTAGAGACTTGGAGGTTGGAGGAACGTGAAGTTGTGAGAGAAATATTGCTTCAGTGGCTCGAAGAGTACTTGAAAAATAAAAATAATTAGATAAGATTGGGCAATAGTAACAGACCGATATTCTGCATGTACAGGGCATTAACAAGGATATATACTTCAGATTTTCATTCTTCTCTGCCAAATTAAAACTGTTAACATGAAATGACGATAATGGCGAGGCAATGCAAGAATACGTGGATAGACTTAAGTAATAGTACAAGTTAATGCTGAAGTTCAGCCCTAAGAGAGATAGGGAAAGATGAAGAGGAAACAGAGCACCAAGAGGGAAGGAATTTCAGACACTGAATAAAGAAAAAAAACTTGTGGTTGACATTACATAAAATATATCTGCGAAGGCACATACAAATAAATGAGTTGATCAACACACACAAGACCATCCACGTCAAGGTAATTACTGAGTATGTCGCATCACTTGTGCAGCTTATTTATACCAAACAGAAAAAGAAGCTCAGAAAGGTTCAAAGGTTTGCAACCAGGCAAATTCTAAGAGCTCAAAGAAAATTAGTTAAGGAAAATATAAAAAAAAATCCGCACTCCTCTCTAAAATGAAGAACCATGAAAGATGTCATGACTTAAAAGATACTTAGTGTCAATAACAATATAGAGAGGGTGGCATAAGCCACACTCTCCACTTTAAGCTACCCTTTCCGCTGAAGGTAACAGGTGACAGGTGAACGCCCAGCTAAACAAACACAAAACAATTCTTTAGATAGTGAATGAAGATTCCAATATGCTATGATTTCAGAAATGAATCTTGAGAGGTTAGACACCAACTTATCGTTTAGAATCTTAAAAGCAGGACCTGCAATTTAAACTTATTCTACGCAAGTCCAGCTCACTGAGTGCACATAAATTATTTTAAGAACAGGTATGATAGGCCCCCATGAAGGCTTGTAGAAACTGGCAATGGGCAAATTGAGAGGCTGGGCCATGAGTTAGGACTCGACCCCAGCAACCACATATAGGCGAGTACAAATAGGTGAGTACACACACACACACACACACACACATACACACAAACACACGCACACGCACACACACACAGATACACACACACACACACACACCTAGTAGCGACCAGTGAAGAGGCGGGGCCAGGAGCTTGGACTTGACCCCTGCGACCTCAACTAGATGAGTACACACACACACACACACACACGCACACACACACAGATACACACACATACACACACACACCGTGCGGGAACAACAGCTCGTTTTCGCTCGTGAATCTTTAGTAGTTAGTGGCCAATCAAAGCCACTGCCAGGGTCGTCGGAAGTTGACAGTGTCAGTGAACAACCCGAGAAGTGATACACGATTTGTCCCAATCAGAAAAGGGAAGTGAAGGATACAGACACATGAAAACAATTTGAATTAGAACATAAGAAAGAAGGAACACTGCAACAGGCCTTCTGACCCATGCGGAGCAGGTCCATGTCCCCCCCCCCCCCCGGATTAGACCAATGACCCACCCCCCGGATTATCCCAATGACCCACCCAGTCTGGTCATCCCCACTCAAGGATGGAGCACTGTACCAGACCCAGCAGCACAAGCTAGTCAGGTCCAACTCACACCCACCCACATCCACTCATGTATTTATCTAACCTATTTTTAAAACTACACAACGTTTTAGCCTCAATAACTGTACTCGGGAGTTTGTTTCACTCATCCACAACTCTATTACCAAACCAGTGCTTTCCTATATCCTTCCTGAATCTTAATTTTTCCAACTTGAAACCATTGCTGCGGGTCCTGTCTTGGCTGGAAATTTTCAGCACACTATTTACATCCCCTTTATTTATTCCTGTTTTCCATTTATACTCCTCGATCATATCCCCCATAATTCTACGCCTTTCGAGTGAGTGCAGATTCAGGGCCTTCAGTCTGTCCTTAAGACTTTATACACTGTGTACGTCAGGCCCATACTGGAGTACGCAGCACTAGTTTGGAACCCACACCTGGTCAAAAACGTCAAGAAATTAGAGAAAGTGCAAAGGTTTGCAACAAGGCTAGTTCTAGAGCTAAGGGGAATGTCCTATGAAAAAAGGTTAAGGGAAATCGGTCTGACGACACTGGAGGACAGGAGTGTCAGGGAAGACATGATAACGACATACAAAATACTGCGTGGAATAGACAAGGTGGACAGAGACAGGATGTTCTAGAGATGCGACACAGAAACAAGGGGTCACAATTGGAAGCTGAAGACTCAGATGAGTCACAGGGATGTTAGGAAGTATTTCATCAGTCATAGAGTTGTTAGGAAGTGGAATAGTCTGGCAAGCGATGTAGTGGAGGCAGGAACTATACATAGTTTTTAAGACGAGGTATGATAAAGCTCATGGAGCAGGGAGAGGGAGGACCCAGTAGTGGTCAGTGAAGAGGCGGGGCCAGGAGCTGAGTATCGACGCCTGCAGCCACAATTAGGCGAGTACACACAACACGAGATTTAAAGAAGTATTTACAGTGGAAACCGGTAGGACTCCAGAAAATCAGAACAGGGAGGTACACCAACAAATGCTGGATGAGTTACACATAACCGAGGAGGAGGTGAAGAAGCTGCTACGTGAACTTGATACCTCAAAGGCGGTGGGACCAGACAACATATCTCCATGGGTCCTTAGAGAGGGAGCAGAGATGCTGTGTGTACCACTAACAAAGATCTTCAACACATCCATTGAAACTGGGCAACTCCCTGAGGTATGGAAGATGGCATGTGGTCCCAATTTTTTAAAAAAAGGAGACAGACACGAGGCATTAAACTACAGACCTGTGTCACTAACGTGTATAGTATACAGAGTCATGGAGAAGCTCATCAGGAGGAGAGTGGGGGAGCACCTAAAAAGAAACAAGTGTATAATCGACAACCAGCACGGTTTCAGGGAAGGAAAATCCCGTGTCACAAACCTACTGGAGTTTTTTGGCAAGGTGATAGAAGTAAGACAAGAGAGAGAGGGGTGGATAGACTGCATTTTCTTGGACTGCAAGAAGGCCTTCGACACGGTTCCTCACAAGAGTTTACTGCAAAAGCTAGAGGATCAGGGACACATAATAGGAAAGGCACTGCAATGGATCAGAGAATACCTGACAGGGAGGCAACAACGAGTCATGGTACGTGACGAGGTGTCAGAGTGGGCGCCTGTGACAAGCGGGGTTCCACAGGGGTCAGTCCTAGGACCTGTGCTGTTTTTGGTATATGTGAATGACATAACGGAAAGGTAGACTCAGAAGTGTCCTTGTTTGCAGTTGCTGTGAAGTTAATGAGGAGAATTAAATCGGTCGAAGATCAGGCAGGACTACAAAGAGACCTGGTCAGGCTACAAACCTGGTCCAGCAACTGGCTCCTTAATTTAACCCTGCCAAATGCAAAGCCATGAAGGTCAGGGAAGGGCAAAGAAGACCGCAGACACAGTATAGTCTATGTGGCCAAAGACTGTAAACCTCACTCAAGGAAAAAGATCTTGGGGTGAGTATAACACCGAGCACATCTCCTGAGGCGCACGGGAGTCTGGCAAACCTAAGGATAACGTTCCGATACCTCAGTAAGGAATCGTTCAAGACTCTGTACACCATTTACGTGAGGCCCATACTGGAGTATGCAGCACTAGTTTGGAATCCATACCTGGTCAAGCACGTCAATAAATTAGAGAAAGTGCAAACGTTTACAACAATACTAGCCCCAGAGCTAAGAGGATTGTCCTACGAAGAAAGGTTAAGGGAAATTGGCCTGACGACACTGGAGGACAGGAGGGTCAGGGGAGACATGATAACGACATATAAAATACTGCATGGAATAGACAAGGTGGACAAAGACAAGATGTTCCAGAGATGGGACACAGAAACAAGCGGTCACAATTGGAAGTTGAGGACTCAGATCAGTCAAAGGGATGTTAGGAAGTATTTCTTCAGTCATGGAGTTATCAGGCAGTGGAATAGCCTAGAAAGTGACGTAGTGGAGGCGGGAACCATTCATAGTTTTAAGACGAGGTTTGATAAAGCTCATGGAGCAGGGAGAGAGAGGGCCCAGTAGCAATCAGTGAAGAGGTGCGGCCAGGAGCTAAGACTCGACCCCTGCAACACAAATAGGTGGGTACAAATAGGTGAGCACACACATGCCATTCATCAATTCATATAGCTGATGTCATGATCATTAGGCTTTTATTTTATTTTTTCATTTGAAAAGACCCAGTTGCCAGAGACTTACACAATCCGTGGAATCTGGTCACATTCCATGTATATTCAGTGACATCGATAAGACGAACACAGCTGCAGCGGTCTTCCTAGTAAAAGAGCCCATTGATATTCCACTCTCTTTCTTCATCTCAAGCAAGAATTTGATTTTCTTATTTTCCAACGTTAGAATTCTGGTAGCAGAGGGGCCAACCGGAGACCACAACGTCGACAAGTCAACTTTCGACAAGTCAACTTCTGTTTGGTAGCGGTGTTTTTGGGAGGGAAAGGAAGTTTCTGTTTATTTAGACCACTTTCTCTCGGCCTTTTCCTCCTACTCTTTTTCTCCCCCTTACACTCCTTTTCCTTCTACCTCTTTTTCAGCATTTTACTTTTTTTTAGTCTAATTCTTTACATATTTTCTTCTTTCTTTGTATTTTCTATATGCACCACGATTAACGTTTCTTGTCTTCTTTTACCATGCCGTTTTCTCTCATTTTTCCCCTCTTCCTTGGCAGGTTTACACAGTATCTTATAACCTGACTCTTCCCTCATATGTTTTCGTCTTTCCAAATTGATCTTTTCCAATAACTTTTTTTCAACCTGTCCTTTCTTCTTCTTAGTCTTATGCTTATACTGTCAACTTTTCTGTAACTCCTCATTCCAATCTTCCCACCTTCAGTCCGTTCCATTTCCTTCTTGCATTACCGTCTCTACTGCACTCATTCTTTCCTGCTGTCCATCCCTCCGGCCTTCCGTCATTAATTTTCCTCATGCCTTCCACTCCATGTTGGATTTCCCTTCCCCTTTCTACTGGTCATCTGAAATTTGTACGGCTTTGCACCCGCAAAATTAATTCTGTTCGAATTCCTACTCTGTAACTGGGATAAGTTCGCAGTGCCAGCTGTCTGAACTTTACAGTAACCGTCCACTACTTGAACTTTATAACCGTTTCTGATTATTCTTTGAACTGTAAAGTGGACTCCCGCTAATCATCTGAGCTTTAATAATGATCTCTCGCTGTGTCTGAATTTTGTAGTTACCTTGCTTAAAGTGTCCATATAGTTGGCTGTCTCTATGCATGTATTTTATAGCGACCTACTGCTATGTGTCTGATTTTTTAAAAACTCTCTCTATTTGTATAAGTCATAGGCCAAAAGTATATTTAAAACCATTATGTGATATACGAATGACTCAAGTGAAAGTGTAAAGAATTCAGTTTGAATCCGAAGAAAGTGAAAGCCTAGTCAGCTCAGTTCCTCAGGAAAATTCCTTATACAATGTAATATAATGAAAGGTCAATACTATCCTTAAAGGGTGAATTTTAATGTACTGTTGGTATACTTGGTGATACATCATTAGTTATGACACAAGAATGGTTACCTGTACTGGCTGGTATTCTATTTTTCTTCCTCCAAGTTTCCGTCCCATAATTTGAGAAAGTCTCTGCTGATCGGTTTCCCTCTGTTATTGCTTGTGAAGAATATCTAAAGAAAACTTCGGATTGTTATTAGCTTTGCATTTTCCACTGTCAGTTTTATAGACGAAAATGTGATATTATTTTCACTGCAATAACTTCAGCATGCCTTTTCTGATCGGCTTCAAATTTCAAACTTAGAGGAAGATTCGAATTGTTTTTGGATGTTGTATCTGCAAATTTGCCAATTTTATTAAAAAAATGTGTGGTTCCGACACAGACACAGACATAGACAGATGTAAGCCACAGCTCCTTGTCTTCCTTTGCGGATGACACCCGAATTGCCATGACAGTGCCCTCTATCGAGGACGCCACAAGACTCCAAGCGGACATCAACCAAATCTTCAAATGGGCCACTCAAAACAATATGAAGTTCAGTGAAGAGAAATTTCAACTACTCATATATGGACAACTTGAGGAAATTAAAACTGTATCAGGGTAAACAACAAATTCTAACCATACAATCGAGCGAGAAAGTAATGTGAAGGACTTGGGAGTGATAATGTCAGAGGATCTCGCCTTCAAAGACCACAACAATGTATTTACCGCATCTGATACAAAAATGATAGAATGGATAATGAGAACCTTCAAAACTAGGGACGCCAAGCCAATAATGATTCTCTTAAAATCGCTAGTTCTCTCTAGGCTGGAATACTGCTGTACATTAACTGCCCCCTTCACGGTAGGCGAAATTGCTGACCTGGAGAGTGTACAAAGAACTTTCACGGCACACATAAGTACGATAAGGCACCTAAATTACTGGGAACGGTTGAAGCCCCTTGATTTGTATTTCCTGGAATGCAGGCGAGAGAGATACATGATAACATACACTTGGATTAGTACCAAACTTGCACACGAAAATCACTCCCTATGAAAACAAAAGACTCGGCAGGAGATGTAACATTCCCCCAATGAAAAGCAAGGGTGCCACGCATACACTGAGAGACAACACAGTAAGTGTTCAACTGCCTCCCAGCATACATAAGGGGGATTACCAATAGACCCCTGGATGTCTTAAAAAAAAAAAAAAACTGGACAGGCACCTAAAGTCAGTAGCTGACTAGCCGAGTTGTGGTTCGTACGTCAATTTGCGTGCGGCCAGTAGTAACAGTCTGATTTTTCAGACCCTGATCCACCACGAGGCTTGGTCTCAGACCGGGCCGCGGGGGCGTTGACCCCTGAAACCTTCTCCACATATACTCCAGGTTCCCTGCAATATGTTCAACATCCTTCTTTGAATTTCTTTAAAATCACAAAGATATTGCCTCAGAGAGAATGATTCAATAAAGTTTCAACTTGTGTAGATGCAAAACTGTAAATTGTATAAAAATTAAATTTTTCGGCAGTGGTGTATTTTCCTCTGTTACAGAGTTGTGTAAGTCCTAATTTGCCTATTATAATAAACTATGACAAAGGTTTCAGTGTGATTACTTTTGAATACCTCTCACATGAGTTTTAATTATACTTTCAGTGCCAGTGTAACATAATGGTAGGAAGTTTCTTATTGTTATTGGACTCTGTAGCTGTTATTTTTGCATATTTAATAAAAGTACTTCGACGTTAACACATTGAACCTTCTGGAAAACTTGCATCAAGTTAAAAAATAAAACTTAACGTTATACCGTCTCGATTCTATAAACTTTTACGTTGTTAGCTTGAGCTTACCTGGAGAGTTTACCTGGAGAGAGTTTCGGGGGTCAACGCCCCCGCGGCCCGGTCTGTGACCAGGCCTCCTGGTGGATCAGCGCCTGATCAACCAGGCTGTTGCTGCTGGCTGCACGCAAACCAACGTACGAGCCACAGCCCGGCTGATCAGGAACTGACTTTAGGTGCTTGTCCAGTGCCAGCTTGAAGACTGCCAGGGGTCTGTTGGTAATCCCCCTTATGTGTGCTGGGAGGCAGTTGAACAGTCTCGGGCCCCTGACACTTATTGTATGGTCTCTTAACGTGCTAGTGACACCCCTGCTTTTCATTGGGGGGATGGTGCATCGTCTGCCAAGTCTTTTGCTTTCGTAGTGAGTGATTTTCGTGTGCAAGTTCGGTACTAGTCCCTCTAGGATTTTCCAGGTGTATATAATCATGTATCTCTCCCTCCTGCGTTCCAGGGAATACAGGTTTAGAAACCTCAAGCGCTCCCAGTAATTGAGGTGTTTTATCTCCGTTATGCGCGCCGTGAAAGTTCTCTGTACATTTTCTAGGTCGGCAATTTCACCTGCCTTGAAAGGTGCTGTTAGAGTGCAGCAATATTCCAGCCTAGATAGAACAAGTGACCTGAAGAGTGTCATCATGGGCTTGGCCTCCCTAGTTTTGAAGGTTCTCATTATCCATCCTGTCATTTTTCTAGCAGATGCGATTGATACAATGTTATGGTCCATGAAGGTGAGATCCTCCGACATAATCACTCCCAGGTCTTTGACATTGGTGTTTCGCTCTATTTTGTGGCCAGAATTTGTTTTGTACTCTGATGAAGATTTAATTTCCTCATGTTTACCATAGCTGTTTCAAATATATTAAAATTAACTTGAAATTTAAAATAAGTTAAATGCTGTTTTCCAAGGCATCTCCTGGCATATAAGACTAACTGCTGTAAATTTAATGAAGATCAATCTGTTGTTTCTGTGACATGAATGCGCGTCTAAGCCTCTATACAAATACTTCTGTCTGTATTGTAGTACTAAACAACTCGACTGACCTGGTAATCCAAGATTACCCTATGTACGAGTTACCCTGCTGAGGTAGATTTTAAAACAAAAATAAATATTTTTCTAACAGGATTATAAAAAAAATAAAACAATTATACATACAAAATAAAACTGAAAATTTATGAAATCTTTCACTTCAACTGTGTTTTAAGAATGATGAGGTTTGACATATTAATATTAGGCCTGCAATGAAAATGTGCATCATTTCTGGTTCCTCTTGGGAGGGTCGCATTTTAACTCATAGTTTTCATGAAAAAGTTGAACTACAGATCCTCTGACTCTCAAAGGATCTGAATTACATCTTTAAATTTCTGGCGTGGGTTAAGGTTCCAGAGCTTGTGTTTATGTGATACTGAGACTATCTCTCAGATCACGCTACGACCATAAAAAGTAATGCTATTCTGGAGCTTTTTCACACCTTAACCACAAATCCGAGATGAATCTTTAGGTGGTGTTTTGAACCTTCAAGGACCAATTTCAATTAGTGACTTGATATTGGTCCAGGACAATCTAAATGTCGTTTATAGTGTATTCTCCAATATGTGGGGTAGTTACGAATTGCTCCAGCGATGGTATTATTGAAAATTAGCAGCAATAAAGAGTTATCTAGACTGCAGTAAAGTCGAATAGTCAATTCCAAAATCCCTCATTTCTCACCTGTGTCATTTCAACCATAATTATTAGGAAATCTGCATTAATGCCAAATGCTTTCGTTCCCTCCAGAGGATGAGGAAATGTTAGAGAGCTATTTTAGCTTCCATTTCCAATTTAGTTTACCTACCAAGAGTAAGCGACATTTTCAAAATTACGTTACTGATCATATGGATTTTCAGTATCGTAGCTGCGTCGGGGTCCATGACCTTTATTAATGAATTATTAGGCATCACTGAGGGAAGGAAGACCTTTAAGTGATCGCCTGATTTTTTCTTCCGACTTTTAATTTTTAAAGCATTCATAAAGCCTTGTCTAATCATTCAAATGTTCAACTCCGCCGTACGGTAACTAGAGAAAGATTCGTGTAACTAATGGAATGTACAGGTGTCCAATGACCCATTCCAAAAATTCCAAAAAATTTGGAATGGGTCTGATAACGTACTAAAGTCTCTGCTGTTTTCCTTTTTACGTTCATATGAGGTTGTTTCTTCCGTCGATGATGGCGAGGACTGAAAATGAAGTATTAGGATTATAGGTGCACATTTGCCAATTGTGAGTGTAGTATGAAAATTTTATTCCCGTTAAATCATGTTAAGTAAATTTTAATCTTCTTCTGAACGGCTGCAGTATTTAATGGCTGATGCATCTTAATGCCAAGATAATACCCATTAAGTTTTGTTTGTGCGTGAGCAAATTTATCAGTTGGAATCATTGGAATCCCTGTTATAACTGGAAAATTCCTCATCTGATTGGCTTCAAAATTTCGGCTCTGGTGTGTTTTTGTTGATAAGTCCCAATTTTACAGTTCTGTTATATAGTGACATTTATTTCAGTTCAGTAATTAAAGAATGCCTCGTCTGATCGACTTTAAAATATTAGTTATTATGCATTCCAATAAAAGGATGACACCATTAAAGTTAAGACAATGTACGTGCAAATTTGAAATTTTATGGAAATTGTTAAAAAATATGGGAATCGCTGGATTCAGAGCAATTACTGGAGAATATTTTTTTTGAGATGATTCATATTTACAGAGTTAGTTTGTTAATAAAAAAGAAACTCTGCTCTCACTTTGAGCTATGTTAATTTTAAATTGTCAAATTTATTAAATAAATTAGTTTCTTGTAATAACTAAAGAAACCTTCTTCCGATCGGCATCAAACACTAAGCGTTAGTGTGTCTCAAATGAAAGCATTATTTTATTGAATCTGGCTGCCTAGGTAGGTACTAATTTGTCAATTTTATAAAAAAAAATCAAATTGGATTTTTTTGAAAAAAAAAAAAAACATCAATTTTTGTTTCTTTTCGAATTATATAGAATTTTAAGTCAAATAGAACTTCACGAGTTTAATGAACCCTTAAAAGTTGTATTTATTTTTATATAGTGTCATGCCAGAGTTGCTCATAGTGTTAGGTACAGTGTTCATGGCTGCCACAAACTTTCTCCAAGGTTCTCGTTTATAATGCCAGAATGCTCTATTGGATGGGCTTCAAACTTTTAACCCTGGTGGCACAATTGACAAGTGCAGGCGCCACCTGTTCAAAATTATGTAGACCATTCCCGAAAGTGGTTTCAACACGATAACCTTAAAAAGTCTCTCTTGATCAACTTCAAAGTTTCAACACTCGTTTATCTATTAAGTCGAAAGTTGTTATTGTTAACGGAGTGTGTAGGTTTCCCTTTACCATTTTTAGTCTCGAAATGACATAGTATTAGTTTGCATTAAGGGGCACGTAAGTACCCCCGTAAATACCCACGTAAGTCTACCTTCGCCATAATTACTATCGCATTTGCTTTGTCTGTTTCGTAAGGTCTGAGCTTAGATCAGACCTCTACAACACAATTGTCCTCAAAGATTTGTTAAGTTATACCATGAATTAAGGAAAGATCCTGGACTTACCTTACGAGGCAGACAAAGCAAATGCGATAGTAATTATGGAGAAGGTAGATTATAGTGGACAAATGAACATGTTATTAGAAGACTGACGCGCCTCTTAAACAACAGGAATATGCTTCCTCCAGAAGGTTGCTGTGATATTGGTGAGGAGCTTTTAATTCAGGGAAGCGGATTTATCTTCTTCCCCCGATTCAAACTTCAGACTTTTAGCGTTGGTGAATTTTCTTGATATTATGTGGAGTAAATTTTATTTTGCTAGTTTCATTAAACTGGTTACCGTGAAATAAATGGATATTGTCTCTTCTGATCAGAAATAAGTCACTGTGTTCGACTTTATTGTGTTATCCTAGGTTAAATATGCATAATGAAATTTTTATGTGCCAGTAACATATGTGTACCCTCAGCACAATTAAAAAATGAAAATAATGTACCCAAAGCCTAAATAAAACCTTTTGCTTTCTTTCTTGTTTGGATTAATTTTGGCCAATGTTGGTCTTAGTTTGCTTGTTTATGGAAGAAAGTTGGGAAAAATTAAATGCTAGTTTTTAATGAATAATTTCTGAGTAGCTCATGCGATTGGCTCTTCATCATTGATAACTTGATAACGTAACTTCTTACGAATTAAAAGACAAGTTTCAACACGAGTTGGGGCACGAGTTGAAAGGGACTGAACTCTGGTAGGAGACATGCAGCTCCTCTGTACGAAACTTTAGTGTATGTTAAAGAACTAGAGTTGAAGAGAAGTGTACGGGGAAACGCTAGGCCTAATGAAGGTAATGCACATGACAGGGTAAAGGAACACTGTACAGTAAGAGAGAGTTGACGGATAGTCTGCAGACTTTGCTTGCCTTGTTTATGCCTATTAGCATTGTATAAGTAGTGACTATCAGGTAAAGATTGAAATTATATAACTCAAAGTTTGGCTATCGGATATGGATTCATGATCATGTGTGTCATGATCATGTGTCTAATTTATCATCATGTGTGTCACCTCGCCGAACCAGGACTCCAGCGACCGACAACGCTTTATCTACCCTCGGAAAATAGTGATATTCTAATATTAAAGCGTAAGGAACAACGTGTCCAACCATCTTTAAAACTGAATATTTTTCCGTAACAAATATATATTACACAAGTTCCTTTCATTATTAAATACTTTCCTCCAGGTTACGTATCTATCTTATAGATTTTTTACTACATACGACGAGCCGATTCGCTTAATAAATCCATCTAAAAATATTAACTTTAATAATAATACACAACAAATCTACCAATAACATAAAAAGAATTATACAAAAACAAATTCCGACGTAAGAAAAAGCAGCTCAGAGGAATTCAGAGCAGGACACCAAAGGTTTGCGTCCCTCTTTACAGTACTAAGCATTGTTCGAAGACATTTAAATGTCTCTAAGTTACTGTAGTCCCCACATCTCCAGTTGAAGAAGAGGTGACCAGAGGACAGCATGAGTATGTCTCCACAGCACCTGTAGATTCAACTCCCAAGGCTCGTGAGACTCATACTATGAGGGAACCATTCGAAAACTTCGCCGAGCTTCTCTTTATCCCTTCTGTGTTCTGGCGAGGCCTCTTCCAGCCTACGTGGTAGAACAGTACGGGATTAACGTGAGAGACCGCAGTTTCGAGCTCGCATTCTGGGTTTTCGGTTCACCGTTCATTCAGCCACCAGCTTGTCTAAACCATTCAACAAGATCCTGTCTGTCTTCTGTTTCTCTATTTAAACCTCCAAATCCGTCCTGTGCACCTGGGCTACACGTAGATGTGAGGCAGTGCCGAGACCATAAGACCTGAGGGATTAGTGGAGCACTCCTCCCTCAGGTGTTTCATTAACCACGAGCAGCTGGCTTCCCTTTACCTTTATAATTAAAACATAACTTAAAATAAAATAATGAATAAAAATTATACATTCGTTCACATTCTATTTTTGCTTCATCGGGTATCTCTCCATCGTGCCAGGATAGTTACCCTTGGATGAGAACACAGAATAGGGGTTTGTTCATTCAGCCAACACCCTCATTCATCTATCCCCCGACATATCTTTTACCCCTGACTAATAGTTGACAGAAAGTTCGTTGCTAGGCTAATAATAGCTAACATCACTAATTTCTCTACCACAATTCCTCCTCCATTCCTTGAGCCTGACATAATAAAAGACACTTGTTAGAACATTCTTTGTCGTCAGTTAATGAGGGAGGAGAGGGTATACAAAACGCCAATGGACGAAACCCCCTAGGACAAAATGCCTCGGGACAAACGCCCTCATAATACAAAAACCCCTGGGACATAACTCACCCAAACAAGACCCCTCTCCCGTCACGAAAATTGCAGACGACAAAATCTCAGTTTCCTGATTGTGGCATGCAAAGAGTACGTAACCTTTATTCGGCGCATGTACACACCCTCATTTACAGGCTATCTCCCCCAACCAGCGAACCAGGTTGCTAAGAGTTGATGATGGGGCCCCGTCGTTCAACTAGTGACCAGGTTCTAGCCAATAAGAAGATGGTTTTGGCAATCGCAGAGGTTATGTGGGAACCGCTCTCCTGTCTGCCCTTGTCATTCCCATTCTAGAGCTGGTTGAAGCACGGTCTGCTATCTTGTGGCTTCTATTTCTGCTTTGCTTACCGTGGAGTGCACTATACTTATCTCTGTACATAGTGTACATATTGCTGTTATAAATTGGTGAAGGATAATATAAGTCTAAACTTTTTCTACTGTGTTTATTTTGCTCCCATTACACCCGGGGTAACAGGCCATTTGGATCCTGGGTTGTAATACTGATGTTATATTTGTTTAGGCTTTGTTAGTTATGTTAACGTGACTCACGAAATCGTAATGACACGATTGCAAACAAACCATACCATGGGCCGAGTTAGAACCCGCGATCAGAGTCATAAAACTCCAGACCGACACGCTAGCCACCGGGCCAGCTGGCCCAGTGGCTAGCGTGACTTATGTAAAGTAAAAGGACACAAGTGCAACTAATGTGACATTTATTGTGGCAACGTTTCGCTTTCCAGGAGCTTTATCAAGCCATTACAAACAATACGCGGACACACAGGGTATATAAAGGCTCAGAGTGAGGTGCAATACTAGTGAGGTACTATTTCGATGTTCACTAGTGGTAGTGAGTGGTAGAGCAATTAATTCGTACTTGGGTACGAATTAATTGTACGAATTAATTGCTCTACCACTCACTACCACTAGTGAACATCGAAATAGTACCTCACTAGTATTGCACCTCACTCTGAGCCTTTATATACCCTCTGTGTCCGCGTATTGTTTGTAATGGCTTGATAAAGCTCCTGGAGAGCGAATCGTTGCCACAATAAATGTCACATTAGTTGCACTTGTGTCCTTTTACTTTACATATTGTCGGTAATTCTACCAACTTTATTACAGCGTGACTTATGATGACGGCTTTGAGGGGACCTGAGCTAGAGCTAGTCACGGCTACGCTGGCGGGAGATTCGTCTTTTAAAACTTGCATCCGTGGTTACAGTGGTGTCTATGCTAACATTCCTATGGTGTATAAACATACCCAGTCGGACGAATCTTGCAGCCAGCTGGCCCAGTGGCTAGCGCGTCGGTCTGGAGTTTCATGACTCTCATCGCGGGTTCTAACTCCGCCCCTGGTATGGTCTAGTTAAGTTGCGTAAAGTTTGATTAGCTTAATTTAATTTTTTACCCTAGGGGTTTGTATCGAGGGAAAGTTTGTATCACAGAGTTTTTTCCGGGTTGATTTTGTCCTGTCGGGGAGGGAGGTTATGTCCCGAGGGAGTGTTACCTTACGCCCGTATATGGCTTATCTTGACCACTGGTGGGCCCTACGCGCACAACTTGATTTTTCAAGATAATCTTCAGTATAAGATACAACTATTTCCATCTCCCTCACTACCTCACACCACCATCTCCCTCACTACCTCACACCACCATCTCCCTCACTACCTCACACCACCATCTCCCTCACTACCTCACACCACCATCTCCCTCACTACCTCACACCACCATCTCCCTCACTACCTCACACCACCATCTTCCTCACTACCTCACACCACCAACTCCCTCACACCACCATCTTCCTCACTACCTCACACCACCATCTCCCTCACACCACCATCTCCCTCACTACCTCACACCACCATCTCCCTCACTACCTCACACCACCATCTCCCTCACTACCTCACACCACCATCTCCCTCACTACCTCACACCACCATCTTCCTCACTACCTCACACCACCATCTCCCTCACACCACCATCTTCCTCACTTCCTCACACCACCATCTCCCTCACTACCTCACACCACCATCTTCCTCACTACCTCACACCACCATCTCCCTCACTACCTCACACCACCATCTTCCTCACTACCTCACACCTCCATCCCCCTCACTACCTCACACCACCATCTTCCTCACTTCCTCACACCACCATCTCCCTCACTACCTCACACCACCATCTTCCTCACTACCTCACACTACCATCTCCCTCACTACCTCACACCACCATCTTCCTCACTACCTCACACCACCATCTCCCTCACTACCTCACACCACCATCTTCCTCACTTCCTCACACCACCATCTTCCTCACTACCTCACACCACCATCTCCCTCACTACCTCACACCACCATCTCCCTCACTACATCACACCACCATCTTCCTCACTACCTCACACCACCATCTTCCTCACTACCTCACACCACCATCTCCCTCACTACCTCACACCACCATCTTCCTCACTTCCTCACACCACCATCTCCCTCACTACCTCACACCACCATCTCCCTCACTACCTCACACCACCATCTCCCTCACTACCTCACACCACCATCTCCCTCACTACCTCACACCACCATCTTCCTCACTACCTCACACCACCATCTTCCTCACTACCTCACACCACCATCTCCCTCACTACCTCACACCACCATCTTCCTCACTACCTCACATCACCATCTTCCTCACTACCTCACACCACCATCTTCCTCACTACCTCACACCACCATCTCCCTCACTACCTCACACCACCATCTCCCTCACTACCTCACACCACCATCCCCCTCACTACCTCACACCACCATCTCCCTCACTACCTCACACCACCATCTCCCTCACTACCTCACACCACCATCTCCCTCACTACCTCACACCACCATCTTCCTCACTACCTCACACCACCATCTCCCTCACTACCTCACACCACCATCTCCCTCACTACCTCACACCACCATCCCCCTCACTACCTCACACCACCATCCCCCTCACTACCTCACACCACCATCCCCCTCACTACCTCACACCACCATCTCCCTCACTACCTCACACCACCATCTCCCTCACTACCTCACACCACCATCTCCCTCACTACCTCACACCACCATCTCCCTCACTACCTCACACCACCATCTCCCTCACTACCTCACACCACCATCCCCCTCACTACCTCACACCACCATCTCCCTCACTACCTCACACCACCATCTCCCTCACTACCTCACACCACCATCCCCCTCACTACCTCACACCACCATCTCCCTCACTACCTCACACCACCATCTCCCTCACTACCTCACACCACCATCCCCCTCACTACCTCACACCACCATCTCCCTCACTACCTCACACCACCATCCCCCTCACTACCTCACACCACCATCTCCCTCACTACCTCACACCACCATCCCCCTCACTACCTCACACCACCATCCCCCTCACTACCTCACACCATCTCCCTCACTGGCTCACCTATGCCCTCACTCTTCAGGAAATTTCAGCACTCTTCGTCTTCCATCATATTACAGAACACAGTATCTGGTCACACTGTTCAACGTAATATTGAACATGTAATACTATTAATTACATTAAAGTTATGGTAGCAGAGTCAGGCACATAGATCTCTCTAATAAAAAGAAAAGCAACGCAAATGGCGCTATTTGTCAGACTGATCACCCAGCTGCAGCTGCCTTGTACGCCTAATCAACATTCGACTTATGCGTATAAATACATACAAAGATATGTATACACATTCATACATGCCCAAATACACACGCACACACATACATATGTAAAATTATACATGGGGCTGGGCTTATTAGATACGGGAATAACTTTCTCAGATCACACAGTGACCGAAATGTATCTTCTTTTTTAATATTCCAGGCATAATATAGATTATATAAACCTCAATTGCATTGACGTATATGCTGACGCTGCCAATAATTCTGAATTTGGTAATCAAGAAGTGGAGACATTTTTGTGTCTGTTTCCTCTGTTATACAGCCGTTACTGAGCTAATATGTATGCTAATTTTGCATATCGATAAAAAGTGACGAATATGCTGCCTATTTGTTTTTAATTAAGATTATTAATTTATTTAAAGCAACATTTTTTTGGGTGCATGTGTGTATTCATTTATTTGTGGCTGCAGAAACTAGTCTTAGTTCCTGAAACTACTACCTTAAACCTAGTTACAAGGTTCCCTCCCTTCTTACTGACCTTGTGAACCATATTATATTCATTCTTACAGTTATATATGGAGCTTCCTTCCACTGAAATGGATCAGTCTTTGTCAAGATTATTCCTCTTCATGGCCACCCTGAGGCTGAAGAGATTCTTCATGAAATCCATGTTACTAGTCTGTGCCTTTAATATCTGTGTCCTTATGTAAATAGCGTGCTGAAAATTTCCAGCCAAGACAGGACTCGCAGCAATGGTTTCAAGTTGGAAAAATTCAAATTCAGGAAGGATATAGGAAAGCACTGGTTTGGTAATAGAGTTGTGGATGAGTGGAACAAACTCTCGAGTACAGTTATTGAGGCTAAAACGTTGTGTAGTTTCAAAAATAGGTTAGATAAATACATGAGTGGGTGTGGGTGGGTGTGAGTTGGACCTAACTAGCTTGTGCTGCTGGGTCTGGTGCAGTGCTCCATCCTTGAGTGGAGATGACCAGACTGGGTGGGTCATTGGGCTTATCCGGGGGGGGTCATTGGTCTAATCCGGGGGAGGGGACATGGACCTGTTCTGCATGGGTCAGTAGGCCTGTTGCAGTGTTCCTTCTTTCTTATGTTCTTATGTTCTTATGTATCCGTTTTCTGCTTCTCTGTCTTTCCCTGTTTAACTCAAGTCCTCCGAGTACGCTATACGTCGCTATCATATATCTCTTTTGGTCTTATTACCCCGTGTCTTAAGGGTCGGTTCCTTTAATCTCTCCTGTTAGTTCGTTCATGCTACTTGAGTAAGTTAAGAGATAAGATAAGATTTCGTTCGGATTTTTAACCCCGGAGGGTTAACCACCCAGGATAACCCAAGAAAGTCAGTGCGTCATCGAGGACTGTCTAACTTATTTCCATTGGGGTCCTTAATCTTGTCCCCCAGGATGCGACCCACACCAGTCGACTAACACCCAGGTACCTATTTGCTGCTATGTGAACAGGACAACAGGTGTAAGGAAACGTGTCGAAATATTTCCACCCGCCGGGAATCGAACCCGGGCCCTCCGTGTGTGAAGCGGGAGCTTTAGCCACCAGGCGTACCTCTACACTTTTTCCAGTTTTTGGATATGCTTTATCAGGTGTGGGTTACATGTTGTTGCTTTGTACTCCAAGGTGAACCAGACAAATATTGCAGACATCTGTTAAGTTAGAAATGACTGTTGAAATATACATAAAAGGAAATCCTTGATTTGCGAAAAGCGCATTTGCTGCGCCTCTCGCAGTGCACTGGGTATTATACTTACTTATACGTCCCTTTCATCACTGAGCTCTTAAGCCTCTGTACTCAGTTTCCGGTCTTCTTTCCACTTATTCACTTAAAGAAACACAAGATTTAATTGAACTCCAAAAATACGTATCACCAATTCTTAGTTTCTCCAGGTACACTTACAACCTTCTCCATTTTTTATTCTGCTCATTAGTTTTACATGTGTAAACGAAGACGTCAAACTGTATTTTCCTATAAATATAACAGACACCAGAGACCGTACCTGTTCTAGTATTAATCATGAGCACGTGTGTGTGTGTGTGTGTGTGTGTGTGTGTGTGTGTGTGTGTACTCACCAAATTGTGGTTGCAGGGGTCGATTCATAGTGCCTTGCCCCTCCTCTTCACTGTCGCCACTAGATCCACTCTCTCCCTGCGCCATAAGCTTTATCGTACCTCTTCTTAAAGTTATGTATGTGACCTGCCTCTACCTCACTTTCCAGACTGTTCCACTTCCTGACAACTCTGCGACTGAAGAAATACTTCCTAACATTCCTGTGGCTCATCTGAGTCTTCAGCTTCCAATTGTGACCCCTCGTTGTTGTGTCCCGTCTCTGGAATATCCTGTCTCTGTCCACCTTGTCGACTCCTCTCAGTATTCTATATGTCGCTATCATGTACCCCCTATTTCTCCTGTCCTCCAGTGTCGCCAGGTCGAGCTCCCCTAACCTCACCTCTTAGGACATGCCCCTTTGCTCCGGGAGTGTGTGTGTGTACTTACCTATTTGTACTTATCTACTTGTGGTTGCAGGGGTCGACTCACTGTCTTCTTGCTCCATGAGATTTATCGTATTTTCTTAGAGCTATGTATGGATCCTGCCTCAATTACATCACTCTCAGGATTGTTCCACTTCCTGATAACTCTGTGGCTGAAGAAATACTTCCTAACATCCATGTGGCTCATCTGAATCTTTAGCTTCCAATTGTGTCCCCTTGTTGCTGTGTCCCATCTCTGGAACATCCTGTCCCTAACCACTTTGGCAATACCTATCATTATTTTATATGTAGTTATCATGTCCCCCTTTCTCCCCTGTCCTCCTGTGTCGTCAGGTCGATTTTCTTTAACCTCTCCTTGAAAGACATACCCCTTAGGTCCGGGACTAGTCTTGTTGCAAACCATCGCCCTTTCTCTAATTTGTTGACGTGCTTGACCAGGTGTGGTTCCATACTGGAGCTGTAGACTCCAATATGGGCCTGACGTACACGGTGTACAGAATCCTGAACGATTCCTTACTAAGGTGTTGAAAAACTATTCTTGAGTTTGCTAGGCACCCATATGTGTTGCAGCAGTTATCTGGTTGACGTGCGCCTCAGGAGACGTGCTCGGTATTATACTCCCCACAAGATCCTTTTCCTTGAGGGAGGTTCGCAGTCTTTGGCCCCCTAGCCTGTACTCTGTCTGCGGTCTTCTTTGACCTTTCCCCACTCTTCATGATTTTGCACTTGATGGGGTTAAACTCCAGGAGCCATGGACCTGGCTTGCAGCCTGTCCAGATCCCTTTGTAGTTCTATCTGATCCTCATCCAGTTGAATTCTCCGCATTAGCTTCACGTTGTCTGCAAACAGGGACACCTCTGATTCTCTCCCTTCCATCATGTCATTCACATATACCAGATACAGCACCGACTCTAGGAGTGACCCCTGTGGAACCCCGCTCGTCGCAGGCGCCCACTCTGACACCTCGTCATATACCATCACTCGTTGTTTCTTTTCTGTAAGGTATTCGTTGATCCACTGCAGTACCTCTTGTGTTATTCCTGCATGCTCCTCTACTTTTGCACTAATCTCTTGTGCGGAACTGTCAAAAACCTTCATACAGTCCAAGAAGATGCGGTCTACCCACCTCTCTCTCTCTCTCTCTCTCTCTCTCTCTCTCTCTCTCTCTCTCTCTCTCTCTCTCTCTCTCTCTCTCTCTCTCTCTCCTGCTGTCACCTTGTCGATAAAACTCCAGTGGGTTTGTGATACAGGATTTCCGCTCCCTGAAACCGTGCTGGTTATCGTGTATAAGCTCTTTCCATTATAAGTGTTCCACCAGTCTTTTCCTGATAAGCTTCTCCATACTCTACATGTCAGTGACGCTGGTCTTTAGTTGACCTTGATACTTCAAAGGTGGTGGGACCGGACAACATCCCTCCGTGGGTTAATGCTACCTGCTTGGCTCCTTTCTTAAATACTGGGGCTACATATTCTGTTTTCCACACCTCAGGTAGTTGCCCAGTTTCGATAGATGTGTTGAAGATTGTTGTTAGTGGAACACACAGTGCCTCTGATGTGTGTGTGTGTGTGTGTGTGTGTGTGTGTGTGTGTGTGTGTGTGTGTGTGTGTGTGTGTGTGCGCGCGCGCGCACACGTGTGAGTGTTGTACTCACCTATTTGTGGTTGCAGGGGTCGAGTCTTAGCTCCTGGCCCCGCCTCTTCACTGGTTGCTACTGGGTTCTCTCTCTTCCTGCTCCATGAGCTTTATCAAACCTCGTCTTAAAACTATGTATGGTTCCCGCCTCCACTACGTCACTTTCTAGGTTATTCCACTGCCTGACAACTCTATGACTGAAGAAATACTTCCTAACATCCCTTTGACTCATCTGAGCCTTCAACTTCCAATTTTGACCTCTTGTTTCTGTGTCCCCTCCCTGGAACATCCTGTCTTTGTCTACCTTGTCTATTCCGCCCAGTATTTTATATGTCGTTATCATGTCTCCCCTGACCCTCCTGTCCTACAGTGTCGTCAGGCCAATTTTCCTTAACCTTTCTTCATAGGACATTCCCCTTAGCTCTGAAACTAACCTTGTCGCATTTGCACTTTCTCTAATTTCTTGACGTGCTTGATCAAGTGCGGGTTCCAAACAGGTGCTGCATACTCCAGTATGGGCCTGACGTACACGGTGTACAGTGTCTTGAACGATTCCTTACTAAGGTATCGGAACGCTGTTCTCAGGTTTGCCAGGCCCTCATATGCTGCAGCAGTTATCTGGTTGATGTGTACTTCCGGAGACCTGCTCGGTGTTATACTCACCCAAAATTTTTCTCCTTGAGCGAGGTTTGCAGTCTTTGGCCACCAAGACTATACTCCGTCTGCGGTCTTCTGTGCCCTTCCCCGATCTTCATGGCTTTGCATTCAGCGGGGTTAAATTCGAGAAGCCAGTTGCTGGACCAGGTGTCCAGTCTGTCCAGGTCTCTTTGAAGTCCTGTCTGATCCTCATCTGATTTAATTCTCCTCATTAACTTCACATCATCTGCGAACAGGGACACTTCTGAGTCTATTCCTTCCATCATGTGGTTCACATATACCAAACATAGCACTGGTCCTAGGACCGACCCCTGTGAGAGCCCGCTCGTCACAGGTGCCCACTTTGATACCTCATCACGTACCATGACTCGTTGTTGCCTCCCTGTCAGGTATTCTCTGATCCATTGCAGTGCCCTTCCTGTTATATGCGCCTGATCCTCTAGCTTCTGCACTAATCTCTTGTGAGGAACCGTGTCAAAGGCCTTCTTGCAGTCCAAGAAGATGCAATCAACCCACCCCTCTCTCTCGTGTCTTACTTATGTTACATTATCATAAAACTCCAGAAGGCTTGTGACACGGGATTTGCCTTCCATGAAACCGTGATGGTTGGCGTTTATACTCTTGATCCATTCCTGGTGCTCCACCACTCTCCTCCTGAAAATCTTCTTCATAACTTTGCATACTATACACGTCAGTGACACAGGTCAACAGTTTAGTGCCTCTTTTCTGTCTCCTTTTTTAAAAATGAGAACTACATTTCCCGTCTTCCATACCTCAGGTAGTTGCCCAGTTTCCAGGGATGTGTTGAAGATTGTGGTAAGTAGCACACACAGCATATCTGCTCCCTCTCTAAGGACCCACGGGGAGATGTCCGGTCCCACCGCCTTTGAGGTATCGATGTCCTTAGCAGCTTCTTCACCTCCTCCTCATTTGTATGTATGTCATCCAACGCTTGTTGGTATATTCCTTGCTGGTGTCCCCCTCTGTTCTTTTCCCCCAGAGGCCCTTCCTGTCTCCACTGTAAATGCTTCCTTAAATCTCATATTGAGCTCCTCACATACTTCTTGATCGTTTCTTGTGAGTTCCCCACCTTCTTTCCTTAGCCTTATCACCTGGTCTTTGGCTGTTGTCTTCCTCCTAATGTGGCTATACAGCAGTTTCGGGTCAGAGTTGACTTTCGATGCTATGTCGTTTTCATACTGTCGCTGGGCCTCCCTCCTTATCTGTGCATACTCGTTTCTGGCTCTTCTACTAATCTCCTTATTTTCCTGGGTCCTTTGCCTCCTGTACCTTTTCCATTCTCTGTTACACTTAGTTTTTGCCTCCCTACATCTTCGGGTAAACCAAGGACTCGCTTTGGTCTTCCTATTATTTCTATTTCCCTTGGGAACAAACCTTTCCTTTGCCTCCTTGCACTTTGTTGTTACATATTCCATCATCTCGTTTACTGATTTTCCTACCAGTTCTCTGTCCCACTGAACCTCCTGCAGGAAGTTCCTCATACCTGTGTAGTCCCCCCTTTTGTAGTTTGGCTTTTCCCATTCAATTCCTGTTACCTTCTCCACTTGTAACTCTCCTATATAATCAAAACTCAGAACCACGTGATCGCTAGCTCCAAGGGGCCTCTCGTAAGTGATGTCCTCAATGTCTGAACTGCTCAGGGTGAACACAAGATCCAGTCTTACTGGCTCATCCTCCCCTCTCTCTCTCTGGTAGTGTCCCTGACATGTTGATGCATGAGGTTTCCAAGTACCACATCCATCATCTTGGCTCTCCATGTTTCGGGACCCCCATGTGGCTCCAGGTTTTCCTAGTCGATCTCCCTGTGGTTGAAATCGCCCATTACCAGTAACTTTGCACTGCTCGAGTGAGCTCTTCTTGCCACCTCAGCCACTGTGCATGTGTGTGCGTGTGCCTTTAACGTGCATGTGTGTGTATAAGTACATATATCAAGGAGAAAAGATACTTTCAAAAAGTGCATAAATTTTTAAACTATAAAATTAAAACATGATACATGTTTGAATAAAATCCATTGAAAGAAAACTGAAAGTTTCTAAAAATGAAAAAGTGTAGAGTAAATGCATTCCCGGCATAATAAATGGGTCAGCCAGAGTGATAAGCGCTTTTACGAACTAATTTCGCTCCTGTCGGTCCACGCAAAAGTTTAGACGAGTTAATTTGCTGACCATTTCTGTCCGCGGATAAGGAATGAGAATAGCAAATGTGAGAACTGTTGTTTTGGAGAGATAAAGTGAGCGATGTATGAATGTATGTGTGTGTGTGCGTGTATGTGTATATGTGTGTATGTGTGCGCGCGCGCGTCCTGACCTATATGTGTCGTCAGGTGTGTGTGTGTGTGTGTGTGTGTGTGTGTGTGTGTGTGTGTGTGTGTGTGTGTGTGTGTGTGTGTGTGTGTGTGTGTGTGTGTGTGTGTGCGCGCGCGCGCGTCCTGATCTATATGTATTCGCTTGTTTGTAGTTGCAGGGGTCGAGCCATAACTCCTGGCCCCACCTCTTGGCTGGTCGCTACTAGGTCCACTGTCTCCTTTCTCCATGAGCTTTAACCAACCTCTTCTTAAAGCTATGTATGCATCCTGCCTTAACTACATCACTCTCCAGATTGTTCCACTTCCTGACAACTCTATGACTGAAGAACTACTTCCTGACATACTCGTGACTCATCTGAGTTTTCAGTTTCTAGCTGTGATCCCCTTGTTGCTGTGTCCCATCTCTAAATTTCTGTCCCTATCCACCCTGGCAATTCCTCCTTGTATTTTATATGTCGCTATCATGTCCCCCCTATCCCTCCTGTCTTTCAATGTCGTCAGATTGAATTTTCTTAACCTCTCCTCGCAGGGCATGTCCCTTAGTTCCAGGACTAGTCTTGTTGCAAACCTTTGCACTTTCTCTAATTTCTTGACGTGTTTAACCAGGTGAGGGTCGCAAACTGATGCTGCATACTCCAATATGGGCCTAACGTACACAGTGCACAGTGTCTTGAATAACTCCTTACTTAGATGTCGAAACGCTATTCTTAGGTTTGCCAGGCGCATATTACTGCAGCAGTTAATTGGTTGATGTGTGCCCCAGGAGATGTGCTTGGTATGATCCTCACCCCAAGATCTTTTTCCTTGATCTCCTTTGATCTCCTAGGCTGCACTCCGTCCTCGGTCTTCTTTGTCCTTCCCCAGACCTCATGACTCTGCACTTACTGGCGTTAAAATCCAGGAGCCATTTGTCGGACCAGGCTTGCAGCCTGTCCAGATCCCCTTGTAGGCTTACCTGATCTTCTTTCACTTGTATTCTTATTAGCTTCACATCGTCTGCAAACAGGGGCACCTCTTAATTTATCCCTTCCCTCGTGTGTGTGTGTGAGTGTACTCACCTAGTTGTGGTTGCGGGGGTTGAGTCACAGCTCCTGGTCCCGCCTCTTCACCTGGCCGCTACCCGGTCACTCTTCCCGCTCTGTGAGCTTTATGATACCTCTTCTTAAAGCTATGTATGGATCCTACCTCCACTACATCACTACCCAGGTTGTTACACTTCCTGACAACTCTGTGACTGAAGAAATACTTCCTAACATCCCTGTGGTTCATCTGAGCCTTCAGCTTCCAACTATGACCCCTCGTTGCTGTGTCCCATCTCTGGAACATTCTGTCTCTGTCGACTTTGTCTATACCTCTCAGTATTTTATATGTCGTTATCATATCCTCCCTAACTCTCTTGTCTCCCAGTGTCGTCAGGTGTGTGTATGTGTGTGTGTGTGTGTGTGTGTGTGTGTGTGTGTGTGTGTGTGTGTGTGTGTGTGTGTGTGTGTGTGTGTGTGTGTGTGTGTGTGTGTGTGTTTCTGGATTCTCTACAAGGATATGGTTTGTTTAAATACTCTACAAGGGTATACCTGGTAATAAAGTCCAGAATAGTGACATCTCTATAAAGTCCTCAAGAGTGTGACCTGGTTATAAACCATATAAGTGTGTGACCTGGTTATAAATCCCACAAGTGTGTGACCTGGTTATAAATCCCACAAGTGTGTGACCTAGTTATAAATCCCACATGTGTGTGACCTGGTTATAAATCCCACATGTGTGTGACCTAGTTATAAATCCCACAAGTGTGTGACCTAGTTATAAATTCCACAAGTGTGTGACCTGGTTATAAATCCCACAAGTGTGTGACCTAGTTATAAATCCCACAAGTGTGTGACCTAGTTATAAATCCCACAAGTGCGTGACCTAGTTATAAATCCCACAAGTGTGTGACCTAGTTATAAATCCCACAAGTGTGTGACCTGGTTATAAATCCCACAAGTGTGTGACCTAGTTATAAATCCCACAAGTGTGTGACCTAGTTATAAATCCCACAAGTGTGTGACCTGGTTATAAATCCCACAAGTGTGTGACCTAGTTATAAATCCCACAAGTGTGTGACCTAGTTATAAATCCCACAAGTGTGTGACCTGGTTATATATCCCACATGTGTGTGACCTGGTTATATGTTTTGTAATAATGTGGCTTCTCTGTGTACTCTACTGTAAAAAAAAAATACTATTTAAAGAAATCTTCGATTCTGTGAATATGTGATCGAACAGCGTTCGTATATATTGTAATGAAAAGTCGCATAAAGTAATGACAAAAGTAGTTTCTCGCATCAGGACAAATACATGTTGGTACAGTAAACGCTTATAAATACTATAGTCGCAAATCAAGGAATTATCATGATTCTCGAAATCATAGGAAAGGAAGGCATTTACGGTTCACAAATGAAATTAACAGAAAGCAATAAAATTGGAGGGCCATAGAAAGCATGCGATTTACCATTTTCCCCATTACAACCCCGCGTAAATGAACAGCTTCTCTTCAAAATTTCAACGGTAATTAATGACCGCTACTCACGCGAGAAGCTAGTTAGGCGTTACAAACCTACGGACAAATCTAACCGTAATTCACTATCCCGAGTGACTGGCTGAATATGATGATATCCTGTATGACTGGCTGACTGAGCATGATTTTAAGCATACTTTTTATGATGATGATGGTAGGTTTCACGGTTCCTTGACTACTTACCTACATCATCATAAAGTCAGGTGTTGTGAGGTGGCTACGAGGTGTAGTCTCGTCCTTACATTCCTTCCAGTTAATTTTTTATTTTTATAGTTCCTTGATAATGTAAGAAATCACGAAATCACTTGGAATTTCATTATTTTTTCATAATGATTATTCTACGCACACACACACACACACACACACACACACACACACACAGAGTATACAAAGTTAATAACTTGGAATAATGCGAGAAAGATGGACTTGTTTCCTGTTACATCTTTGTATGGCTGCTTTCGTAAGAGCTGATTAATCTGAGTTTTGTTTTTACGTACTACTGATTGCGAAAAGAATTTAGGAGTGCTGGTTAGCACTAATCTAAAACCAAGACAACAGTGCATTAGTGTTCGCAATAAAGCTAACAGAATCCTTGGCTTCATATCTATAAGTATAAATAATAGAAGTCCTCAGTTTGTTCTTCAACTCTATATATCCTTGGTCACCATATTGCAGTATGTATATAAATGCACTGGAAAACGTACAGAGGAGGATGACAAAGATGATCCCATGTATCAGAAATCTTCCCTATGAGGATAGACTGAGGGCCCTGAATCTGCACTCTCTCGAAAGGCGTAGAATTAGGGGGGATATGATCGAGGTGTATAAATGGAAAACAGGAATAAATAAAGGGATGTAAATAGCGTGCTGAAAATTTCCATCTAAGACAGGACTCGCAGCAATGGTTTCAAGTTGGAAAAAATCAGCTTCAGGAAGGATATAGGAAAGCACTGGTTTGGTAATAGAGTTGTGGATGAGTGGAACAAACTCCCGAGGACAGTAATAGAGGCTAAAACGTTGTATAGTTTTAGAAATAGGTTAGATAAATACATGAGTGGATGTCGGTGGGTGTGAGTTGAACCTGACTAGCTTGTGCTACTAGGTCTGATGCCATTCTACTTCCTTAAGTGGAAGTGACCTGACTAGGTGCGTCATTGGGCTAATCCGCCGGGGGGGGGGGGCATATGAACTTGCTTCGCATGGGTCAGTAAGCCTGTTGCAGTGTTCCTTCTTATGTTATGTTAAATATTTTCTGTGAAGTCCCACTATTTTCGTTTCTTGTAGCTATTAATAGTTCACTGTGTATATGGTACGAGGTTTTCACTGAATTTAAATTTATTTAATGTGTTTTTTATTGTCTTATTTTTTTGTTGTGTTTTTAAAATACCTTTTTGTTTCCAGGATAAATTCATTAAAATGGTGCAGAAAAAAATTGTAATCAGGCTTGAACAAATAATTGTTTTTACATTGCATGAGTTGGCCTCAGGTTATTGCGAAACCCGACAATATTTCCATTTTCATTACCAAACTTAATAGCACAATTGATGATTCCAGTTGAACAAATTATAAACATTGAGTATTTTTTTATACATAATAGTAAACGATATATTAAAATATTTAGTGGTAGAGGGGTAGAGGCTGTAGCTTTTCCCAGTTGAGTAAAATATGTACTTAAAGTGGCTAAATAAATAGAAATGGAAGGTTTTATTTATATAAATAATGCACGAAGAATTTGAGAAATCAATGATTTGAACGCAGTCGCCGGTCATCACTGAATACTCAAAGATATATAAATTAATAGTCTTGGCAAGCTCGTCTTCGTCTTTTTGTCTTAAAGTTTTATCATCTTTAATGTACAATGTTTTGCGTTTTGGGGAAAATTCTTTCCCATTAGCATGTTTTGCATACCAGCAAGGACAACTTTCATTATGTCTTCCATTCCACTGTTAGCCATTAGGACCTCGACAACACTAATAAAGATCGTGAGAAAATGCATTCCTTCAAGGCGAAGGAGTTCGTCCTCACCGAAAAGTTTTGGGTTAGCGTGGGTTCACGCAAAACTTTTCCGTGAGGACGATACAGTAGTAGATCTGCTGCAATTAAGGCTGATGCTTCGTTATCCCTCTATCATTATCTTTACTTTAGAATAGAGATTTTCACTGTGGAGTAGTCTTGTCAATCAGGGCTGCGTATACTGCTTTCGTGTATGGCTCTTTTCCCTGTGAGGTTATGTGGGGAATCTCCGCATTGAATCCACGAAGTCTGGTGATGACTGCTTTACGGAAACAAACTTCAAGAAGTCAAAAATCATTATATTTTGATCTAAACCATACCAGGGGCGGGATTTGAACCCGCGGTCAGAGAGTCTCAAAACTCCAGACCGTCGCGTTAGCCACTGGACCAGCTAGCCACAATAAGATTCGTAAGTCATATATTGATCTGTCTAAAACGACTGCGACTGACCGGGGATCGAACCTGTGACATTTACCCATCCTTCTGGGACAGTGAGTAAATATTTTTTCTCGACGCCGTTATCCACTGGGTCACCAGGCTACAAACATCAGGAACCCAGTAAACACTGGGCATGTTTCCTGATGCGAGCACTTTAGTGACCGTGAGTACTACCCCGGTTTGGAACACTAGTCTCACGAGCAGTACACATAATAATACATCCACAGAACGAAGTGGTTTTAAGCAAATAAATGAGATTAAGTCAGGAGTATCTATGGGAGTTAGAGCTAAGGAATGGGTAGCAATAATGTTGAAGGATTAGTTATGGAAGGAGAAGAGGGAATATAAATGTATAAATTCAAGGATTATGTGGATTAAAATAAGGGTTGGATGCGAAAAGTGGTCTTAATAAGTGTGTATGCACATGGAGAAGAATGGAGTTAGAGGAGCGCGAGAGAGATTTTGGGAGATATTAAGCGAGTGTGTAGGAACTTTTGAACCAAGTGAGAGAGTAATTTTGGTAGGGGACCCAAATGCTAAAGTAGGAGAAACATTTGGAGAGAGTGTGGTACGTAAGTTTGGGGTTCCAGGTGTAAATGATAATGGGAGCCCTTTGATTGAACTTTGTATGGAAAGGGGTTTGGTTATAGGTAATACATATTTTAAGAAAAAGAGGATATGTATACAACGTATGATGCAGGGCGTAATGACAATAGTTTGTTGGACTACGTATTGATAGATAAAAGACTGTTGGGTAGACTTCAAGATTACATGTTTATAGAGGGGCCACAGATATACCAGATCACTTTTTAGTTGTAGCTACAGTGAGAGTAAAAGGTAAATGGGATACAAGGAAAATGGAAACAGCAAGGAAGAGAGATGTGAAGGTTTATAAACTAAAGGAGGAGGCAGTTAGGGTAAGATATAAACAACTATTGGAGGATAGATGGGCTAGTGAGAATATAGGATACGGGGTTGAAGATGTATGGGTAGGTTTAAGAATGTAGTGTTAGAGTGTTCATCAGAAGTTTGTGGTTACAGGGAAGTGGGTGCGGGAGGGAATAAGAGCGATTTGTGGAATGATGATGTAAAGAGAGTAGTAAGGGAGAAAAAGTTAGCATACGAGAGATTTTTACAAAGTAGAAGTGATGCAAGGAGGGAGGAGTATATCGAGAGAAAAAGAGAGGTTAAGAGAGTGGTGAAGCATTGTAAAAAGAGAGCAAATAAGAGTGGGTGAAATGTTATCAACAAATTTTGTTGAAAATAAAAAAAGTTTTGGAGTGAGATTAATAAGTTGAGGAAGCCTAGAGAACAAATGGATTTGATAGTTAAAAATAGGAGAGAAGAGTTATTAAATGGAGAGTTAGAGGCATCAGGTAGATGGAGGGAATATTTTGAGGAATTGTTAAATGCTGATGAAGATAGGGAAGCTGTGATTTCGTGTATAGGGCAAGGAGGAATAACATCTTGTAGGAGTGAGGAAGAGCCAGTTGTGAGTGTGGGGGAAGTTCGTAAGTCAGTGGGTAGAATGAAAGGGGGTAAAGCAGCTGGGATTGATGGGATATAGATAGAAATGTTAAAGCAGGAGGGGGGGATATAGTTTTGGAGTGGTTGGTGTTTTTATTTAATAAATGTATGGAAGAGGGTAAGGTACCTAGGGATTGGCAGAGAGCGTGCATAGTTCCTTTGTATAAAGACAGAGAATGCAAAAAAATATAGGGAAATAAGTCTGTTGAGTATGCCTGGTAAGGTGTATGGTAGAATTTATAATGAAATAATTAGGAATAAGACGGAGAGTTGGATAGCAGATGAACAAGGAGGCTTTAGGAAGGGTAGGGGTGTGTAGACAAAGTGTTTACAGTGAAACATAAGGTGAACAGTATTTAGATAAGGGTAAAGAGGTTTTCGTGGCATTTATGGATTTGGAAAAGGCGTATGACAGGGTGGATAGGGGTTAGTGCGGCAGATGTTGCAAATGTATGGAATAGGAGGTAGGTTATTGAAAGCAGTGAAAAGTTTTTCCGAGGGTAGTGAGGATCAGGTTAGAGTACGTAGGAGAGAGGAAAATTATTTCCCAGTAAACGTGGGCCTTAGACAAAGATGTGTTTGTCACCATGGTTGTTCAATATATTTATAGATGGGCTTGTAAGAGAAGCGAATTCTCTAATGTTCGTAAGAGGTGTGGGATTAAAATATAAAGAATCTAATACAAAGTGGGAGTTATCACAGTTGTTCTTTGCTGAGGACACTGTGCTTTTGGGAGATTCTGAAGAGAAGTTGCAGAGGTTGGTGGATGAGTTTGATAGGGTATGTAAAAGAAGAAAATTGAAAGTTAATATATTAAAGAG
>NC_091301.1:19027846-19067846 GCF_038502225.1 Cherax quadricarinatus | reverse complement strand
GCAAGGATGATAGAACATGTAAGGATGATAGAACATGTAAAGACGATAGAACATAAGGATGATAGAACATGTAAGGATGATAGAACATGTAAGGATGATAGAACATGTAAGGATGATAGAACATGTAAAGATGATAGAACATAAGGATGATAGAACATGTAAGGATGATAGAACCTGTAAGGATGATAGAACATGTAAGGATGATAGAACATATAAGGATGATAGAACATGTAAGGATGATAGAACATATAAGGATGATAGAACATATAAGGATGATAGAACATGTAAGGATGATAGAACATGTAAAAATGATAGAACATGTAAGGATGATGGAAGGAGAGAATAAGTGGAAGATATTGTGGAAAAATATATTTTAAGGTATAACTTAAAAATAATAAAGGAATTCTTCCTTCATCTATTATGTCGTTCATCGCGATCTTAATTTCCTTTGTAAATTATCATGCCAGTAATATCCTTCAGAAATTTAAAATTTTCTTTGACACATTTTCGAACCATGAGATTTAAATGGGTTTTTTAGGTTAAACTTGGTTATTTTCAGATTTGATTGATTGCTTACTTGGTCGCTCTCTCCCTCCCTCCCTCCCTACTCTCTCTCTCTCTCTCTCTCTTGGTACGTTATCCTCTTGTCACAGTTTATGTTAGGTTATGTCGATGTTTAGTTTTCTCTCTGTTTTTCTATACTTAAACTGAATTCTACTATAACTAATCACTTGGCTGTAGTTGCCATACGGTGCACAGATTCATTCTTTCGAGTAGTTGAATTTACTAGTATTTCCTCTCGTCCTATATTGTTTCCTTTCTACGTCTCCTACCTTCTTTTCTTTCTCTTTTGCTTTATCCCATTTTCTCTCCTACTTAATCACATAATTTTTTTACTGCTATTATTTTCTTTGTTATTTTTTCCTGTTCTGTCTTTTCCTTTCCCATCTTTTACTTTATCCCTTTGTCATTCCATTTCCTACATTATCCATTTCTCTATCAACTGCTATATAACTTGGTCTCCTCGGAACTGAGGGTGTTTGTGTGTGTGAAGGGGTGGGCATGGGAGTGTGTATCGGTGTAGGAACAGTGTTCTATCCCACACCCTCTTCCATCCACCTCTTTTCCATTTCTTCCATGACCTCTTCCTTCCCACACGCTTTCCCAGAGCTTTCTCTCTCCTAATCTCTCCATCTCCTCCTTTATCTCATCTCTCATTTTCCTATTTTATGTAACTCTTCTTCTCTACCTTTTGTTTATTTTCCTGCTCTGTTCATTCTTCTCTCTCTCTCTTACTCTCTCACTTCCCTTCTCCCCTCCAACTTAATCTCTTCCTCTCCTCCTTCTCTACCCATTCTCTCTGTCTATATTTAAGAACATCAAAGTCCAAGCTAATCGTATTGCAAGGAGGATAATTCAGCTGAGGGTTTGCCTGGATTGGATCGACATTACGACTGAGTATTATGACCGGACATTATGATTGAGCGTTACTGATGAACGTTTCGACTGTACATTACGATTACACGACTGGACATTAAGGTACAGTAACGAGGAGTAATCAAGACGAGCTAATTTGAGAGACATGTGTGGGGAGGGCACAATAAAGCTACATAACACTTCAGTTAATATCTAGGAAGAATATAGCAGTAGTTTTCCAGCAGATTCAACATTATCATCAGCAAAAGTATTATCATCTACGTTATCCTCTTCATTCACATCATCTAAACCATCATCAGGCTGTAAATCCTGGTAATTCACAAGACTTTTCAAACATCTGTGGTCTTTAGAATACAAAATTTGTAAAGCTACATGATCTGTAAAGTCACAAATCTGGAATACCATAAGGTCTAGAAATGCACAGTCTTTAAATCCCACAACATCTAGAATATCATAAGGCTTGGAAAGCCAGGTGGTCTTTAAAATCACAAAATTTAAACTTCCATGTTTTGAAGGCTTTTTAAAAAGCCTGGAAAGTAACAAGGTCTGGAAAATTGAAGTGTAGAAAGTTTTAAAGGTCAGAGATCTACAAGGTCTGGAAAGTAAGTCTGGTAATATGAAAAGTCTGAAAAACTTCTAGGTTTAGAAAGGCAAGGTTCTCAATAGTGTAGAACCTAGAAAGGCAGATGACCTACAAAGCAGGAAGCTATGGAAAGTTACTAGGACTGCGAGTCCACATGGTCTGGAAAGCCATTGGGTCTCGAAATCTGTTAGGGATGTGGAGCCACAAGGCATGGAATATCTCAAAACCTGAAAAATCGCAATATCTAAGAATCCAGAAGATGTCGGTAGCAACAAGATCTGGAAAACCATATATGAAAAGCCATAAGATTTAAAATAACCTTCTTGAGGTGTGAGAGCATCACTCTTTATCAGGATAAAAAAAAAAGAGCAGCGAGAGTGTCATAAATTTTGTACCCGAGCAAGAAGAAATGCTAAAAGTAGGTGACCCAGCTGCTGGCGGAAGAAGAGGTTGTGAGGCCGGTAACAGGAGCGGTGGCTGCTGTTTGGTGACTGCTTGGCAGTGAAAGGCGGGGTGGTCGGCTGAACAAATATGGTGTTTAAATCAAAGTATGTACAGTATATTATCAATATCATTTCTCGGTTTCCTTACATATTTTTCCACTATTCAGAAATGATGACAAATACCTATTATGAAATTGCCTTCAGCCAAATATAGTTTAAATAGTATGCATAATTCTCGGACCATGTTAATGGGCAAAAAAAACAAAATACATTGATAATACTGATGATAATACTAATGACGAATGACAGTCCAGTGACGAATGATAATTTTGTATTTATCATAACAGAAAATTAAAGAGCAGACTGCAATATAATAATAGAAAATAAGATCAATTTAAACGTCTCACCTCAGCTACCAAACGAAAATATATCACCAAGTGACCATTTGTAGTGTAAATGTGTGAAATAAGTTGGCTAAAAATGAGGATAATGGATGCGAAAAAGAAGAAGCAGGAAAGGCTGAAGGAGAGGAGCAAGAAGCGGTAAAAATGAAGAAAAAGAGCAAGCTGAAGAGGAAGAGGAAGGACGTAAAGAGGAATAACAAGAAAAAATGCTGAAAGAGTAAATTCATAGAGAAAGAACTAGCAGAAAGAGGCAACGAATAAATAATGACAAGAAATTGGAAAAGGAGAGAACACTAGTAGTGATTTGTATACCAACCATGAACAACAAAGGTAAATCTAAAGGCTCAATCTTTCTGGAAAAATCTGGGTGCCAGAAATTCGTGAAAACCATTTTAAAAGTCTGCCCAAGATTTAGCCAATAATCATTCCCCTGCATGTTTTACTGCAGATGTAAAACACAGTGATGAGGTGCAGAGCAGGAAGTTTTGGAGGTGTGGTGCAGAGCACAAGGTCCGGGTGGTTAAGTGCCGAACAGAAGACCTGGAAATAAGTTGTGAAGTACAGGGTCCTAGTGGTGAGGTGCAGAACAGGAAATCCTGATGGTGAGTTGTAGCGTACAAGGTCCTGATTGTAGTGTTGAGCAGAAGGTCCTGATGGTGAGTTGTAAGTATAGGGTCCTGATGGTGAGTTGTAAGTATAGGGTCCTGATAGTGAGTTGTAAGTACAGGGTCCTGGTGGTGAGTTGTAAGTACAGAGTCCTGGTGGTGAGTTGTAAGTACAGGGTCCCAATTGTGAGTTGTAAGTACAGGGTTCTGGTGGTGAGTTGTAAGTACGGGGCCCTGGTGGTGAGTGTAGAATACGGGGCTTTGCACCAATCCACAACCTCATAATTCCTCGGTCTACTACCCACACCCTAGCCGCAGATTAATACTTCCTCCCAGACCAGCAGTTACAACCTGTCCTCCAATTAGGCCAGCCAGTTTTACGCAAACTGGTTATGCGTGCATTTCTGCGTGTTTGAAATTTCACTAAAATTTCTTTCATGCGTTTTCCGGTAACAAATGTAGCGAGGAACTTACTGTTCACCAGTCCCTCAAACTCTGGTTCCTCCAGAGCAACAACTGCTCCACCAGACCCACAGCCGCCTCAGACAAAAACACTTGACAAGTGAAGCTTGAGGTCATGGTGTTTTCTTCTGGTGTCGTCGCACACCCAGGTCTAGACAAGGTTGTTTGTGCTCAACTAGTATCAAGCCAGTCAGCGAGAAAAATCATCTGCTTTTACTAATCCTGGAAAATAATCTACAGTTTGCCACAGGTGACTAATGAAGTTGAATGAATGTTAACATATTTTCTCCTAACATTGCTGATTTAAATATCAGATTACTATAATTTTTCTTGATGTTAACCTTCCATTATCACCTCTATCACTTCCTTCTCCTTTACAGCTTCTTTTTCCCTCTCCATCCCTTCCTCCATATTCCTACCACTCTGCTTACCTGTCGTGAAGGGAGTAGCGGTCAAGATGGGCAGGGAATATTGTTGAGACGGATGATGTGGGTCAGCCTCCACACGTCTGTCATCTGTCTCCATTTATCTTCTATCAACCAGAATGTATTTTATAAAAATGTGTGTAAAAATTTCTTCTTAGAATATGCTGCCAAATCAAAATTATCGCAAAGTCGGTAAAAGGTTTTAATTTCCAATGTATAATTCAATGGATACTCTTCAACGTAGAGTCACTGATGTGGAAATCAAGGTATGATTGTACAAGCTCATATTGTAATGGTATATATATTTATGTAACAAAAAAGTACCCTTCACTTACCCCAACATATTCTCACACATACTTTCTCTAGACAGACTCGCTGAAAGATACACTACACACTCATACCCAGAGTTAGGATATGAATATTTCTTTAAAAATCAATGAGATTAGTCACTGTATAATCGATTTTTTTTGTTTATAACCATTTACGTAATAATTTAATGGAAAAAATAATTTTTCTTAAAATCCTTTAAAAACCTCGTTAAAATATTGTAAAAGAACAAATTAGGTATAAAGAGAAGGAACCAGTAATCGAGACATTAAGAAGAGAAAAGGAGAGAAAGCAGAGGAGACTGAGAAGCAGGTAGATAGGCGTGTAACCTCCTATATTAATTTTTCTCTCGCATCAATATTTATAAAAATATAGACAACAGTCTGTTGTCTACAACAGTAGACAACTGTAGACAACAGTCTGTTGTCTACAGTGTTGCTGTAGTGAAAGACAAGACGGGACTGACTAGAATGTTTTCAACATTGACAAAGATATAAAAGTTGTTTATAAATTTTTGACATATAAGTAATAAATCATGTTTTTTTATATTTTTAGTTTTCAGAGTTTTATCTTGTTATTTGCCGTGTATGTATTATTATAGATTATAGATGTGACCAGAAGACAATTCTAACTAGGTGTTTAAGTGCAAATGTTTATCATCCGATGTTATTTGATTTGGTTAAATTCTGCTCCAGAAGCGACATCCTTCCATGTCACCTGTAACCTTCCATAAGCGACCTCTGTCACCTGGACTCCTCAGCATTGACCTTCTCGCCTTCACAGCTTCCAGCAACGACCTCTCAGTTACCTATATCTTGCAATATTGGCCTCTCCATGACTTGTTGGATCTTGGAGGGATTCCAAGATAGAATTCTAAGATAGAGGGATAAAGGGATAAAGGAATTTCAAAATACTGTTTTGCCAAAAACGTGACACACTGTCAGGCCAAGCACTGGGTTGTCTGCAGCAACCTACTCTAAGACAGTGTAGATGTTTGATATAGGCATTTAAACTTGATCGCAAATCGACTCTCAGTCACAAACTGCGAGAACACTTATCCAAGTATGCGACCAAATGGCTATAAGCATAAAATTAGCACTCTTGTTTATCTTATTTCCTGACATAAATCGAATAAAATTATTCATTTTATGATTTACAGGAGTTTATTGTTTGCTAACTTTATTTTCTCGTGTTATTTTATTACTGTTTATTTCTTGCAGTTTTGCCCTATGTATGTTGGTTATAATTTATTTTGATTTTCTTTTGGACTGACCTTAGATACCGCAAAATCTTACACGAAGTTTTCAGCTAGCACACTGCTGCGTGAGGATGCGGGTGAACCTGAGAGGCAGCAAAACCTTGACTCGCCCGAAGGCTGGCTTTTGTACTTTGGGGGTACAAGGAACTCGAGGTTCGTCACACAGCCCAACCAGCCTCCTGCGGTTTGGACTCTGTCTTTCACGTCTCTACCATGTCTAATTCACACACACGCGTTCTCACACTAAGCACACACATCTCTCTACCCTTCACATATTTGCCAGTGAGGAAGATGGTTGTCATGACAATACATGTAGTCTCTGTATGTCGTATCTCCCGGAGACATGAGGGAGGCTCGCTGTAGAAGTTCTCTCCATCTTCACTCTCACTCCAGCTGGCCTCTGAGGATCCATCTTGAATCAGCTGATTCTGGAGACTTTCGCCTTAAACCAGCTGATATTGGAGCTCTACTCCAAGTTTAAATTTCTCGCGAGAGCTTCAATTGATTCTATATATTTTAGTTGTCAGTACATTATTTGAAAATATAAAATGTATTATGAGTTTGCGTTTAGATTATTGCCCACAGCGACCTATTTCCTGTCTCTCTAAATTTCCTGTTTGTCCCTTTATCCACTATCTCCGTCATGTTCTGCGGATGGTCGCCAGGGAAAAGTAAATGACAGGTTTCTTTGATCTTGTCTCTTCCACCTTCTGACTTCTGCCAAAAACAACCTTCCTTCCTCTCCTTCTTCCTTTCATTAAGTCTTAGCTTCCAAATTTTTCTTTTAGTGCTCGTTTGCATGTAGTTTCTTTTTTACAATTATTAATTTTCCTAAATACATTCCTAGATATTATGTCATTCATTTCTTCACAAATGGCAACGTTAGTGAATTCCAAGCTTTCATTTCTTCTTATTGCCGTCTCTTATAACTAGTGTCTCTTGCGTGACAATTCTATAGATATTTGAGTTTTTTGAACTGTGCAATGACAGTGTTTTTTGTTCTAATGTTGTAGACTGCATAGTCTAAGTGTAATAGTGAAACATTTCATAAGCTATCGTTCACTTAATTTAGTCTAAATTGAGAGAGAGAGAGAGAGAGAGAGAGAGAGAGAGAGAGAGAGAGAGAGAGAGAGAGAGAGAGAGAGAGAGAGAGAGAGAGATTCTGTACGAGGCACAAGTACGCTCACACCTTGAGTATGCTCCACTTTCTTGGTTTGCCTGCCTCCCCCACCTCTCATCTGCGACTGCTTGACAGAGTAGAGAACAGAGCAAGACGTCTCATCTCTCGCCTGGACCCATCCTGGATAGATCTGTCATTTCAGCAGAGCCTTCAACACAGGAGGGATGTGGGTGGCCTTACTGTTATGTACAAGGCCAATATTGTCAAAGTACCACACTTGGATCCACTTCGAGGACAGCGTGAAACAAGCTTTTATGTCACAAGACGGGCAGAAAGCAGCAACTTCACTCTGGCTGTACCCTTCTCCAGAACATCACTCCATCTGAGATCATATATACCCAGGATGACTCGAGTATGGAACACATTCGTACAGCATAATGATGTCAACGAGACAAAGTCAGTTGATCACATGAAAATGCTGGCCCACAGATAGCTCCAACTTCATCCTGTTCCTTACTTGTATACCTCATAACAATAAAAATGCTTTCAAATGAGCTGATGTAGGTAACAGCTCTTAGCTTGCCAATAAAGTTAGGAATCCTTAACCTGAAAATAGCTTGTCAATAAAGCTAGGGAACCTTAATCTTGTCAAACCCTGTGTAATAAAAAAAAAAAAAAAAAAAAAAAAAGAATTCCTCAAGAATTTCACTCAATCAACAATGTTCTACTAGGCTGTGTTGTAAGGCTGCAACCAGAACATTTCATAAAAAGGGAATCACTTTGACTACTAAAATCATTAGACTGACTTCAAATGTCGTTGATAATCAGAAGTGGCCTACATCAAGTGACACAGGTTTCTCAGCTGACGATGATATTATTGACACAGCCTGAAATTCTCACAATGAGAGTAACACAATAATAAAAAACTGGTGGAAATCTGTTAGCATTAGGTCTCTACAGGCAGATAAACCTTAGAATTCCGCACCTGAAAATTGTATTACAATTTCTTTGGCCACCGCTGAGGGAACAGATCCATTACCCAACAACGAAGATAGCCTTCGATCTGTCAGCTTCAATTTTACACCTAACAGTGCACCTGACATCATTGTTCCACCAGCTGCTGGTACACCTGGTAGCAGTGCACTATCTGCCAACCCCGAGTCAGGGTCTTCACCAGAGATTGCTGTAGCTAACAGTCAGGGGTATCTGGTAAAGCTAGATGAGGGCACGAGAGAGGAAGCAGAAGAGGTCATGAAAGAGGAAGAGGTAACCATCCACAGCTGCTTCATCTCCCGCCAACACTGTGAAAAATTTTCTCCAGGAGAGGGGTATCAGCCCCCTTCAGCTCTTTTCAGCCCTGAGGGGCCAAGCCTTCTCAGAAGGGGCAAGCATCTTGTTCATTCCCACATCAAGTAATTGCAAGCAGATGTTTAACCAGTGTGTACCAGTCATAGGTCATGTGACTCCTTGCAAGAGACCAGTGTTGCAAATAGTGTAGTTTAATGAGAGAGAATCAATTTCTTACTTTAACAGGACAATTAAGGAAAACCCTGCACCCACTTTATTACCATGTTAAAGATATTGTACATTGTTGTCTATGCCCAGACAGCAAGAATCAAGCATTCTGCTTTGCTTCATGGTGGAAGTTTGGCAAGCAGGGGAAATATGCTATATCAGCTTTTCCTTTGTAGCTGGGGGCAAGCGAAGTGCAGCCAGGGGCGTCATAGCTTAGATTGCTTTTAACCCTGCCAAGAGAAACATTGACACCGGGATAACGAGCAAAGAACACTGATCCGCGTGTTTTTGTACATAGAAGTATCTCAGTAGACACAGCAGATACAGAGAAGTGTGATCAGCTTCTTTAGTGATATGACTGCGAATAATAAACAATACTTGATGAACAGTGTGTAACAACGAGTGTTGTGATCGTGACAGTGTATTATTATTATAATAAAAAAGAAGCGCTAAGCCACAAGGGCTCTGCAGAGCTGCAGGGTAGGGAAGGAAGCGAGAGTATTGGGCGGTAGAAGGGGGGAGGGATGATCAGTAGGTTACAGAAAACAGCGGGGCAGGGGATAGTGTGGGGGTAGAGGGCAGCAAGAGATTGAGGTAGAAAGGGCTGAAGGTATCATCAGAGTTTCTGAAGTCAGTCAGTTGTTGTCAAAAAGTCTACGAGAGAGTTCGGATGAAAGGTGGGTCCATCAGCGAGAAGGGAAGGTAAAGAGAGAGCAGCGGAGCGAAGACGACGTTGGAGGTATATTATGCGTGCTCGTTGATAAAGTGGGCAGTCTAATAGAATGTGGCTAACCGATAATGGAACCTGACAACTCTCACAGCGAGGAGCAGGGCGCCTCTCCATGAGATAACCATGAGTAAGACGAGTATGGCCAATGCGAAGACGGGAGAGAGTAGTCTCCCAACCTCGACACTGGTGACAAGAAGACGGCTAGTAACCTATACTCGGTTTAATAGATTGAAGTTTGTTACCGAGCAAAGTAGACCAACGTTGTTGCCAACGGGTGTGAAGGTGGGTAGCTATTGCAGCAAAATAGTCCGTAAATGGAACACCTCTATATGAAACTGGTAGGTCATGCACTGCTGACCGCGCAGCAGTGTGTGCCTGTTCATTGCCCTATACGTCAACATGACCAGAGACCCAACAAAAAATAATATCTTTATGCTTGGAAGAGATGCGGCATAGCCAAAGATGGATACAGAGGACTAAGGGGTGAGGTGTATCAAATTTCTGTATAGCCTGTAAAGCACTAAGGGAGTCTGAGACAACCACAAATGATGACACAGGCATAAATGCAATACGGATAAGTGCCGCAAGACTGGCATACAATTCAGCAGTAAAGATACTGGTCCGGAAACACTGCTGCGAATCCTACGCCGTCAGAAGACTTAGAGCCATCTGTGTACACTGCAATGGCATGAGAATGAGAGTGGAAGTGGACAAGAAAAAGAGAGCGGGAAGCTACCATAGACAGATGGGCTTTCGAGCAAGGGAGTGAGAAAGAACAGACTCGAACAGCTGGAACTTCCCAGGGGGGTAGGGAAAAGGGAGATGCTACATGAACATAGAGAGGTGGTAACTGAAGAGAAGACAAGAGTGAATGTAGGCGAAGAGAGAAGGGACGGAGCAAACAGGGGCGGCGAACAATTAATGTCTACTAATATCGGTGACCATTTTATAAATGGAAGGATTGCAGAGATCATGAGAGCGTACATAGTAGCGAAGGCAATGGGCATCACGGCGATCAGATAAGGATGGAACGTTCGCTTCTGCACAGAGGCTCTCGACAGGGGAAGAGTGAAAAGCACCAAGGCATAAACGTAATCCTTGGTAATGAATGGGGTTAAGGCTAGAGAGAGTAGCAGGAGAGGCCGCTGAATAGATCTGGTCACCATAATCAAGTTTCGATAAAATGAGGGCGGAATGTAGGCGAAGGAGAGTTCGACGATCAGCTCCCCATAAAAGATGAGCAAGGGTTTTAAGAAGGTTCAGCCGGCTGTGACAAGTTGCCTTCAGGGAGGTAATGTGAGGTTTCCAGGATAACCTACGGTCAAAGAGGAGGCCTAGAAACCTGACTGTATCACGTTCAGGGATACGGGAGCCATAGAGGTACAAAGGATGATCGGAGATGACAGAGCGTCTCGTGAAAGTAATTTGGTGAGTTTTGGTACTGGAAAATTTAAACCCATGTGTGGTGGCCCAATTGGAAATGCGGTCGACCGCATGTTAGAGAGAAACTGTAATGAGGTGACAGTCAGCGCCTCCACATGCAATAGCAAAGTCATCAACATAGAGTGATGACCAAATATTGGATGGAAGACTAGAGGCCAAATCATTTATAGCAAGGAGAAAAAGTGTTGTGCTCAGAACACATCCCTGGGGGACACCTTCAGCTTGGATAAAGTCTGGGGAGAGCACATTATTAACCCGAACACGGAAATGTCTGTCAGTTAAAAAGTTCTTAAGGAAGGATGGTAGATTGCCTCGAAGGCCTAAGGAGTGGGCTTGGGCCAAAATATTATACCTCCAAGTTGTGTCATATGCCTTCTTAAGGTCAAAAAATATGGCAATAACTGAGTGGTTATTCGCAAAGGCATTACGAACATATGTATCCAAGCGTAGTAAGGGGACTATGGTAGAACGGCCTTTACGAAAGCCATATTGACGAGTGGAGAGACTGTTGTGTCTCTAAATACCACACTAAACGTCTATTTACCAGGCGTTCCATCACTTTGCAAACTGCACTGGTAAGAGCAATGGGACGATAGTGGGAGGCTTCATGTCCCGTAGTACCCGGTTTGCGGAAAGGGAGAACAATGGCAGATTTCCACAGCTGTGGAAGAACTCCCTGTGACCAAATAAGATTGAAAAGGCGTAATAGGACTGCAAGGGCTGACTGATGTAAATGTTGTAGCATACGAATATGAATGTTGTCGGGCCCAGCTGCCGATGATCGGCAAGCTGAGAGTGTTGCCTCCAGTTCCTGAAGTGTAAAAGGCACATTATACTGTTCTTCTCTGAGAGAAGAAAAGTCCAAGGGTGCTAACTCTCTGGCAGACTTTGAGGAAAGAAACGAGGGGCATAGATGGATCCCCTGAGAAATATGGACCAGATGATTGCCAATTTCATTGGCAACATCTAGTGGGTTTGCTATATCAACACCGGCAACCCGCAGAACAGGAGCCGGGCCAGGAGAATATTTACCACTCAGTTTTCGTACTTTTTTTTCCAGACCGCACTCAGAGGAAGCAGAGGTGATGGTGGAGACAATCTCGCCAGCAAGTGCGTTTAACGTCACGGATGACACGCTTCTGCTTAAAATCAAGAAGTCTCTCCATGGTCCTATTGTACCGGTACCTGCCCCACGCAGCGCGTTTCAAACGTACTGCACGAGCACAAGCAGGAGACCACCAAGGCACGCATTTCTGAGAATGCCTGCCCGAAGTTTGGGGTATAGGATGAGAAGCTGCAGTTAAAACAGAGGACGAGAAGAGGTATAAAAGCTCATTAATGGAGGACGAAGAAGGAACCTCACTAAAAACAGTTAGTTGTGAGTAAAGGTTCCAATTTGCCTGATCAAATTGCCAGCGTGGGATGCGAAGTGGTGGTGAATATGAAGGGGAAGTAAGAATGATTGGGAAATTATCGCTGTCATGTAAATCCGGGAGAACAGACCAGGTGAAGTCTAATGCGGTGGAGGAAGAGCAGACTGAGAGATCGATGTAAGAGAGAGTATGAGTCCGAGGATCAAAATGGGTGTGAGTACCTGTATTTAAAACATGGAGGGGGTGGGTAGCAAGAAAAGCCTCTAACTGAATGTCATGGGAATCACAGTGAGACCCCCCCCCCAGAGGAAATGATGGGCATTATAATCGCCAAGTAACAGAAGTGGTGGCGGTAATGACGAAGCAAGAAAGACAATATCTGGGATAGATAATGCCTGAGAAGGAGAGAGATACAAAGAACAGAGTGTATAACACCTATGCAAGTGGATACGGGCTGCCATCCCCAGAATCCGAAAGGTGGCTTCCAGAGATACACCCGTCGCCCGAAAGACACCCAAAGCCACCCTCCGGGATACCGGAGAGGGATTAGGACATCCCCAGGCGATCCAGATTCCACGGCAAACTACGCCACCGCCAAGAACCTCAACGGAATGGGATAGACCCTGGTACCCTTTCCCCTACCCAGGAACTAGCACGCCTGTGGGAAAAATCCCAAAGGCCAAAAAAGGAAGGGAAAAAGGGAGGGGTGGGGAGGAGGAGGAGGAAAGGAAAAAGGGTAGGATGGGATAGGGAAGGGGGGACTGGGGGTAATTAGGTTCGGTCTGAGGAAGGAGACCGACAGGTCTAATTCCTCAGACGAAGAGCCTCTTCACAACGCCAAGAAGCCCCCCTTGAAGAGGTGTGACGGAGTTTAGTGCGACATTCTTCAAAGAACAAGTCTGCCTCAGTCAAGACACCGATACCCGAGTGATTATGTTGGTCCGATACAGATACCCAGGTAGGTTTAGTAATTAAATGAGACTAGCTAGGTCAGCTGCGCAGAAGATAGCTGTTTCATTTCTTTCTAGATGTATCATACACTCGGTTATAGGCGGGCTTTTTAGCCCAACAAAAGTAACTATATATTCTCATCAGCGATCAGTTTCTGAGATATGCTGACAACACCCCCTAGGGGTAATTATACTTATATAACTTTTTTTTTCACACAGCCCTTAGGGAGTGCATACGACAGCTTCTCAAGACATCGCCTAAAGGGACGACTGTGTAGGCGAGACCTGTCTTTCAAGATAAATCCCATTACAATCCATTATTTATTCTTTGACTTAGCTTGTAGCATTTCCCTAAGAAACACAGCCTTAGGAAAACGCCCAGATACATAATCAGGCTCAATAGCGGCAGAATATAGAAACAATCAGCTGCTGAATCAGCAGAGAAACAAAGATGTGCAGGAAAAATAACAGAAAGGATGGGGACTGAACCTATTGCAAGAGAATCCTAAACCTCACTTTCCAGTGAGTTAACCATTGGCTTAACCTAATCCTGTAAAACTAATAATAATAATAATAATAATAATAATAATAATAATATCTTTATTGCTACAAGTACAGGTATACTGGCCTAGCTGACATCAATGACGTACTATTATATAGAAAGCCGCTTGTTATGCAGAACATTTTAGGAAAATTAGGTCAGCTTTGTCCCAGGATGCAACCCACACCAGTCGACTAACACCCAGGTAATCATTTTATACTGATGGGTGAACATGGACAAGAGGTGTGTTAAGGAAACACGTCCTAATGTTGTGTACGAATGGTATACAATACCGACAAGATGAGAGTAAGACACATGTGCAACATCTGGGTATCTTTATTGTAGACGTTTCGCCATCTAGTGGCTTTATCAATACAAATTCTAGGACATAACTTGAAGACAGTAGAACTATGTACAGATGATGAGGTAATCAGTCCCTCAACCTAGGAGTAGGTGCGAACAGCACCATAGTCGTGGAGATTCTGAAGCAGAAGAAAGAATCCTGGCGCTTATATAGTAACGTCAGGTGTAGCAGACGAGGGCATATTCACTGGTAGGCGGGATTCCCCAGTGGAAGTAGGTCCTTCCCAAAGAGATGGGTTAGTTGTAGTAGTAGATGTCGTAGTCGTGAAGGTTATGTACATGTCCTCAGAATTAAGATTCCATGATGTTGCAGTGTCTGACAAGTTGTGTACGAATGGTATACAATACCGACAAGATGAGAGTAAGACACATGTGCAACATCTGGGTATCTTTATTGTAGACGTTTCGCCATCCAGTGGCTTTATCAATACAAATTCTAGGACATAACTTGAAGACAGTAGAACTATGTACAGAAGATGAGGTAATCAGTCCCTCAACCTTGGAGTAGGTGCTACACCTGACGTTACTATATAAGCGCCAGGATTCTTTCTTCTGCTTCAGAATATCCACGACTATGGTGCTGTTCGTACCTACTCCTAGGTTGAGGGACTGATTACCTCATCTTCTGTACATAGTTCTTCTGTCTTCAAGTTATGTCCTAGAATTTGTATTGATAAAGCCACTGGATGGCGAAACGTCTACAATAAAGATACCCAGATGTTGCACATGTGTCTTACTCTCATCTTGTCGGTATTGTATACCATTCGTACACAACTTGTCAGACACTGCAACATCATGGAATCTTAATTCTGAGGACATGTACATAACCTTCACGACTACGACATCTACTACTACAACTAACCCATCTCTTTGGGAAGGACCTACTTCCACTGGGGAATCCCGCCTACCAGTGAATATGCCCTCGTCTGCTACACCTGACGTTACTATATAAGCGCCAGGATTCTTTCTTCTGCTTCAGAATCTCCACGACTATGGTGCTGTTCGCACCTACTCCTAGGTTGAGGGACTGATTACCTCATCTTCTGTACATAGTTCTACTGTCTTCAAGTTATGTCCTAGAATTTGTATTGATAAAGCCACTGGATGGCGAAACGTCTACAATAAAGATACCCAGATGTTGCACATGTGTCTTACTCACGTCCTAATGTTCTCCAGTCGTACCGGGGATTCGATCTCCGGATCTCACTGTGTGAGCTGAGAGAGAGAGAGAGAGAGAGAGAGAGAGAGAGAGAGAGAGAGAGAGAGAGACTGGTGATACTTACAGGGGAGCCATATCTATTTTACATTCAATTACCTTCATGCTAGAATTTCTATAATGGTTTCCGCTAACATACTAAAGATAAAATCGATCTTCCCTTAGTACTAAAACTTTTTACCTTTTTGGCTCCTAATTTCATGTATTTTCATGTAGTTCTTTATTTCTAAAATATTTGCTTATCAGGATTGCGACAAATAATCTTTAAGTACAGAAAAAAAACATTTGCTTAAAGCGATTTTGATGGGATAACGTTTTAAGCTGTTAATATCTTTACCAGTCTTAAGTAACGTATGGACGCATTGCCCCGATAAATACTCCTACTTCAAACTTGTACATTCTTCAAACCATACCACGGGCGGGAATAGAACCCGCGATCAGAGAGAGTCTCAAAACTCCAGACCGTCGCGTTAGCCACTGTTTTGAGACTCCGTGATCGCGGGTTACATCCCCGCCCGTGGTATGGTTTGTTTGTAATCGTGTCATTACGATTTCGTGAGTCTTGTACATTCTTCACTGTTGTCGGCAGTTTACCATATGCTTCCTTGTTTTAATAAACGAATTTATATACATTTTTGTATGAGGCAATATGAATGGCACAACTAAATTTGCGTAAATAACCGCATTAACCCTCAAAACCTAAATTACGTTTGAGAAAAACTTGTGAACTTACCGTGTTGTGATCATACACAGAAAGCTTTCCCAACACTGGGTGAAAATTGCGTTCGTTTCTGCAGCGTAAATGATGACTGCGTGATTGGATTACCAGGGATCAATCACAGCCAATCAGGAAACACTAATATAATTACAGTGGACCAATCAACAGCCAGAAGCCAGTTTGTGCTGACTGTGGGTCACGACCTCTGTTACTGTCTTTGTTCTACATAGATTATTTACTTACAAATATTTTGTTAAAGGTATTTTCAACTTTTTCGTTTGGGTAATGCTATGTTATTTAATACACCATAACTGTAGCTTCCGATATCTGCGGTTCTCCACTTTGATAATACCCCAGTGTCACCCACTGTTTTTGTCTGTATATTTTTCATCTGTGAGTACAATAAGGCAGCAAACCCGGGGTTTAGTGGACGGGGGATCGAGCTTCTATCACTCCTTGCTTTGAATAATCAACATGGGTTAAGTATTTTTCATAAAGAAAATAATAATTCACTTGGATAAGCGTCTTCCCCATTCATGTTATCCACTGTGTCATAATTAGGATTCCTGATATCTTTTCCTGAATAATTTCTAGGCACGTTCTCCTGGTGTAACTATCTGCTTTACACTTTCCACACTTGGCACTTCCTTTGCTTAAGTAAACATTGCAGAATATAAACAAGCTATCTTAACGGAATATAGGTATGGGTACTCTAGAAGCCTCTCTCTCTTGTGGCTTACAAGATGTTGCAACATATTTACCTAGAACCCAGACGAAGAGTTTATATGCTGTTTGTCTGCTGACATATTCGTACATTTCCCTGTGAAATATGAGGATCTCTAACCAGCTGATTTTGACGCGGAATGCTCTTTGATGTCTACCAACAAATATTGCTCTGTACTGAACATTTGCTTGAGCTCAGGTCCTTGAACTGCATTTGCTGCAAAGGGCAAGATTTAGTATCCTGCGAACCTTTAATGAGAATCTCTTGAGGTAAGTTCAAAAGCTCTATGACTGGTCATACCTTTAACAAAAAATATAATACTGGATATGTTTTACAGAGAGAATATAACCCCCCCCTCACACACACACACACACATACGTAAGTACGTTTAGAATTTGCACAACAGGCTAAATATTCACAAACACTAATCTTAGATCGAAGGAGACTCGAACCTACGAACCTTGAAACAAGGTATGCAGTGCTCTACTCACCGTGCCACACCAACCCCAGCTAACGCTAAAGCGTTGGCTGGGCTTGGTGTGGTACGGTGAGTAGAGCACTGCGTACCTTGTTCCAAGGTTCGAGTCTCCTTCGACCTGAACGTTCATCTTGCCATATAGGACAAGCAAAAATTTGTGTATGCAATAATTTCTGCCAAAATCATTCTGAACCTAACGAAAAAAATATATTTCACTGTGTTAGTTTAGTATTAAATTATTGTAAACAAATCGAAAATATATTTAGTTGGGTTAGGCTAAAATAAATTGTTCTTGTTATAATAAGGTTAGGTAAGTTTTCTAAGATTCTTTTGGTGCAAAATTAAAAATTTTTACATTAACATTAATGAAAAAAATGTATCTTTAAACGTATAAGAGTAAATTTTAGAAAGGACTTAATTTTAAATGAGTTCTTGCTAATTGACCAGTTTTACATATTCGGCACGACATTATATATATATATATAAGAAGTGGGTCATAATAAGCGTGTATGCACCTGGAGAAGAGAGGAATGCAGAGGAGAGAGAGAGATTGGGGGAGATGTTAAGTGAATGTATAGGAGCATTTGAACCAAGTGAGAGAGTAATTGTGGTAGGGGACTTGAATGCTAAAGTAGGAGAAACTTTTAGAGAGGGTGTGGTAGGTAAGTTTGGGGTGCCAGGTGTAAATGATAATGGGAGCCCTTTGATTGAACTTTGTATAGAAAGGGGTTTAGTTATAGGTAATACATATTTTAAGAAAAAGAGGATAAATAAGTATACACGATATGATGTAGGGCGAAATGACAGTAGTTTGTTGGATTATGTATTGGTAGATAAAAGACTGTTGAGTAGACTTCAGGATGTACATGTTTATAGAGGGGCCACAGATATATCAGATCACTTTCTAGTTGTAGCTACACTGAGAGTAAAAGGTAGATGGGATACAAGGAGAATAGAAGCATCAGGGAAGAGAGAGGTGAAGGTTTATAAACTAAAAGAGGAGGCAGTTAGGGTAAGATATAAACAGCTATTGGAGGATAGATGGGCTAATGAGAGCATAGGCAATGGGGTCGAAGAGGTATGGGGTAGGTTTAAAAATGTAGTGTTAGAGTGCTCAGCAGAAGTTTGTGGTTACAGGAAAGTGGGTGCAGGAGGGAAGAGGAGCGATTGGTGGAATGATGATGTAAAGAGAGTAGTAAGGGAGAAAAAGTTAGCATATGAGAAGTTTTTACAAAGTAGAAGTGATGCAAGGAGGGAAGAGTATATGGAGAAAAAGAGAGAAGTTAAGAGAGTGGTGAAGCAATGTAAAAAGAGAGCAAATGAGAGAGTGGGTGAGATGTTATCAACAAATTTTGTTGAAAATAAGAAAAAGTTTTGGAGTGAGATTAACAAGTTAAGAAAGCCTAGAGAACAAATGGATTTGTCAGTTAAAAATAGGAGAGGAGAGTTATTAAATGGAGAGTTAGAGGTATTGGGAAGATGGAAGGAATATTTTGAGGAATTGTTAAATGTTGATGAAGATAGGGAAGCTGTGATTTCGTGTATAGGGCAAGGAGGAATAACATCTTGTAGGAGTGAGGAAGAGCCAGTTGTGAGTGTGGGGGAAGTTCGTGAGGCAGTAGGTAAAATGAAAGGGGGTAAGGCAGCCGGGATTGATGGGATAAAGATAGAAATGTTAAAAGCAGGTGGGGATATAGTTTTGGAGTGGTTGGTGCAATTATTTAATAAATGTATGGAAGAGGGTAAGGTACCTAGGGATTGGCAGAGAGCATGCATAGTTCCTTTGTATAAAGGCAAAGGGGATAAAAGAGAGTGCAAAAATTATAGGGGGATAAGTCTGTTGAGTGTACCTGGTAAAGTGTATGGTAGAGTTATAATTGAAAGAATTAAGAGTAAGACGGAGAATAGGATAGCAGATGAACAAGGAGGCTTTAGGAAAGGTAGGGGGTGTGTGGACCAGGTGTTTACAGTGAAACATATAAGTGAACAGTATTTGGATAAGGCTAAAGAGGTGTTTGTGGCATTTATGGATTTGGAAAAGGCGTATGACAGGGTGGATAGGGGGGCAATGTGGCAGATGTTGCAAGTGTATGGTGTAGGAGGTAGGTTACTGAAAGCAGTGAAGAGTTTTTACGAGGATAGTGAGGCTCAAGTTAGAGTATGTAGGAAAGAGGGAAATTTTTTCCCAGTAAAAGTAGGCCTTAGACAAGGATGTGTGATGTCACCGTGGTTGTTTAATATATTTATAGATGGGGTTGTAAGAGAAGTAAATGCGAGGGTCTTGGCAAGAGGCGTGGAGTTAAAAGATAAAGAATCACACACAAAGTGGGAGTTGTCACAGCTGCTCTTTGCTGATGACACTGTGCTCTTGGGAGATTCTGAAGAGAAGTTGCAGAGATTGGTGGATGAATTTGGTAGGGTGTGCAAAAGAAGGAAATTAAAGGTGAATACAGGAAAGAGTAAGGTTATGAGGATAACAAAAAGATTAGGTGATGAAAGATTGAATATCAGATTGGAGGGAGAGAGTATGGAGGAGGTGAACGTATTCAGATATTTGGGAGTGGACGTGTCAGCGGATGGGTCTATGAAAGATGAGGTGAATCATAGAATTGATGAGGGAAAAAGAGTGAGTGGTGCACTTAGGAGTCTGTGGAGACAAAGAACTTTGTCCTTGGAGGCAAAGAGGGGAATGTATGAGAGTATAGTTTTACCAACGCTCTTATATGGGTGTGAAGCGTGGGTGATGAATGTTGCAGCGAGGAGAAGGCTGGAGGCAGTGGAGATGTCATGTCTGAGGGCAATGTGTGGTGTGAATATAATGCAGAGAATTCGTAGTTTGGAAGTTAGGAGGAGGTGCGGGATTACCAAAACTGTTGTCCAGAGGGCTGAGGAAGGGTTGTTGAGGTGGTTCGGACATGTAGAGAGAATGGAGCGAAACAGAATGACTTCAAGAGTGTATCAGTCTGTAGTGGAAGGAAGGCGGGGTAGGGGTCGGCCTAGGAAGGGTTGGAGGGAGGGGGTAAAGGAGGTTTTGTGTGCGAGGGGCTTGGACTTCCAGCAGGCATGCGTGAGCGTGTTTGATAGGAGTGAATGGAGACAAATGGTTTTTAATACTTGACGTGCTGTTGGAGTGTGAGCAAAGTAACATTTATGAAGGGATTCAGGGAAACCGGCAGGCCGGACTTGAGTCCTGGAGATGGGAAGTACAGTGCCTGCACTCTGAAGGAGGGGTGTTAATGTTGCAGTTTAAAAACTGTAGTGTAAAGCACCCTTCTGGCAAGACAGTGATGGAGTGAATGATGGTGAAAGTTTTTCTTTTTCGGGCCACCCTGCCTTGGTGGGAATCGGCCGGTGTGATAATAATAAAAATATATATATATATATATATATATTTATATATATGTATATATATATATATATATATATATATATATATATATATATATATATATATATATATTCATTTATATATATATTCATTTATATATATAGGGAGGTACCACCTCTAGGACTGGACTGGGGACCCTCATCCTCAGAGAAGGCAATAAACGTACCTCAGGGAAAATTCAAGGTTCTCCCCGGAGCTGTTTGAATATGTTCTTCTCCTACCAACCTCTATAATTTTAAGCTACATGTGAACTTTATTAACAGACAGAATACATTGATAGGAAACTCAAACATGAATACATTGGTACAATACATCCTCCAGCTCCTCCGATGCTGGACGTGAGCCCAGTATGCAACATGCATTTCCCCTCTGGATGGTCACGCTGAGGCGCTTGAACATGAAAATGGCTGCCCTTGGGTCCCTGGTGGTGTCGATGAGTCTGGAACCCAGTTCTTTAAGGAAACTTGTGCCGTGTTTTCCCCATGATCCCAAGGAATCTGTTCCCACTGGGACAAATTGATACTGTTGGCTTATGTCCCTGTACTTGCTGATCTTGTACTCCTCCCTGTGGTCAGCAGCTCCTCCCTGTTGCCCGACACTGTGATGGATATAGGTGTCCGCCAGTGTGGACACACAGGTATAGTCCCATGCTAAGAGCTTGCCATTCTTCCAAGGATAGATGGTGATCCCGTCGGGGCAGTTTGCTGGGTTGTGGGTATTGTTGGCTGCTAGTGATCGGGGCTCCCTCTCAGCTGGGCATCCAGCTGTAGCAAGGGTTCTTTTTATGATGTCTTTGACCTCATTGTGTCTTGCATGCCAGCCCTTGGTTTTGGAACAGTTAAGACCATGTAGACCATATTGGTCGGCTTGTGCATCGCCGCAAATACACGTATATTCAGTGTGAATTGGGGCAGCAAGGCACAGAGCTACTGCAATACAGAGGGTCTTAGGGTCGAGGCGCGTTCCCATTGCCAATATGGGAACTGTTTGGAGGAATTCCCCGGAGTGAGGTGCACTCACAGCTAGGAGACGGGAAATCTCCCTGTCTGATGTTGCAGCCCTGAGCATATTGGCAAGCACCTTTTCAGCGATCGGGCCATCCCAGTTTGACTGTTTGTAAGCCAGTGCTGCACTAGGGTTTGGTGCTGGAGCAGCAAAAGTCTCCCATTCAGTGAAGACGTTGGCATAGTTAGGGTCCTGTATTCCTGCTGAGTCACTGAGGTTGTTAGGAAGAATTTGTTTTAACTCGTTTGATGCTATGGAAGAGGATAGGAAAGCTGGTAGAGCAATCTGGGAGGATCTGCGTACTTCTAGCCCCCCAAGCCTGACCGGAGGTGAGGCTTGCAACCACTGTCCATCTTCAAGGGAAAGATTCAACACACACTAGCATGGTCTTACACACCCACACACACACACACACAATATATATAGATATATATATATATATATATATATATATATATATATATATATATATATATATATACATACATACATATACACACTAGCGAATTATTATTATTATAATCAAGGGGGAAGCGCTAAACCCGGAGGATTATACAGCGCCTGGGGGGGGGGGATGTGGAAGGCATTCAGGCTTAATTCGGGGAACTGGAGCACAGATCTAATTCCCTAAATCAAGAGCCCCTCACCAACATCAAGGAACCTTCCTTGAGGGGTCACACTAGCGAAGCAGTTGCTCCCACCTTAGCGTGAAATGTTTCAGTGTTTAGCTTCCTTTGTTTCCCTGCGACTTTTGAGAAGCAAGAGTAGATTCACAATATGTATGGAATTTTTTAATGTACTGTATAAATGCTTTTGTGAAGCTTAAGTTTCATGAAAATTTAATATCAAAACACCATTCAGAAACAGGAATACTTCCAAAAGCTTTTCGAAATCAATATGAATGCTTCATCAGGGAGAGAAAGTAAGGAACGTAACTAAAACTTTCAATTAACACGCAACGTAACCCGATAGTTGAGAGATCAAGTGAAGCTGAAAAATATAGGACACCCGTTAAATTTTAGTTTTGCCAAGGGTGAACGAAGGGCATTAAAAGCTGCATGTGAACTGTTGCTGGGAGAGTTACGGTGAAAACCTTTGATGGTTTTTGGATTAAATATTTTCAGTTTTAGAATCTATCCGACTCTCAGTTTTAACACGAGAATCAGAATCAGAGGTTGTAATGCAGCCAAAAAGGAAAACAGATCTGCTTTTATGTTTCACAGTGGGAAAGATTTTTCCTGCCGTTCAATTCACCTTTTTTTTGCGACAATGTACCTCTGCTCTGTGTGGAAAAACAGTTCATTTATATTTCCAATCTACCAAAAAGCACACTTACCATAAGATTTGGTATATTTCAGTAAGAAGTCTGACGATCTTAGACTCATCAAGGGTCGAAGATACTCTGTGGGAGTAATTTGTTCATCAGGAAAAATAAAAAAAATTCTTGTAACGAGGGTCTTAATCGCACATCCAGCTTAGTGAAGCTTTTGATAATTTGGCTGAGACCTTCCGCTGCTTATATCCACCAGTAGAAATACCTACGTGTGTTTCAGTCGCTGCGCGATGTGAGGCAGGTATCTCTGTTTTATAAGTTCAATCCCCTCTACCTCAATGATCGCTAGAGGAAGTACGGAGAGCGCAGCATAAATTTCTAATACTGTTAAAATTCAGCTTTGAAGATTTGACACCATTCCTGAGAGACATTCACAAGTTACCACAGTGAAGCATATAACAAAATTTCTATAGGAAAAAAAACAACAAGTTGACAGATACACAACCCAAAATCTATTCGAAGTTTCCTCTAAGTACGGAATATCAGCATTGAAAGTTCAGTTCAATCAGACGAGATATTATCTCGTTACTGTACGTAGATCAGTAACCCAAAATCCACACACTAGAATTTCAGGTTTGAAGATGTATGCTAAAGTTATCTAAACTGAATTTTTGAAATTAATTGGATGAAGTATTCGTAAATTATCGCATAAAAACAATAAGATGGTCCCGTGGCTTGATAGGCAACGCTTTCGCCTCACACACTCAGTGTCCGTGGTTCAATCCCCGGCTGGGTGAAAACATTGAGCGTGCTTCCTTACATATGCTCTCCCTGTTCACTCAGTATATAACATAATATTTGCCTATTAATTCTTTTTCATGTGTACTCGTCTGAACCTTGCTCATTCAATATAGTCCTCACCTAATACAACCTTCCATGTAGTTTGTTTCCTTACATTTAACTTGGATATCATATAATTCAGATTAATTTAGATGTGGGTTAAATTTATTTAACAGCATTTCCACAACACAATTTACCAAGCATAAGCCACACTGTGCGGGGCCGTGAGAGGCCAGTGTGAAGCTATAGTGATTTTAATTTTAATACAGATAGGAGGTAGACTGTGCTTGTGTGTGTGTGTGTGTGTGTGTGTGTGTGTGTGTGTGTGTGTGTGTGTGTGTGTGTGTGTGTGTGTGTGTGTGTGTGTGTGCGCGCGCGCGCGCGTTATCCCTTGATATGAACTTCTCTGCATCACTGCACTTTGCGGCCACTTGTTCCATCATTTCATTTACTGTCTTTCCCTCTAGTTCTCTTTCCCACTCACCTCATGCTGGAATTGCTTCATACCTGTGTAGTCCCCTGTTTTGAAGTTTAGTTTCTCCAGTCCTTCTCGTGCTGCTTCATTCTCCACTCTACTATCTATTCGAAACTCAGGACTATGTTATCACTAGCGCCATGGGGCTTTTTGCGTGTAATATCCCTGTGTCCGAACTTTTCAAGGTAAATATGAGGTCCAACCTTGCTGGTACATCCTCTGCTCTCCCTCTCTTGTTGAATCCCTAATATAGTGGGGACTAAGTTCTCCAATACAGTCATACCTTTGGACCTCTCGTCTGAAGTGTTCCTACTGTCCAGTCCTTCCATTTCCTCAACTGGTTTTCATGAGCAGTGCAATTCCTCCCTCTCTGTTCCCCCTCTCTTTCCTCAGGATCTAATATCCAGTTGGAAAGAGCACATCTGTTATTTTCCCTGTGAGCTTTGTTTCCATGAGTGCTATGATATCCGGGGATACCTTAATGATTTACTCTTGCCACTCCTCACTCTTAATTGTTATTCCATCTGCTTCAATGTACCATACATTTAGCTTTCTTTCCAGTACTGTATTCTGGGAGGTGCGAGGAGTTAATGCAGACTTGGGGTGTAGAAGACAGGGCGGGACATTATGGAAGACTGCTGTGATGGTGGTATTAGTGCTGGGAGGGGGGGGTTTGGGGGCTGTAAAGTGTGGCTTGTTTCTGGTTATTGTCTTTGGTTGGTATGGAGTGGTAGGGGTTGAGAGAGGGTTCTGTGAGCATGTGTGTTTTGTGGTCCCCTGAGGCTGAGCTCTCCTGTCTGTTAATGCCTGCCCTGTCTCTCTCTCTCTCTCTCTCTCTCTCTCTCTCTCTCTCTCTCTCTCTCTCTCTCTCTCTTCTACTGGTGTCTTCTTACCCCTCACTCTCTGTTGTTTCCATCCTTTTCGTGTTTCGTCGCAGTCGAGGTACACTCGCTTATATTCTCAGAAGTCAAAATTCCTCCACATATATGTGAGTTTGCATTCGCAGCATAGTTGAAATACTCGTGGTGTCTTCCGATAATGTCGTACGATGTCTATATCACTTATTTTATTATGTTCTTATTATACATTCCAGATTTTGTCACTTACACAATCCCATCAATATCATGGTATTCACACGTTTTTTCTTAGTATTGTGATCATAACCTGGACTATGATACTAATTGTATTCTTAGCTCACCTCTGGCAACACAAACTGCATGAGACTTTGTCTCACTCTACTCTGTTTTAATTTTCTTTCTTTTCCATTATTATTATTATTATTACTATTATTATTATAAAAAAGAAGCACTAAACCACAAGGGCTATACAGCGCTGCCTTTCTTTTCCAAATCACCCATTAATGACTATCACTGCACTACGGCCACCACTGACCAATTTGCCATTTTTTTCTGATTAAGGTCACAACCTTGACCTACTGTTAATAACTGTTTTTTTGTTATCACTTGTGGCAATTCTGCCAGCAGCACTCCAGGCGCTCGCTGCCCCTCACTCAGGCTTCCAGTAAAAAATCTCCCACATTCAAATTTAAATTGCATATTTTTTGACTATCACACTATACTCTTGTAGTTATATTCACTGACTCTGTCACATACAGTGACCGCCGACAATATCCTAGGATTGCAACTAGAACGCTAAATACTGGGAGCACTGTTTAAGGATACTACCTCGCGTGTGTGTGTATTAATGTAATTGTACTCACCTAATTGTGGTTGCAGGAATCGACTCTCGGTTCCTGATTCCACTTCTCTGCCGTTCGCTGCTGGTTTCGTTCCTGGCAGCGTGAGCTCTATTATACCTATTCTTAAAGTTATGTATGGATTCTGCTTCTATTACTTCACTGTCTACGTCGTTATGCTTCCTGACCACTCTAGGGCTAAATAAATATCTCCTAACATCCTTATGGCTTTTCTGTACAGTGATCTCATATACCTGTGACCGGCTTCTCAGACTTCTCTTCCACCCTGATAATTTCTCTCAGCAGTTTGTACGTCCTGATCATGTCGCCTTTGGTTCTTATGGCCTCTGGTATCGTCAGCTTTAGCTCTTCTAGTCTTTTTCCGTAGTTCATACCCCTCAGCTCTAGGACTAGCTTCGTTGTAAACCTTTGCACTTTTTTCAGTTTCTTTTCATGCTTTACCAGATGCGGGTTCCATACTGGTCCAGCACACTGCAAGATGGACCTGACATATGCCGAATATAAGGCTGTGAATGCCCCCTTGTTGACGTTCCTGACAGGTACCCTTAAATTTGCAAATCTCGCATTCGCTGCAGAGGTTACTTGCTTGATGTGTGCCACAGGCGAGATGATCGGAGCTATGCTCACCTCAAGGTCCTCTTCCAGGAAGGTTTGCAGCCTTTGTTCCCCCGAGCTAGTATACTGTTTCCGGACGGCTTTGCCCACCTCTGAGTTTTGTAACTTTGCATTTGCTGGGATTAAATTCCAATAGCCACTTGCCAGACCAAAAAGTTTGTTCAGGTGTGTGTGTGTGTACTCACGAAATTGTGGTTGCAGGGATCGAGTCATAGTTCCTGGCCTTGCCTCTCTCTCCACTGGTCGCTACGAGGTCCACACATTCCCTGCACCGTAAGCTTTATCATACCTCTATGTGTGCACGTGCGTGCATGCGTGTGTATGTGTGTGTATGTGTGTATATATGTGTGTGTGTGTGTGTGTGTGTGTGTGTGTGTGTGTGTGTGTGTGTGTGTACTCACCTATTTGTGGTTGCAGGGGTCGAGTCATAGCTCCTGGCCCCGCCTCTTCGCTGATTGCTACTAGGTCCTCTCTCTCCCTGCCCCATGAGCTTTATCATACCTCGCCTTAAAACTATGTATGGTTCCCGCCTCCACTACGTCACTTTCTAGGTTATTCCACGGCCTGACTACTCTATGACTGAAGAAATACTTCCTAACATCCCTTTGATTCATCTGAGTCTTCAACTTCCAATTGTGACCTCTTGTGTCTGCGTCCCTTCTCTGGAACATCCCGTCTTTGTCCACCTTGTCTATTCCGCGCAGTATTTTATATGTCGTTATCATGTCTCCCCTGACCCTTCTGTCCTCCAGTGTCGTCAGGCCGATTTCCCTCAACCTTTCTTCGTAGGACAGTCCCCGTAGCTCTGGGACTAGTCTTGTTGCAAACCTTTGCACTTTCTCTAAATTCTTGACGTGCTTGACTAGGTGTGGATTCCAAACTGGTGCTGCATACTCCAGTATGGGCCTGACGTAAATGGTATACAGAGTCTTGAACGAATCCTTACTGAGGTATCGGAACGCTATCCGTAGGTTTGTCAGGCGCCCGTATGCTGCAGCAGTTATCTGATTGATGTGCGCCTCAGGAGATATGCTCGGTGTTATACTCACCCCCCAGATCTTTTTCCTTGAGTGAGGTTTGCAGTCTTTGGCCATCTAAACTATAATGTGTTTGCGGTCTTCTTTGCCCTTCCCCAATCTTCATGACTTTGCATTTGGCAGGGTTAAACTCAAGGAGCCAGTTGCTGGACCAGGCTTGTAGCCTGTCCAGGTCTCTTTGTAGTCCTGCCTGATCCTCATCCGATTTGATTCTTCTCATTAACTTCACATCATCTGCAAACAAGGACACTCCTGAGTCTATCCCTTCCGTTATGTCGTTCACATATACCAAGAACAGCACAGGTCCTAGACCCCTGTGGAACCCCGCTTGTCACAGGCGCCCACTGACACCTCGTCGCGTACCATGACTCGTTGTTGCCTCCCTGTCAGGTATTCTCTGATCCATTGCAGTGCCTTTCCTGTTATGTGTGCCTGATCCTCTAGCTTTTGCAGTAACCTCTTGTGAGGAACTGTGTCGAAGGCCTTCTTGCAGTCCAAAAAAATGCAGTCGATCCACCCCTCTCTCTCTTGTCTTACTTCTGTCACCTTGTCATAAAACTCTAGTAGGTTTATGACACAGGATTTTCCTTCCCTGAAACCGTGCTGGTTGTCAATTATACACTTGTTTCTTTCCAGGTGCTCCACCACTCTCCTCCTGATGATCTTCTCCATGACCTTGCATACTATACACGTTAGTGATACAGGTCTGTAGTTTAGTGCCTCATGTCTGTCTCCCTTTTTAAAAATTGGGACTACATTTGCCATCTTCCATACCTCAGGGAGTTGCCCAGTTTCAATGGATGTTTTGAGGATCTTTGTTAATGGCACACACAATATCTCTGCTCCCTCTTTAAGGACCCACGGAGAGATGTTGCCTGGTCCCACCGCCTTTGAGGTGTCAAGTTGGCATAGCAGCTTCTTCACCTCCTCCTTGGTTATATGTACCTCATCCAGCACTTGCTGGTGTACCCCCCCTGTTCTGATTTCCTGGAGTCCTACTGGTTTTCACTGTAAATACTTCTTTAAATCTCGTGTTGAGCTCCTGACATACCTCTCGGTCGTTTCTTGTGAATTCCCCATCACCCTTCCTCAGTCTGATTACTTGGTCCTTGACTGTTGTTTTCCTCCTGATGTGGCTGTACAACAGCTTCGGGTCAGTCTTGACTTTCGATGCTATGTCATTTTCATATTGTTGCTGAGCCTCCCTTCTTATCTGTGCATATTCGTTTCTGGCTCTTCGGCTAATCTCTTTATTTTCCAGAGTTCTCTGTCTTCTGTACCTTTTCCATTCTCTAGTACACCTAGTTTTTGCCTCCATACACCTTTGGGTGAACCAAGGACTCGTTCTGTTCTTCCCATTATTTCTGTTTCCCTTGGGAACAAACCTCTCCTCTGCCTCCTTGCATTTTGTTGCCACAGTCCATCATTTCTTGTACTGGTTTTCCTGACAGTTCCCTCTCCCACTGAATGTCTTGAAGAAAGTTCCTCATGCCTGAGTAGTTCCCCCTTTTGCAGTTTGTTTTTTCCCACCCTATTCCTGCTACTCTCTCCGCTTGGAGCTCAATTATGTAGTCGAAGCACAGAACCACATGATCACTAGCTCCCAGGGGCCTTTCATACATGATATCCTCGATGTCCGAACTACTCAAGGTGAATACAAGGTCCAGTCTTGCTGGTTCATGCTCTCCTCTCTCTCTGGTAGTGTCTCTAACATGTTGATGCATGAGGTTTTCCAGTACCACATCCATCATCTTGGCTCTCCATGTTTCGGGACCCCCATGGGGCTCCAGGTTTTCCAAGTCAATCTCCTTGTGATTGAAATCACCCATAACTAGTAACTTTGCTCCCACCATGTGTGCTCTCCTGGCCACCTCGGCTAGTGTGTCGACCATTGCTCTGTTGCTCTCATCGTATTGTTCTCTTGGCCTCCTGCAGTTCTGTGGTGGGTTGTAAATTACTGCAATTATCATCATATGTCCCTCAGACTGGATTGTTCCTACTAAGTAGTCCCTTTCGCCCGTGCCATCCGTTCCTTCCATTTTCTCAAAACCCCACTGGTTTTTAATGAGCAGTGCAACTCCTCCCCTCCCTCTCCTCCCTCTTGTCTTTCTTGAGGATTTGATATCCGGATGGAAAGATTGAATCTGTTATTATTCTGGTGAGTTTTGTTTCTGCGAGTGCTATTATGTCTGGGGATGTCTCCTTGATTCTTTCGTGCCACTCCTCATACTTATTTGTTATTCCATCTGCATTTGTATACCACACCTTCAACTTCTTCTCTAAGGAGGTGTATTGGGGTTGGGGAAGTGGGAGATCTAATAAGGAACTATGGGTGGTTGCTGTGGGGGTGAAGTTTGTAATGCAGTGGGTGGGGGCATTGGATGTGGCATGGGTGTTTTGGTTTAGAGTGTTTGGGTGCACTTGGGTTGACCTGGTTGGAAGGCTTCTATAGGAAGTTGTGAGGGAGGCTGTATTTGATCTTCTTCCTGTGTCTGGGATCTCCTGTCTTCTCCATCCCCTCTCTTTCCTCCTTTCGCCTTGTGCGTGTGTGTGTGTGTGTGTGTGTGTGTGTGTGTGTGTGTGAGAGAGAGAGAGAGAGAAAGAGAGAGAGAGAGAGAGAGAGAGAGAGGAAGCTTGCTGGGTCCATTGTTATGGAATGTCTACTTCAACGACCTTCTTCATCTCATCCCAGAATCACATGCATATGCAGACGACTGTACACTGACATTCACTTATCCAAGAGAAGAAATGCCAGCTGCTCTAAGGTACATCAATCACCAGCTGAGAGCTATATCAGCTTGGGGAAATAGATGGCAAGTAACATTTGCACCTGAGAAAACGCAAATGATGATCGTCTCTAGGCACCATGATGGTAATGCTGGTGCAGTAGTAAGGATGAATGGGAGGATGTTGGCACCTGGAGAAGAAGTTGATATCCTTGGGGTGAAATTTGACTCCAAACTAACCATGAAGAACCATGTTGTAAATCTTGCAAACAAGGCAGCCAGGAAGCTTACAGCACTTCGCCGTATCTCGCATCTGCTTGACAGTAGGGGTTGCAAGATCCTGTACGAGGCACAAGTACGCTCACACCTTGAGTATGCTCCACTTTCTTGGTTTGCCTGCCCCCCCTCTCATCTGCGACTGCTTGACAGAGTAGAGAACAGAGCAAGACGTCTCATCTCTCGCCTGGACCCATCCTGGATAGATCTGTCATTTCAGCAGAGCCTTCAACATAGGAGGGATGTGGGTGGCCTTACTGTTATGTACAAGGCCAATATTGTCAAAATACTACACTTGGATCCACTTCGAGGACAGCGTGAAACAAGCTTTTATGCCACAAGACGGGCAGAAAGCAGCAACTTCACTCTGGCTGTACCCTTCTCCAGAACATCACTCCATCTGAGATCATACATACCCAGGATGACTCGAGTATGGAACACATTCGTACAGCATAATGATGTCAACGAGATAAAGTCAGTTGATCAAATGAAAATGATGGCCCACAGATGGCTCCAACTTCATCCTGTTCCCTACTTGTATGTCTCATAACAATAAAAATGCTTTCAAATGAGCTGATGTAGGTAACAGCTCTTAGCTTGCCAATAAAATTAGGAATCCTTAACCTGTAATATAGCTGTCAATAAAGCTAGGGATCCTTAACCTTGTCAAACCCTGTGTAAAAAAAGAGAGAGAGAGAGAGAGAGTGCACACAGACTGACAGAGAAAGAGCCAGCGTTTGTCATGTTATAATATAATCTTGAATGGAGCTTAAGTGCATTGTTAACGAAATTAATGAAGCGGAGATGATTATTTTTTTTCATGGATCAAACCTGAATATATAAGGCTCTCTCCCTTTTCCCATTTCGTTCTGCCTGCACCACTATTTTCATTCCTCCCTCTGTCCTCCCTCTCGACTCTGAATCGAGAGGATACAAACATACAGCTTCCCAATACACAAACAAACTTGTCATAATTTTTGCTGACGGGCCAGACTCAGGGAGACCATCAAAACAAAAACATATATCACAGGACAAACATGAAAATTCCGCTGAGGCAAATTCATTTTACTCTAAAAAAATATATATATATTTGCAGTAATATATATTTCTCTTTTTTCTTGAGTATAATGCATATACTTTTTTCTGGAGGAGGCGTTTGTTATGGAAATTCCGAGCTATGTAAATGTAATCACCAGGATTTACAACGTCTTTTGTGATGGTCTTGTTACAATACACAAAACAAAATGCCATTGAAAACGAGGGACTGCACAAAGGTCAAGTTCTGAGCCTCTGGAGAACTTTATGCAGGCGGAGAAAATTACACCTTGGTAGACAAAGCTCGGGGAGAGAGAGAACTAATATTATTGTCATGGAGGGGAAGCTGCTCCTTCCCTGTCTGTTTTGCTCCTGTTAATCTTATTAGCATAAGCATTTAGTGCAGACAATTACGGTTATGTATATATTAAAACTACACAAAGACTCCTCCTTCCCTCTCCCTTTCACTCTCCATCTCTCTGGTTATCTCTCTCTTCTTCTCTCTCTCTTCCTCCCTCCATTCCTTCCTTCCTTCCTTCTCTCCTCCCTCCCTTCCTCCCTCTGCTTTCATCAGCCACCGCCGTGCTCATCTCCGTATTACCTCCCCCACCCCAGTACTATTGTCTCTCATTACCACCATTCATCGCCACGTCCCCAATATAATTATCCACCACCTCTCCTTCATAATCCTCTTCCACCTTCTCCACGTAATCCTTTTCCACCACCCACATTATCCCCACGTCCCCCACCCACTGTACCTGCCCATTAGCGTCATCGTCAAAGTGATGGGAACCACGGTGTCCAGGGCATAGGCAGAGTCATTATCTAAATGATAATATTTTTAATGTAAGATATGATAGTAAATCCTTGGCAGAAAAGTGTGATAGGGTGAGGAGAAATGAGTTGATGTGATGGGAGATGAGGGGATGGGATAATGAAATTATAAAATGAGATGGGTGGCTGTGATAAGAGGATGAAATGAGGAAATACGATGGAATGATGTGAGAAAATGTGTAAGGAGGATGCGATGAGTGAATGTGATGAGAAGATGAGATGACAATGAGATGACATAATGAAATTAGGGAATGAAGTGAGTGGATTAGATATGAGGTTGAGAAGGAAGTGAGATGGGGGAAGTTCATCCTTGCACCGTGAGTGATAAGCTTACAACGGATTTGAATACAGCGTGTTTTTTTTTTCCTCGGTCAACTCGTTGCTAAATATATACATACGTACATACATACATGTGCTATGCGAATTACACAATATAAATGCAACATAAGGAAAGCCTAGGTTTTTAATGACCAACTATTATATGTGAATTTTGCAGGCCATCTTTTAGATTCCATGAATGAAAAAGACTAGTACGCAGATTTTTGACATGATGATCATCCTATAGTTTTCATTCATAAAATATTCGAATAAATATATAATAAACCAAAGAGATCAGTTGTACAAATGTGATGATCAAATTTAGTCTAAAAGTAAATACCTTTTCTCGGTAGAACATTCAGTGTGTGAGTGTTATTCTTCGGATTAAAATATTTTTATATTCTAATGTATTAAAAAGATTGAAAAGATCCTAAAATGTTCTCCCACTTCATTTATATCTTCATAATTCTGCACAAATTTTTGAAACCTTTCTGTTGACTAAATTCTCAAAATTAAAAATTCGTGTATACTCGTATATGGGGTTAGTGTACTATCCTCTGCTTAAAAGATGGGGGGAGATGTGCATTAATATTAAAATAAGTCATTATATACTTTGTTTTTATACTTTTATATCTTATGCGTTAATGTCCTATAATAATTCCAACAAAATCTCCTAGAAATAAATTAGGAATATAGAGAAGCCTCCCGTTCCTTCCCCTTCTCCCTCCCTCCCTACCTCTTACCTCTTGTTAAAAGGAGGCTTCCATCTCGCCTAAAAGCACAAAGACATAAGAACTCAGGCCAAGAATTTTTTTTGTCAAGGGCTTGGCTAGTTTTTCAGGGCATATATAAAAATTCTGACAGAGCTTCTCTATTTTTGTTGTGAGTTTTGACTCCGTGGTTTTCCTCCCGGACTAAGACTAAGAAGCTTACATCTCAGCCGAGCCTAGTGGCAGAAAGAGACGAGGACATCTAAAACGAGCACAGAAGCAGGAAGAGACGAGGACAACTGAAACGAGCACAGAAGCAGGAAGAAGCGAGAATGTGCAGGATATGCATCGAGAGAATAGACAGTGTTTGAGAACAAGCAACGGCTGATACCCAAGTACATATGAATATTTAGTACCTAGCACTAAGGCTTTTTTCTTACTGCTAGCATAGCACCGAAATACAGAGCATTCAGGCCCGCATGAAACTCTGGTCTCAGAGAGAGAGAGAGAGAGAGAGAGAGAGAGAGAGAGAGAGAGAGAGAGAGAGAGAGAGAGAGAGAGAGAGAGAGAGAGAGAGAGAGAGAGAGAGAGAGAGAAAGAGAGAGAAACCCATTTGTTCTTATTTATTTGTGGTTGTGGGGGTGAGGCTCTCTTCATGGTCCCGGCTTATGACTAATGCTACGTCATGTGTAGGAACTGAGTCCATGAACTGATAGATGCAGGATAAAATGACTAAGAATGTGTAATTATATATCATGAGGTGTTCAGTGACCTTTTGAGACTGAAATTTGATGGTCATGCAGTTATAACCAACCCAGGAAGTTCACAAACTCTCGTAAGAAAGCAAGCAGAAAATACTTGACAGACACATTAAAAAACACATTGTGTTCTCCCTGCAGGTATACTTGAATACTAGAAGATATTAAATTTGTGATTAATTTCAAAATTACTTCATACCAGCTAAAAAAAATTGCCTGGCAATAGCTGTTATAACATACTGTAATCCTTATATACAATATTTTTATAACAGGCCATTCAGAGAAATTTAATTATATTCTTCTCATATTTATCTTATTATTAACAGTTTGTTTTTGCTCTGATTAGAAAAGTGAGCTGAGAATGGCCCAATTTTTTTCCTGAAATGTTTTATCTCATTGAGACCCGCTGCGCAGTGTTAAGCTGCCTGAGATTTTCTGTCACACGCCCGATATTTTAGTTCATGCACTCTCCATATTGCTGCCTACACACACAAGAAGTTTTAAAATGCTCACGCACGACATTTCAACATGCACACCATGATATTTCTAATCGAACACCCGTGATATTTCTGTTTGTACACCCATATTATTGCTGCTTGTACACAAACAATATTACATCCTGCACACCCATTCCACTGCGACCTGTATAGGCACGACATTGCTGCCTGCACACCCATGATATTGTGGCCTGTACAAGTACGATATTTCAGTCTGAATATACACATTGTTTCATTCTGTACAAACATGATTGTTCAGTCTGCACAAGCATTATTCCTTTTCTGCAAATGAACGTTATGAAAAATTACACAGACACTATTTTTCATACTATTTATAAAAGTTATTTAAGCCTTCACACGAACCATAATGTAGACTGTACATGGGCGATTTTTCTGCTTGACCATACCATGTCTGTGTATTCCTGCCACCAGATTTCTTTTTTTTGTGGGTATAAACGGGAGTTATTTCTGCTTATATACATATACAATCAGTGCCTAAATTTCTTTAAAAATCCAAGAGCCTGAATAGTTGAAAAGAAGTTTTGAACTCTTGGAATCTGCTTACTATTCAATAAAGCTTCGGAAAGGTATAAAACTAAACTTTTGTCTTTGACTATACTTTATTTCTGCCTTTACACGTAAGGAAATTCTATACACGTAAGGAAATTCTATACACGTAAGGAAATTCTATACACGTAAGGAAATTCTACCTGTACTGGAAAGAGAATTTATTAGCCTAGTTGTTGTTTAGTTGGAGTCTCATAAGTGAATAAGACTTATTTCACTAGTTTCCTGCCTCAAGAACCCTGTCGTATCCATTCATCAAAGTTTGAATGTATTTTGCTTCCACCAGTTTCTCATCTAGGTCATGCCATTTCCTCACTATCTTAATGCTGAAGATTTTTTTCCTAACACTCATGTTGTAAGCGATTTATTACTTTTATTTCAGTATATGTTATTCTTCCTTCTTAAACCTTTATGTTACTTCCTGTCCAGTCCGGTCTTCGGAGTATCCTATTCTGCACCTACATATTTCAATTTCATTCTCCGTCGTCTTCGAATTAGGAGGCACTTTATTTTGAACGTTTTAAAGCTACTCCACTGGGGGTTTTGGAAGTTATCAGAGCCATTCCAAGATGCTTGGAATGGCTTCAACAGCTTTGGTTGTAGGGCACCTGAACATGCCAATTGTTCTAAGATTCTGGTTCTAATGACCGCTCACATGCGTTGAAATTTGGAAACTGATTGTATGAGGTCTTTTCAAGTTATGACGAAAATGTAAACGAGAAATTGGAAGAAAACAAAACAAGGAAGCTCTTAAAGGTCCCCCTTTGCGGATACCTAATAATAGTGGCCAATTTGCGAAAGGTTTTATGTCCTCATTAAAGTAATTGCACTTACCAATGTTTGTGAGGCAGACGTGCTAACCGCTACACCACCCAACGTTAAGGAACTAACATGAGCTTATACTATGACCTTCGAATGTGATAAGCTCCACTTGGTCCAAGAGTCCAGGTAACAAATGATTTTATAATGATTCGTTGGAATTAAAAAATCTGAAGTTTCATTCTGGTTACTTTCACGAGGTTATAAAATTTCAGTTTGTTTATAAAGTACATGATTAAAAAATAATTATGACAAGATGAGCTTGAATTATCGAAAATGTTCGTGAATAATGACATTCAAAAAACTGATATGCAAAAGGCAGGGTCGTCAATAACTTTACTTCTGGGCTGCTATATAGGGAGCAGTAGAGCAATGATGGCACTGTGAAGAATATTCTCATATATTTCTTGTGTAATAAGAGCTGGAAGAAGGTATGCGAACTAAATGAAGCTGAGCAATGTTATAAATTAAGCCTGTCAGGATGTGTGTAGTAATAACGAAATCAAAGATTTGCCTCTAGGGCCTCCAGTTTGTATCCTCAGAATATCGAAACTAAAAAAAAAAGTACGTAATTCCAGTAAAATATCCAACTCCAAAATTTAAAAACAAGGATAAAAGAAAATATATTTTACAGCTTTGGGTTCGGTCCCTAATTAATTTTTTCTCGCACCACGAGTGCATTCTTACAGATCTAGAACTGGCTGCTTCCTGGTAATTTTCTGCCCCATCATTGCCAGACTTAGCCTAGCCATTTTTTATAGATTTGCTGATCTGTGGCTACATGTGTGTCTCCACAGATATATGTACTCTAACCCATCCTAACCTTACCTAATCTAACCTTACCAAACTTAATTTACGCAGACCTATCCTAACTAAATTAAAACTAAAGAAAATAATATTTGTTAGTTAACAGGAAACATTAAAAAAAACTGGCGCACGGAACCTCGTAAAATCGGAGTAAAATTTGGAAAGGTTGAATTAGTACTAATGTTTAATAACAAGTCTTCAGCACAGGTGGGAAGAGCTGGTTAGCCACTGAACCTTTATTGACACCCTGACAAGTGTACAGAAAAGTTGCTCTCTAGCGCGACTGATAATTAAAAAATGTTATACGAGGGTAGCGCGATCAATGAATTTAAATGTAATCTGCGATATTAATATATTCATTCAGAGTAAGCTAGTCTCAGTTAAAATGCCAACCATATTTGTTTACTGGTCATGAGTATTTGATGAATGTCTTCAACATGAAGCTCTAGAAAATGTGGAAGCGACCACGAATCATGAAGGGTACTTGGTTGTGTTCAAAAGCATTAGCAGGATGAAGGCAAATATGTCCAGATAAAATCAAACTAACCTGTTATCACAGTAGCTGGTTAAACAAAACCTTGGCAGTCTGTGAAGCCTACAAGACAAACTCGTCTACAAGCTTCATTGACAGGACAAGTATCCATCGGTCCAGGACACAAGCTTACCTGGAATCAGAGGGACTGGCAGGACGAGAGCCAGGCAGCCCGGACACAAGTATTTCCCAGAACGAATCCAATTATTCTGCCTTACAGCGTAAACGAGTGAAGCGTGACACTCACATTCAATTTTAATTGTATTTCTCGGTTTGAGCGGGAATTCGGTTTAATTATTTTATGCTTGAAATTAAACGAGAAAAAGTGATTTATTATTATTCAAAAGAACACTGTAGCATGAAATTTTTTCATTCCAGGTTTGCACTACAGTGGTCCCAGACTATTTTCTAAAGAAAAGGCATCATTGATTTAATAATTTCTGTATTAGATTTGTATCAGAATTATAAACTTAACCCCACTGTTATTGCAAAATAACACTAACATAATTCAGTGACCCTCCGAACTCAAACAACCCTCGCTGTCTTTCAAATGCAGGAACCGTACCCTCCATTTACATAACTAAAGTCTGACTTACTAGTTTCCATTCGGACTAATCATTTCCGTTCCAGTACTCTCTAACAAAACGTCGCATCCCATAAACCACTTGTCTCCACTCAGTGGGATCAAATATGCTCACATAAGCATGCTAGATGTCCTCAAAACTTTCTTTTTGCTCTCAAGTTCTCTTCACACCTCCCATATACGTCCAGCCACTCCAGATTTATACCTTCGTTATAATCTATATTACTTCAGTCTTTCTACATGACCAACCTGTCTTAACTATCCATCAGAGAAAGTCTGGCTGCGAGAGAACTATATGTCTGGCGATTAGCGACCAATCAGTACTTTATCTACCAATGCAAAGTCTAGAAAACTGCACTTAGTGCGCATTTCTTTTCTTTTAGTTGATTAGAGAACAGAGTTATCTTACAACTAACACAATGATCTTTGGTGCCATTTTGGGGAATCATTATTTAAAAAGAGCTGATGGACTGTTTGAACTAAAAAAGCAAATGGTATGCCAAGGATATGACGGAAGTCAGATATTTATTGCTTATTTGATGCTCCACGAAATTGATCTTGTTGGCGTCCTAAAAAGAAAAATCTTACTTCAAAAAATCATGAAAATATTTTAATACATATTTAAGAGCATTTTACATCACATAGATATAAATTCGCAGAAGGGTACTATAGCATCCTGAAAAAAGAGTAATGGACGCTTCCTGGGAGTACCAGTATTTTAAAGGAATTCATCATATCATTATATAAATGGTATACAGTACCTACACATTGATGAGACGTGTAAAACACACACACACACATTTATATATATATATATATATATATATATATATATATATATATATATATATATATATATATATATATATATACACACACAAGGAATTCGCAAGAGCAGGCGAAATATATACAAACACTGATCTCTGGCTGAAGAAGACTCGAACCTACGAACCTTAGAACAAGGTACGCAGTACTATACCAAACTCACCACACTGGACCAATACCTTGGAGTCCAGCTTGCACTAGACTTTGATCCAAGGCAGCCAGCTTTCAGGGAGAGGGCTTACAGCTTTTCATCTCATCCCCTGCATGCATCAGCCTTGTTCTAAGGTTCGTAGGTTCGAGTCTCCTTCAGCCAGAGATCAGTGTTTATATATATATATATATATATATATATATATATATATATATATATATATATATATATATATATATATATATATATTCAACAAACCGGCCGTCTTCCACCTAGGCAGGGTGACCCGAAAAGAAAGAAAATCCCAAAAAGAAAATACTTTCATCATCATTCAACACTTTCATCTCACTCATACGTAATCACTGTATTTGCAAAGGCTCCCAGATACAACAGTTTAGAAGTCGCTCCAAACTGCCAATATATCAAACCCCTCCTTTAAAGTGCAGGCACTGTACTTACCATTTCCAGTACTCAAGTTCGGCTATATAAAAATAACCGGTTTCCCTGAATTCCTTCAATAAATATTACCCTGATTACACTCCAACAGCTCGTCAGGTTCCAAAAACCATTCTTCTCCATTCACTCCTATCTAACACGCTCACACATGATTGCTCGAAGTCCAAGCTCCTCTCCAACAAAACCTCTTTTACCCCCTCCCCCCAGCCTTGCCGAGGACGACCCCTACCCCACCTTCCTTCCACTACAGATTTATACGCTCTCCAAGTCATTCTACTTTGATCCATTCTCTCTAAATGACCAAACCACCTCAACAACACCTCTTCTGCCCTCTGACTAATACTTTTATTAACTCCACACCTTCTCCTAATTTCCACACTCCGAATTCTCTGCATAATATTTACACCACAAATTGCCCTTAGACAGGACATCTCCACTGCCTCCAGCTGCCTCCTCGCTGCAGCATTTGCAACCCAAGCTTCACACCCATATAAGAATGTTGGTAACACTATACTTTCGTACACTCCCTTCTTTGCCTCCATGGATAACGTTTTTTGTCTCCACAGATACCGCAACGGACCCCTCACCTTTTTTCCTTCAGCAATTATATATATATATATATATATATATATATATATATA
>NC_091301.1:19015346-19022846 GCF_038502225.1 Cherax quadricarinatus | reverse complement strand
ACCGCGGCATCACCAGGCACCGCGGCATCAACAGGCACCCCGGCATCAACAGGCACCCCGGCATCAACAGGCACCCCGGCATCAACAGGCATCGCGGCATCACCAGGCACCGCGGCATCACCATGCATCGCGGCATCACCAGGCACCGCGGCATTACCAGGCACCACGGCATCAACAGGCACCGCGGCATCAACAGGCACCGCGGCATCAACAGGCATTGCGGCATCAACAGGCATTGCGGCATCAACAGGCACCACAGCATCACTATGCACCGCGGCATCAACAGGCATCGCGGCATCACCAGGCTCCGCGGCATCAACAGGCACTGCGGCATCAACAGGCATCGCGGCATCACCAGGCACCGCGGCATCACCAGGCACCGCGGCATCACCAGGCACCGCGGCATCAACAGGCATCGCGGCATCACCAGGCACAGCGGCATCAACAGGCATCGCGGCATCACCAGGCATCGCGGCATCAACAGGCATCGCGGCATCACCAGGCACCGCGGCATCACCAGGCACTGAGGCATCACCAGGCACTGCGGCATCAACAGGCATCGCGGCATCACCAGGCACCGCGGCATTACCAGGCACCGCGGCATCAACAGGCACCGCGGCATCAACAGGCACCGCGGCATCAACAGGCATCGCGGCTTCACCAGGCACCACGGCATCAACAGGCACCGCGGCATCACCAGGCACCGCGGCATCAACAGGCACCGCGGCATCACCAGGCTCCGCGGCATCAACAGGCACTGCGGCATCAACAGGCATCGCGGCATCACCAGGCACCGCGGCATCACCAGGCACCGCGGCATCACCAGGCACCGCGGCATCAACAGGCATCGCGGCATCACCAGGCACCGCGGCATCAACAGGCATCGCGGCATCACCAGGCACCGCGGCATCAACAGGCATCGCGGCATCACCAGGCACCGCGGCATCACCAGGCACTGAGGCATCACCAGGCACTGCGGCATCAACAGGCATCGCGGCATCACCAGGCATCGCGGCATCAACAGGCACCGCGGCATCAACAGGCATCGCGGCATCAACAGGCACCGCGGCATCAACAGGCATCGCGGCATCACCAGGCATCGCGGCATCACCAGGCACTGACTACTAATCTCAGGAATTATAATCTCAGGAATTACAGGTATTGCATTAATATATAATTTGTACTCTTCTAGGTAATAAATAATTTATTATAACGTTATTCCATAACATACTTGTTTCGTTATCGCTCGATAATTTATTTAAATATACATTAAACTACAGTCGCCTACAATTACATCATCCTTATTGTAAATAATGTATATAATATAATATAATAGTGTATATAATTTCTTTCGAGTAAATGCTTTTTTTTTCTATTTCTTTTAATTAAATATTTTTTCTTGATTGAGGTTAGACTAAACAGCGCTGAAAATTACTAATATTCTTCTCAAAATGGTAAAAACGGATTTAATTTCCACAGACTATATCAAATATTTTTCTCATTCTTGAGTAGGTTATGTGAACACCACTTAAAGCCGTATTTTCTGTAAACAAAGCAACGTGTGGGCGCCAGAACGGCTCAGACCAGCAGCACTGACGTCCACATGAAGTCTGGTTTATACGATGTGTTGGGTTCACATGGGTATAAAATCTCATTTTGAAACTTATTATATTCAGCTTATTTTAATGGAGAGAGAGAGAGAGAGAGAGAGAGAGAGAGAGAGAGAGAGAGAGAGAGAGAGAGAGAGAGAGAGAGAGAGAGAGAGAGAGAGAGAGAGAGAGAGAAACAGAGCAAGACACCTCGTCTCTCGCCTGGACCTAGCTTGGATAGATCTGTCATTTCAGTAGAGTCTTCAACACCGGAGGGATGTGGGTGGCCTTACTGTTATGTACAAGGCCAATATTGTCAAAGTGCCACACTTGTATCCACTCCGAGGACAGCGAGAAGTGAGCTTCTATACAACATGACGGGCAACAAGAATAAACTTCACTCTCATTGTAACCTTCTCCAGAACATCACTTCATCTGAGATCATTTATTCCTAAATGATTCGAGTCTGGAACATGTTCGTATAACATAATGATATCAACGATATCATTATGTTGTACGAACAGCTCTTAGCTTGTAAATAATGGTAGGAATCCTAACCTTGTAAAACACTGTGTAAAGAAAGAGAGAGAGAGAGAGAGAGAGAGAGAGAGAGAGAGAGAGATCAAGTCACAACACCACGGACACAGCATTACCAAGAACACAATACCATCAAGAACACAGCAACCAACGACAAAAGTACCGTTAAAAACGCAGCACCCTGAAGAAAGCAGCACCCTGAAGAACGCAGCACCCTGAAGAACGCAGCACCCTGAAGAACGCAGCACCCTGAAGAACGCAGCACCCTGAAGAACGCAGCACCCTGAAGAACGCAGCACCCTGAAGAACGCAGCACCCTGAAGAACGCAGCACCCTGAAGAACGCAGCACCCTGAAGAACGCAGCACCCTGAAGAAAACAGCACACTCAACTACAGAGCACCATCAAGGATACAGCAGAATCAAGGACACATCATCAAGGACACACCACCAATTACACAACACTATCAAAGAAAAACACCATTTGATCCCGCAAACTCGTGGATCTGTTAAATCGTAAATGTGTTGAAGGTGAGGCATTACTGTCTTGGTACGGAGGGGGAACAAGAAGGGCACCAGGAGAAAACAGGTAAATTAGTAATTACTGGGACGTAGTTAAGAGATAAAATGAAAAATGCGGAAGGTCTTTCATAATTTTTTATCTTTTATGTTACTTGCTGACGTGGGGTAATTTAGATCGTTTTCAGCTTATAATTTTGTTTAAATTTTTTATGATAGAAAATACCAGATTTTTCTTCTATTTTTTGGAGGGAGGGGGCGAACTGGCACTAGAGAATTATATAAGGTAGAGGGTAGAAATGCACAGAATGTTCACTTACCCACTAGCACACCCTCATCACTTACCTAACACGACCTATTCCCTAATCCCTTTACTCAGTCATATTAACTCTTCTCATTCCACACTACCTGGTCCATAGTCTTTAAGCCAGGATCGTGCCATTCTCATTAACGTATGCCGTTACCTGCCTTTTATGCAGGCTCGAAGAAACTTTAGTGGATCAATAAATCTGGCATAGATCGAGCACCGGGACCTGGAGTGAGGGCGAGAGATTCTAGAGTGAATAGTGAGCTGCTCCTGTGAGCAGCAAGAACATAAGAAAGAAGGAACACTGCAACAGGCCTACTGACCCATGCGGAGCAGGTCCATGTCCCCCCCCCCGGGTTAGCCCAATGACCCACCCAGTCTGATCACCTCCACTCAGTACCATTAGGTTGCCTGTAAGGGGATATGGAATAATTAGTATGGTGTATATATAAGGTGTATATATAAGGGAAGAACCCTTTCCCCCCCCCCAACAGCCAACCAATGCTACACATGAGGACTCCTCATTTAGGCAGTGAAAGACCCCACAGAGTTCTAGCAAACGACCAGCATAGGAGATGAAGACGGGTTTACAGGTAAATTCCCATGTTCACTCGTATCTCGTATTGGGAATAGAGACAACCCTCTCTCTCTCTGCGTGCACGCGCACGTGCGCGCACACACACACACACACACACACACACACACACACACACACACACACACACACACACACACACACACACACACACACACACACACACACATACACACACAGTTCAGGGAGAGTGACCGGCCAGGAGCTTGGAATCGACCCCTGCAACCTCAACTAGGTGAGTACAACTAGGTGAGTACAACTAGGTGAGTACACACAAACTCACGTACACACACAGACACACACGCGCACACACACGCACACGCACACGCACACGCACACGCACACGCACACACACACACACACACACACACACACACACACACACACACACACACACACCCCTGGATCCTTGAATTTAACCCCGCCAAATGCAAAGCCATGAAGATCGGGGAAGGGCAAAGAAGATCGCAGACACAGTATAGTCTAGGTGGAAAAAGACTGCAAACCTCACTCAAGGAAAAAAAATCTTGGGGTGAGTATAATACCGAGCATGTCTCCTGAGGCGCACATCAAACAGATAACTGCTGCAGCAAACGGGCGTCTGGCAAACCTAAGGATAACGTTCCGATACCTCAGTAAGGAATCGTTCAAGACTCTGTATTCCATGTACGTCAGGCCCATACTGGAGTATGCAGCACCAGTCTGGAATCCACATCAGGTCAAGCACGTCAAGAAATTAGATAAAGTGCAAAGGTTTGCAACAAGACTAGTCCCAGAGCTAAGGAGATTGTCCTAAGATGAAAGGTTAAGGGACATTGGCCTGACGACACTGCAGGACAGGAGGGTCAGGGAAGACATGATAACAACATATAAAATACTGCGCGGAATAGACAAGGTAGACAAAGACAGGATGTTCCAGAGATGGGACACAGAATTGGAAGTTGAAGACTCAGATAAGTCAAATGGATGTTAGGAAGTATTTCTTCAGTCAGAGTTGTCAGGCAGTGGAATAACCTAGAAAGTGTCGTAGTGGAGGCGGGAACCATACATAATTTTAAGACGAGGTTTGATAAAGCTGATGGAGCAGGGAGGGAGAGGGCCTAGTAGCAGTGAAGAGGCGGGGCCAGCAGCTATGACTCGACCTATGCAACCACAAATAGGTGAGTACAAATAGGTGAGTACACACACCTTAGGGGCTCAACATCATCAGAAAAACACAAAGCAAATAACTGCTAACTTACTTGGTATACAGCCACACACAGCCCCCAGCCCCCCTTCCCCACCCATATACCAGCTTGCCTGGAGGACTTGAAAGTAACTAACTCTAGACAGAGGGAGTCGTAGAGCCTAGAGTAACGTGACAGAGAGAGTCGTCGAGCCTAGAACAACGTGACAGAGAGAGTCGTAGAGCCTAGAACAACGTGACAGAGAGAGTCGTAGAGCCTAGAACAACGTGACAGAGTCGCAGAGCCTAGAACAACGTGACAGAGCCTCGCAATGATAGCAGAGAATAAAAAATACTGAAAACTATGACTTCGCAAAGTTTCGTTTCGTAATGCGATGGCCAATCAACGGCCGTTTCAGGCCGTTGATTGGCCATCGGAAAGAGGATAGTTTTTGCGTGTCCACAGAGGCTAGACGTGTCCCTTCACAACCTATCACAAACTGATAATATCATAGTATAAAACAATGTAATAATTAATAAAAAATACCCCTAACACAACAAATATTTATTCCTTTATCTGTAGCATTCCAACTCTGATTTCTTTTTAGACTAACGGAATGAAAATACATATATATTGCAGTAATAATAAACAAATGAAGGCTATTTGTTTATGGTTATAGCTAACATTATCAGTTTTCAATTGTCACTTAGCATAGTTAAAATTCATTAGTCCGTTATTAAGCAGATAAATTCTCATCAAAATATTTGTGCAATCTGTCCATTCCGTCCAATGTTCACTGATAATTATCTTGCATAGTCATGTTCAATGTGTTCAAAAAAAAAATGTATATATTTCTTCCAAACATCATTCATTTGTATTAACACAAAGCCATGCAGAAACACCTTCCTAATTAATGCAGTAATATATTTATTACATCACATTTTTAATAGCTTTCTCATTCAATAACTGCCTGGTAACATTTTTACCGGAATTCATATTTTATCAGAGATATGATTTTACCAGAGCGCAAAATTTAATTATTAGATAAGAGAGAATTCAATAAGTTTATTTATAACGAATTAAAAATTTAATTAAAAATTCTGACCAGCTTCCTCACTGAGATAGAATCACTACGTGGCACTCAAGCTACTCAAGAGAAACAAAAGATAAAAATAACAAAACTGATAATTTCTGGTTAATATTGTGGTATATCAAATTAGTTTATCAAGTGACTTGATAAAACCCAATATGTCGGCGAAACGTACTTAATAAAGGTAAACATTATACTGATTTTGTGTCTATTATTCCATCTTGTAAGTATTGTATACCATATATTTCCGTCCACCTCTAGTGTAAATTGTGTGGCCCATAACCTCGGAGAAGTTGATAAGAAGGTTTAAATGATAAATATTTTGGTTTCTTCCTGAAGCCATTTGAATATATCACTTCTACCACCCCATCTTTTTATTTGACCAATAGGTATATTACATTATATGGTACACAAGGCTTAAAAAATACATTAATGGTACAAATATGACATATACAATACAATATATAATGCGTATGCGTGTGTGTGTATGTAATACAGACCAGCATCAGTACACTATATCACATTGTAGCTTCAGTAACAAAGTTAATCTCTACTGATACAAGGTTGTCGAGATTGCCTGCCTTGACAAGATGGCCTCTGAATTTTGTTAAGAGATTAAGTAATATAATCTGTGATATAATATATTTGAAACTGAGTTCAAGTACATTTTATGAGTAAAAACTTAAAAATATGTTTCACAGTATTTAAAGAAATGTTCTTAATTCAAGTACTAACTCAGACTCTTGACAAGTGTCTGTCTGAAATTCACTAAACATGGGGCTTTTGTTGTCTGTACTCACCCTTTATAAGTCTAAATCTCCCGAGATCTGAAAGGCTAGGAAAGCTCTGAGATAGGCGAAGAAAACTAAAAGACCGAGATCTCAAGAGATGTTCTTCATTGAGGCTGTGAGCAACTTGGATGTGTTTCCATAGTAATATGGTGGATGAAAAGACTACGCAGTTATGATTCTAGATAATGTGATGTTAACTGATAAATCTGGTCGAGCATTAAGGTCTCCGCATGCACTTTTGATGATGTGAAATTAGGGATATGATAGTAATTAATAACCTACACGCTTTGAGAGGGAAAATCCAGTACAGAGTTCGCGGAAAAAAACCATTTAGTTCTTAATGCTTTCAAAATACCGTAAAAATAAATGGAGGAAAAGTCCCATTAACAAAGACAAACACAAGTTATCTTTATGCTATGGCAAACGACCTCTTCATTTGGAATTTCCTATTGAAACAAGCGGTGATCTGACGCCAAGTCACTGGTTTATTTACATTGTCAGTAATGGATAAATAAATATTCAGTTATCATTTCTCCTTCTATTTATTCCTGGAGGAATAAATACACGTCCTTCGTTTACCCTCGCACTATTCCGCCCACCTATTACTCTGCTCACACACAAATACCCACATACAAGCCATACACCCTCTCTGTTTTGATCAAACTTTGTAACAAGAGTAATCACGAGATCAAGCAGCGGTGTGCCCCTAGTGTTGGGGTGCTGAATATTGCAACACAGCTTTGTCCCTCCACCTTGTGGACTCGCAATGTTGCAAACATGGAAAACGTGGATGTTATAGAAAGGGAGACAGAGGGAGAGAGAGGGAGACAGAGAGGGAGAGAGAGGGGGAGAGGGGGAGAGAGAGGGAGAGAGAGAGAAGGAGAGAGAGATGGAGAGAGAGAGAGAGA
>NC_091301.1:18982846-19010346 GCF_038502225.1 Cherax quadricarinatus | reverse complement strand
TTGTGTCTGAGGTACCGGCCTGTTGAATATACACTATTGTCTTCTGTTTTTCAATAATGTCTTTTTAGAATTCTGCTCAAGACACTGAATTTCGGTAATAAAGGTTGAAGTTAACTTTTCATAATGCACAACCATTAGTATTATTTTACATACTGAGAAATTCATGTAAAATACAAAAACCATGTCTTAAACTATCTTATAAAAACCGTTCTAACATGCTGAGTAAATTATATTATACCGTCTCTCCAACCGTATCATTAAGTACTGTCCTCTAATTAATCAATAATGATTAAAATTATTTTACTGCTATGTTTATGTTTTTCTGGTGATTTTTGTTTAACTCGTGACCACTATGATCAGTCGCTCAGATATTTAAAAAATTGTCGCAGTCGAATTCCTATTACCATTACATTAAATTTATCATCCATTACCAAATTTATTCAGTTTATATACATTTTAAATTTGCATCAACGATGTTATTTATATTGCTTAAGAATTTTGAATCAGAAGATGTAATTTTTACTAATCCTGCAGTAGAATATATATTATACAATATATAAACAATATTAACCGGGCTTGTACTGAAACTTGTAATACGTCTCCGGTACGACCATACACTCTTATTGCAGCCTCCCATATTTTGTAACGTGTGTGTGTGTGTGTGTGTGTGTGTGTGTGTGTGTGTGTGTGTGTGTGTGTGTGTGTGTGTGTGTGTGTGTGTGTGTGTGTACTCACTCACCTATTCGTGGTTGCAGGGCCCCGCCTGTTCGCTGGTCACTGTTAGGTCCACTCTCTTCCTTCTCCATGAGCTTTAACGAACCTCTTCTTAAAGCTATGTATGGATCCTGCCTCCACTACATCACTTTCCAAATTGTTCCACTTCCTGACAACTCTGAAGAAATACTTCCTAACATCCCTATGACTCATTTGAGTTTTCAACTTCCAACTGTGACCTCATTTTGCTGCGTCCTCATCTCTGAAACATTCTGTCCATATCCACCTTGTCAATTCCTCTCAGTATTTTATATGTCGTTATCATGTCCCCCCAATCCCTCCTGCCCTCCAGTGTCGTCAGGTTGATTTCCCTTAACCTTTCCTCGCAGGGCATGCCCCATGGCTCCGGGGCTAGTCTGTTGCAAACCTTTGCACTTTCTCTAACTTCTTGACGTGTTTAACCAGGGGTGGGTTCCATACTGGTCTTGACGTTCCCAGTGTCTTGAATGATTCCTTACTTAGTTGTCGAAACGCTATTAGTAGGTTTGCCAAGGGCCCACATGCTGTAGTAGTTATTTGGTTGATGTGCGCCTTGGAGATGTGCTCAGTATGATGCTCGCCCCGAGATCCTTTTCCTTGAGTGAGTTTTACAGCCTTTGACCTAAGCTGTAGTCCGTCTGCGGTCTTTTAATCCTTTCCCAAATTTCATGATCTTGCACTTGCTGGGGTTCAACTCCAGGAGCCATTTGTCGGACCAGGCTTGCAGCCTGTCTAGATCTCCTTCTAGGCTTGCATCAACCTCGTCCACGTGTTTTCTCTTAATAAGCTTCACATCGTCTACGAACAGGGACGCCTCTGAATCTATCCCATCATGTCATTCACATATACTAGAAACAGCACCGGACCTAGGACTGACTTGTGGAACCCCACTCGACGCATGCACCCCTCGTCAAGTACCAACACAAGTTGTTTCCTTCCTGTCAGATATTCCTGCTACTCCTGTCTGCTCCTCTAGCTTTTCAACCTGTTTCTTGTGTAGTACGTTATCGAAAGCCTTCTTACTGCTCAAGAAGATGCAGTCTACCCACCCCCATCTCTCGCGCCTGTCATACCTCTGTTACTTTATCGTATAACTCAAGTGGATTTGTGATGCAGGATTTCCCTTTCCTGAAGCCGTGCTGTTTGTCATGAAAGAGCCCGTTCCTTTCTAGGTGCTCCACCACTCTTCTGATAATCTTCTCCATAAATTTACATACTATACACGTCAGCGACACTGGCCTGCAGTTTAGTGCTGTCTGTGTCTCCTTTCTTGAAAATTGGGACTACGTTTGCTGTCTTCCGCACCTCAGGCGGTTTTTCTGTTTCAATAGATTTATTGAAGAGTGTCGTTAATGGCACACATAGTGCATCTGCTCCCTCTCTCAGAACCCACGGAGAGATGTTATCTGGGCCCACTGCCTTCGAGGTATCTAGTTCACATAGGAGTTTCTTCACCTTCTCCTCGGTTGTATATAGTGTGTCCAGATCTTGCTGGTGCACCCTACTTCCTAAGTTTGCTGGAAGCCTTTCTGTCTCCACTGTGAATACCTCTCTGAATCTTGAGCTGAGCTCCTCACATATTTCCTGGTTGGTCCCTGTGAGCGTCCCTCATTTTTTTCAGCCTAATTACCTGGTTCTTGACTGTTTTTTCCTACTGATGTGGCTGTATAACAACTTTAGATCAGATATGACTTTTGATGCTGTCATTCTCGTATTGCCGCTGGGCCTTTCTCCTTATCCAGGCGTATTCATTTCTGGCTCTTCGGCTCAACTCCCTGTTTTCCCTGCTTTGCCTTCTATACCTTTTCCATGCTCTAACACACTTGGCATCTCCACACCTCCGGGTAAACCATCGGCTCCCTTTGGTCTTCCCATTGTTTCTGTTGTCTCTTGGCACGAACTTCTCTGCCTCCCTGCACTTTGCAGTCACGTGTTCCATAATTTCGCTTACTGTCTTTCCCTTTAGCCCTCTTACCTACTGCGCCTCAGGCAGGAATTGCTTCATATGTGTGTAGTGCTTTGTTTTGAAGTTTCGTTTTCCCTTCTTTCTTGTGTTTTTTCACTCTATTAACTCAATTGTGTATTTGAAACTCAGGACCATGTGATCGCTAGCGCTGAGGGGTGTTTTGCATGTGATTTCCCCTGTCTGAACTGTTCAAGGTGAATACAAGGTCCAGTCTTGCTTATTCATCGTCTCCTCTCTCTCTCTCTCTCTCTCTCTGGTTGTGTCCCTAGCATGTTGATACAAAGCTTTCAGCACCGCCTCCAGCATTTTGGTTCTCCACGTATCCGGTCCCTCATGTGGCTCCAGATCTTCCCAGTCTGCCTCCTTGTGGTTGAAATCCCCCATGATGAGTAACTTTGCTCTTCTTATGTGGGTCCTTCTGACCACTTCGGCTAGTGTATCCACCATCGTTCTGCTGCTCTCATCGCATTCTTGTCTTGGTCTCCCGCTGGCGGGTTGTACATCACCACTATCGTCACTTCTGAACCTCCGGTTAGAAGTGTTCTTACTATGTAGTCATCCGCTTCACCTCTGACTAGTTATCCCATCTCCTCAAAACTCCAATAATTTTTTGATAAGCAGGCAACTTCTCCTCCGTCTCTGTTCTCCCTGTGTGTGCGTGTGTGTGCGTGTGTGTGCGTGTGTGTGCGTGTGTGTGCTCGTGTGTGTGCGTGTGTGTGCGTGTGTGTGCGTGTGCGTGCGTGTGCGTGCGTGTGCGTGCGCGTGTGTGTGCGTGTGTGTGCGTGTGTGCGCGCGTGTGCGCGCGCGTGTGTGTGTGCATGTGTGCGTGTGTGTGTGCGTGTGTGTGTGTGTGTGTGTGTGTGTGTGTGTGTGTGTGTGTGTAACGTAGATCACAAACACGCGAGCATTCGCGTGTTTGTGATCTACGTTACCCAAGTGAAACAGAAGACAAAGCAATATGTTTGGTCCTTTCTGTTTTTTTTTTTCACTGCCGTTTTCATATTTCTTATTTACATAGTTTAGCATAAATAACGCTATGCATAACATCAAGTGTTCTGTATAAGAATAACTGCTAAAGGGAGCTTGAGTAAAATAAAAGAAAATACATTTGCGTGCTTGATGCACATTAAATTCCTTTCGAGCGCAAGAAACCGGAGGAACTCGGGAATGCCACTAAGGACCTCACTAAAAGCTTTCAGAGACCACTCAATTACCCATAATTCCTCTCTGAATCTCATGGAGTTTGATGACTCGTCTCCTTAAACATTTTTGCTTACAGATATTCTTTAAACATTTACCAGCGTTTAGAAATATTCCTTGATATTTGAGACTCTCCTGTTGTGTTAAATTTCAGAAGTTAGAATACTGCAAGGCTAAATTTAATGGTACTGTGCTCGATATAACAAAAGCAAAAAAAAAAAAACTCGCACATGGTCGTTTCTTGTGTTGGTCTTTGTACACTGTATACCTTCAGTGAATTTTGTATCAAAAGAACCTTAGAAAACTTACCTAAGCTTATTATAAAAAGCTCAATTCAGTTTAGCCTAATCCAGCTAAATATATTTTAGATAAGTTTACAATAATTTAATAATAAACAGACACAAGGAAATTCATGGGTAGCTTTAGGTAGAGGTCGTTTTAATAACGACCTGCCTTGTATGGGCCAGTAGGCCTTCTGCAGTGTTCCTCCATTCTCATGTTCTTATGTTCTTAACATAAATATAGCATTAGAACTGGGCAAGATTCTAATGCTCTATTTATTCATACGAGAGATTTTAATCCTCCAATTGATTTTCAAAAGGCTAAGAAAGTTGTATTAAGCAAATCAATGGTCGACAAAAATATTATTGAATCATGTTTCATAAAAAGCAGTTTTGAAAATAATATGAATATTTCCCTTGGTTTATACAAATTGTATTGGAAATAAATGGTATAAAATACCGACACAATGGAAATATAAACACAAATGCAGTATGATGTGATCCTTTATTGACTACGTTTCGCCCACACAGTGGGCTTTTTCAAGTCACAAACAGAACTACCTGGGGTGGAAGGAACGCGAGTATTTATAGTCCGGTTCAGAATGCTGAGGTCAGGTGAAGAATGCTGCATCTGATGATGTACCGAGTGGGGTTATAGAGTCTAAAAACTGGGTAGCTTGGAAAGGAGATTGGATAAGTTTGTGAGCAGACCTTCTACAGTGTTCTTATGTGGGATAGCGATGAAGAAGTTTCTTGGCAAGTGGTTCAGCTATGTTATAGAAGCCACTATTCTGGTTGAAGTTGTCGGATATAGAAATAAGTGATGATTCCAGGATTCTTCGGTACTGAGTGTTGTCTTCTGTGGCGATAAGTCTTGAGTTTCTGTAGTTTATCAAGTGGTTGTGTGAATTACGGTGTTGTACGCAGGCATTCCTTGTGTCGTCAGACCTGCTTGCGTATTGGTGTTCTGAAATACGTGTTTGGAGGTCCCTTGATGTTTCGCCCACGTATAACTTGTTGCAGTCATTACAAGGGATTATGTATACCCCTGCAGAGGATGGAGGGTTGTCCTATCTACAACTGGTGATGTCCTTGATGGTCGTGGTTGTGGAGGTAGATACTTGGAATGATGTTTTGGCAAAGATGTTGGAAACATGTTTGGCAATGGAGTTGGTGGGAAGGACTATGTATCTCTTCTCGGCAGTGTCTTCTCTGGGTGTGTTGAAGATGTTTAATGCTCGCCGTCTGCAGTCTCTGATGAAGTGACGAGGATAGTGGAGTTTAGAAAATATTTGTTCAATTATAGTGCATTCTTCCTCAAGGAACTCGTTGCTGCAGATTCTGAGTGCACGCAGGAAGAAGCCTATAATTACACCACGTGTGGTTTTGGTGTCGTGGTGAGAGTAGAAGTGGAGAAGATCGTTTTGGTTGGTGGGTTTTCGATAGACTTTAAAACGAAGTTCGTGGTCAGCTTTGCAGAGCAGGACATCAAGGAAAGGAAGAGTGTTGTCGACTTCTTCTTCAAGTGTGAACTGGATTGAAGGCTCGACCTGGTTGAGCTTGTCTTGGAGAGCTTGAACGTTGAAGCGTTTAGGAGTTATGAGGAGAATGTCGTCAACATAACGGAGCCAGGTGACAGACGAAGGAATAATGGTGGAGAAACGTTCGGCTTCTAGATGTTCCATGTATAGGTTCGCCAGGACTGCACTGAGTGGCGAACCCATGGGTAGTCCAAAAGTCTGCTGAAAGAGGTGATTTTCGAAAGAGAAACACGTAAAGCCAACACATAGTTCAACAAGGTCGATGAAATCGCTGGCTGGAATGGGAAGATCAAGTGAATCGTCAATTTTCCTGCGCAAGAGATCGATGGCTTGTGTAGTAGGTACTTTGGTGAATAGGGAAGTCACGTCAAGGCTGGAAAGTTTCTTGTTCCTGATGTTGATGTTGCGAATGCGATTGAGAAGATCACCTGAGTGTTTGAGATGTGCTGGACTGATAGTGCCCAAGATCACTCAGGTGATCTTCTCAATCGCATTCGCAACATCAACATCAGGAACAAGAAACTTTCCAGCCTTGACGTGACTTCCCTATTCACCAAAGTACCTACTACACAAGCCATCGATCTCTTGCGCAGGAAAATTGACGATTCACTTGATCTTCCCATTCCAGCCAGCGATTTCATCGACCTTGTTGAACTATGTGTTGGCTTTACGTGTTTCTCTTTCGAAAATCACCTCTTTCAGCAGACTTTCTTAATTCTTGGGTAGAGTATTAGATGTGTTTCACAGAGTCGGGTGTCGCCACGTGTATGTGAGGTGCTGCTTTGTTGTGGGATGTGATGATGATGGTCTTGACGCTTTATATGCCTTCCTTTGATGTTTCGTTTTTATAGTTCCTTGATGTGAGAAGTCACGAAAGTGCTTGGAATTTTACTATTCTTTCACAATGGTTGTTTTGTGTGGATGGGATGGATATCTTTAGCACAAGACCTTTTGTACTCTGTGTGTCGTCAAGAGTTATGCAGTGTTGAAAGGCTAGCAACAGATAGCAGCAGGAAAAATTCTCTCTCAGGGCAAGGCTGAAGTGTAAAGCATCAGGCCATTTCACAGTCTAGTGTGTGTGGGTGCCGTCCGCTCCTCAAGGAACCTCAAAATTTACAGAAAGCTAGTTAGTGAATAATAAGGAATAGCGGTAGTCAGCGATATGGAATAATTTTACCTAAGTAGTAAATACATACTCACGCTTTATATAACTTTAAATATCAAACGAATTAGATATGTTATTTGTCACCCTATACATCTGAGAATGTTCTAGAAAGTGTTGTCTACAAAGATCCCTATATATTTACCTACCCTACTCTAAGATAATTATAATGTTTCGTAATAATATGACCCCGAAAAGCAATAAGTCTCTCTGCTCGACCTCCCTTATCTTATCCTAGGAAACTCCCACCTATGTTACTATGTATATTGCGTAACCTCACTTTTTTAGGGTCTAGATAGACTAACTACTATTATTAGCTGCTAGCTACTTATTGCAGTATACCGTCGAAACAGTACTATCTACTTAATACAGTATTACATCTAACCGATACCAGAAATATTTCTTTAGAAATGACAGGAGCATATTCTCACCTCCACCAACCTATAGAAATAGCTGTACTTTCTGGAAAAGACCATTTACGATAATAAGGACAGTGGGGCGCGATTTCCGATTGGCTAAACGTGTAGAACAGTCTCACATTTTACCCTCAAAATGGAAACGGAGAAATTGAATGCTAAAATGGGCGTACTCTCGCCTACCTATAGAGATCTTATAGACACATCCATCAGCATTTTGGGGGGAATTCTTTATCAAAAAACTTTTGATAAAGAATTCCCCCCAAAATGCTGATGGATGTGTCTATAAGATTCCTTGTAAAATTTGCGGTAAAGTTTATTACGGTCAAACTGGTAAAAATCTCGAACTAAGATTAAAACAACATAAACATAGCATTAGAACTGGACAAGATTCCAATGCTCTATTTATTCATGTAAGAGATTTTAACCATCCAATTGATTTTCAAAAAGTTGAGAAAGTAGTATCAAGCAAGTCCATGGTCGACAGGAATATAATTGAATCTTGTTTCATAAAAAGCAGTTTTGACAATAATATGAATATTTCCTTTGGTTTATATAAATTAGATCCATTTATAATTAATAGAATTTGGGAAGAATTTAATAATACACTGGACAAATAATAATTTTTAAATTTTCTTGGGTAGAATAGCTTGGGGGTGAGTTGTGCAAGGGACCTATCCAAGTTGGGTCGCCGCGCGTCACGTGTTTAACCGTTGTGGGATCTGATCATAGTGAGGTGCTGGCCGGACCCCTTATATAGCTTCCTTGGATGCTTTACTTTCATAGTTCCTTGATAATGTGAGTAGTCACGAAAGCGCTTGGAATTTCTCTATTCTTTCAGAGTGGTTTTTTGCATATATATATATATATATATATATATATATATATATATATATATATATATATATATATATATATATATATATCGTGGCGAATAGGCAGAATTTGCGATCTTGGCTTAAATAGCAACGTTCATCTTGCCATATAGGACAAGTGAAAATTTGTGTATGCAATAATTTCGTCAAAATCATTCTGAACCTAACGAAAAAAATATATTTCACTGTGTTTGTTTAGTATTAAATTACTGTAAACAAATCTAAAATATATTTAGTTGGGTTAGTCTAAAATAAATTGTTCTTGTTATAATAAGGTTAGGTAAGTTTTCTAAGATTCTTTTGGAGCAAAATTATAAATTTTTACATTAACATTAATGAAAAAAATATATTTATAAACGTATAAGAGAAAATTTCAGAAAGGACTTAATTTTAAATGAGTTCTTGCTTATTGACCAGTTTTACATATTCGGCACGACATATATATATATATATATATATATATATATATATATATATATATATATATATATATATATATATATATATATATATATATAAAATGTGTATGTCGTGCCGAATAGGTAAAACTGATCAATTAGGAAGAACTCATTTAAAATTAAACCCTTTCTAAAATTTTCTTATACATTTAAATATATATATATTTTTTTAATTTATGCTAATATAAAAGTTGATGATTTTGTACCAAGAGAACCTTAGAAAACTTACCAACCTTATTATAACAAGAGCAATATAATTTAGCCTGATCCAACTAAATATATTTTAGATACGTTTACAATAACTTAATAAGCAAACACAGTGAAACATATTTTTTCATTGGCTTCAGAATGATTTTTGGTAAATTATTACATACACAAATTTTCGCCTCCTTTATTCGGCAAGAAGAACGTTGCTATTTAGGCCAAATAAATCGAACCGAGGCCTGATAGAGGCATTCTGTGAAATTCCTGTCTTTTCATACGATCACCATAACTGATACATGTTTTTCCATTCAAAGCAATATAGTAAAAAAATTCAGATTGGTGTTAAATGTTTCTGAAGCAATAATAGCTAACTGTTTCTGTTTAAGATACCTATAACAGAATTGTACAACTAGATCCATAGATCTTCTTTCAACAAACCGGCCGTATCCCACCGAGGCAGGGTGGCCCAATAAGAAAAACAAAGGTTTCTAATTTTAACTTTAGTAATGTATACACGAGAAGGGGTTACTAGCTCCTTGATCCCGGCATTTTATTCTTCTCTCATGACACGCATCGCTTACGGAGGAAGAATTCTGTTCCACTTCCCCATGGAGATAAGAAATAAACAAGAACAAGAACTAGAAAGAAAATAGAAGAAAACCCAGAGGAGTGTGTATATATATGCTTGTACATGTATGTGTAGTGTGACCTAAGTGTAAGTAGAAGTAGCAAGACCTACCTGAAATCTTGCATATTTATGAGACAGAAAAAAAGACACCATCAATCCTACTATCATGTAAAACAATTACGGGTTTTCGTTTTACACTCACTTGGCAGGACGGTAGTTGGTGGATGGTTGCTGTCTGTCAACCTACTACTTAGGAAATCCATAGAATAATTTATAAAATAAAAGAAATTATACATCTAAACGCAAAATTCTTGTCATGGCTAAAACAGGATCATTTTTGCATCTTACACGGCGATTAGAAACTTGTTACTAAAACAAAACTTGTCTTATAAACAGATTTTTATTTTTTATTTTTAATAAATCGCTTTAGTTTGTATTACTTATAATTAGACAAGTTTTTCAAGGTTGGATCAATTGTAAAAATATTTTTTTAGGGAATTTATTTTGCTGAACGTCTAGCTTTATTCTGTTTCTATATTTTACGGTAGTTGTGGAAAACATAAATGAAAATACATGATCCGCTTATTAATTTAGGTTTCTATATTAGAGAAGGCAGAAATATTCTGAATGATTAATAGCGTATGTGTACAAGAGCGTTATTATTCATTCGTATCATGCATTTGCATAATAAACGTCGTACATGTGCATGTTAAACCACGTACATATGAAGGAAGGACCTTCGCACTCTGTTGGCAGAAATTACCTGCGAGTCTATGCTGATATTTCGTGCATGTACAGACGAAAATACTTATACGAAGATAAACATTGTGTGTTGTAGACACAAAATTTGTGTGACTGAGAGACACTGTTATGAAGAATGAGAGGCACCGAGGGTTGCTGGTACAAATGTATTGCAGAATGAAAAAAGCGTCACAGCTACAAGCAGCTTAAGTTACAGACGGAAACAGCCGGCGTTACACGCAAGCACTGAATATTTTAAACACTAGTACTATGCGTTACAGTTAAAAGCACTATTTATTACAGTCGCAAACACTGTTACAGACTAAAAGCTACTCGTGTTATAAACATAGTGTTTCAAACACAAGCCCTGAAAAGTTTGTTAGAAAACCTAATAAGAATATTTATCAAACTCTCTTTTGCTACCGCCAACAACTTCGGTTACCATTGCTGCTACTACTACACAATTACTGATAAATTAGACACATGTGCAACTCTTGGGTATCTTTATTGAGGAAACGTTTCGCCACACAGTGGCTTCATCAGTCCATACATAGGAGAAACTTGAAGAACAGGAGGAGAATGAGGTAATCAGTCCCTCAACCTTGAGTCGATGTGTTCAGTCCATCAATCGACTCAAGGTTGAGGGACTGATTACCTCATTCTCCTCCTGTTCTTCAAGTTTCTCCTATGTATGGACTGATGAAGCCACTGTGTGGCGAAACGTTTCCTCAATAAAGATACCCAAGAGTTGCACATGTGTCTAATTTATCAACATGTCGGTTCTCTGAACCATTCATCTAAACAATTACTATTGCTACTACTATTTTATCTACAACAGCAGTCTGGTTGATACCTAGTACACCGCCCAGAATAAAGACAAAATCGAGACAATAATCACAAAAAAAATAACCTGAAGTGAAAACACATTGTAACGGTTCCAAAAAATTTACTGCAAGTGAACAAAATATTAAACTTCACCTCTATAATCCTTAAGATATTTAAATCTCCATTCATCTAGTGATAAACGAGGTTTTGTATCGGTATCATGTATAAACTACTCACGGGATCTTTATTGTGGATACTTTGTTTTCAAGTAATACAATACACATACCATGTATGTGCATTGTATTACACATACCATGTATGTGTATCGTATTACGCATACCATGTATGTGTATCGTATTACGCATACCATGTATGTGTATTGTATTACGCATACCATGTATGTGTATTGTATTACACATACCATGTATGTGTATTGTATTACGCATACCATGTATGTGTATTGTATTACACATACCATGTATGTGTATTGTATTACGCATACCATGTATGTGTATTGTATTATGCATACCATGTATGTGTATTGTATTACACATACCATGTATGTGTATTGTATTACACATACCATGTATGTGTATTGTATTACACATACCATGTATGTGTATTGTATTACACATACCATGTATGTGTATTGTATTACACATATCATGTATGTGTATTGTATTACGCATACCATGTATGTGTATTGTATTACGCATACCATGTATGTGTATTGTATTACACATACCATGTATGTGTATTGTATTATGCATACCATGTATGTGTATTGTATTACACATACCATGTATGTGTATTGTATTATGCATACCATGTATGTGTATTGTATTACACATACCATGTATGTGTATTGTATTACACATATCATGTATGTGTATTGTATTACGCATACCATGTATGTGTATTGTATTACGCATACCATGTATGTGTATTGTATTACACATACCATGTATGTGTATTGTATTACGCATACCATGTATATGTATTGTATTATGCATACCATGTATGTGTATTGTATTATGCATACCATGTATGTGTATTGTATTACGCATACCATGTATGTGTATTGTATTATGCATACCATGTATGTGTATTGTATTACGCATACCATGTATGTGTATTGTATTACGCATACCATGCATGTGTATTGTATTACGTATACAATGTATGTGTATTGTATTACGCATACCATGTATGTGTATTGTATTATACGTACCATGTATGCGTATTGTATTATGTGCATTGTATTACACATACTATGTATATGCAATGTTGGGAATGTTATCTTTTGAAAGGTGATATATTAATAACATATGTTGTACTACATCTTATCGGAAAATATTGCTGCATCAAGTAAAACTTGTACTTCAGAAATCATTGTTTTCATCAAACATCTCTTTAGAAAACATTGTAACATATTACTGAAGTAACAAAACCACATACCGTACAAACACACAAAATGTATATTCATTATTTTGGTACCCCATTGGAAATAAGTCACTGACTTTTTTGGGTTACTCTAGGTTCTCTACATATATGCTGCTATGTATGATAATCTACGTAACTGTATTTGTGTATACCTTAATAAACTTATTTACAAAAAAGAGCTTTTGACTGAAGACATAGTTTAACGAAAATTCAACAGTCGTAGCAGAAATTAAGAAAAATAGCGAGGTTATAAAATCTTGAGAAAATATGACGACTATATAACTTTCCCCACAGCTTAACGAAATTACAGTGTTTAACTACTTTACAACCTGTCATAAACTTACTGCCCTATTATTACCTGCTGCAACACTTGGGACAAGTTGCGTTTTGGGTAAGACACTTCTAAAATGACAGTTTCTGTGGGTAAAGTGATCCTTCTGCACAACGGTATTTGCAATACCGCATCAATACTTACTTCATATGCAATATCCCGATGATGAAAGATACGTAATTAGGATATCAAATTTTGACTAAGATCCCTTTTAAACGAATTATGAGTTTTATTGCCGTCTTTAGGGAATTTATTGCACTCAAATGAGAGATTAATCTTAATAAAATTTTGACATTTGCTTCTGGAAAAATATCTTATAATTAAGAACTTCAGTATTTTGTTTACTCCTGACATTCACTTTTTAACTCCAGTTTTCTTCATTACGTCATGGGTTTACACTGGTATAAGATGCCGACACAGTAGTAGACAAATGTAGCTATAGGGAATCTTTATTGACAACGTTTCGCCTATGCAATGGCTTTATCAAGTAAACATCTGTTTGTAACTTCATCCTTGCTATGCAGACATGATATGTTGTTTAACTTTTTCATCTGGCTTACTTCCTCACTTATAACATGACCTGAGTCATATTTTTTCGGCAAAAAGTGACAAAAGTATTCACCAATGTTTGCCCTTATAACTTTATTGCTTTACAACAAATGTAAGTGATAAGAGAATATGCTGCCAGTTTCTTTCAAAACTGAAGGACAAATCTTTGGTTGAAATGTAAAAGAAAAAACTATATATATTTGCTGTAGAAACAAATTTGCCAACCATGCATTCAGTACAAAATATGGAGGCAAAATTTGTATATAAGTAACATGAATGAGCGGTAGCGTCCTCAAGGAGTAATGCATGCACAGTAAACCTCAAAACATCAGTAATGTTTGCGTCTTCGGGAACTCGGCTCCTGACACAAACCTGGGATTCGAACGCCCATATTTACACATCATTTGTTTTCTTCGACACGGGAACAATTTACTTTTACAGCGTCTTATACGCGACCATAAAGGGTCTCTCTACTCCGTTATTGTCTCCACCAGCCTTTCTTATCTTGTTCCTGATAATATCCTCAGGCTCTAACGAACGGATGGATGCACCCAGTGTTATCTCGTTAAGATGTTTTTTTTTTTCATGTGAATGAAATTTGTGTATGTTTCTCTTTATTTGCCAGATCATCTCTCTTTAACCCCTCCCCCCTCGTTTTTATTATACCTCTCCCTCCTTTTTCCCCTACCGTCACTCTTTCTTTCTTACCAATTGTCCTTCCGTTCTTATTTCCCCAGTTTCTTCTCCCTCTCTACTTTAATTCCAAATCTAACCCTTGAAAGTAAACTTTCATGGTTACTAAAGAATTTATTGTAAATTTCTTATCTCTCTCTCTTTCTCTGCTTCGTTCTCAGTTCCCTTATTATCCTTAAGGCTTATCTCTATTTTCCCCTCATTTGCTAACCGACCCCAGCTCTTCCCTCCAACTTCATCCTTATCTTCATGTCTTCCCCAGAAGCCTGTTTCTTTCACCCCCCTCCCCCCCCCGGAGTCAATATGACGTTCACTCATTCCCCAGTCTCTCTTTCACCTTTTCTCCGGAGCCTATAACATTTTCATTATCCTTTTATCTTTGCCTCTTGTATATCTTTCCATCATTTAAATCAAACGTCACTTTATACGTTTCTTGACTCGTTAAACTTTTTCCTCTTTTCTTTCATAATCTTTTTGCCCTTTCCTCATGTTACAAACATTCTTTTCCTATTGCTTCCCTTTCTATCTCTCTGCTTCTTCTTTCTTCTATTCCCCGTTCTCCACATTTTTACTCTCTTTTCCTGTCTTTCTAGGTTATAGCGTGGGGCCCTGCTTTTACCGTCCATTCTTTCCGCCTCTCTTTGTGCTCACAATTTTCTTTGGTGTCCACCTGGTCGCCCGTCTTCCTCTTCGAGTGTCTCGTTGAGTGGAAATAACGTTTATGTGGCTCTTGCCTTGCTAGTCTACATTTTTCTTGCTTCTTCTAAAAAGCTACTAAACTTCTCAATGTCATCACCATCACATCTTCCACTATCAGACACATAGTTGGATTCCGCTAAGGTGCATATTCAGAGATAAAAATGAAGGCTTGGATGAGAATTTTTTTGTTAACTATAAAGCCAGGAACCTGGACAAATGCATTGGAGAGCATGGATACACTTCAGATCCGTGTATCAATCATCCTAACACACACACCTTCACCTTATGAAGTAGGCTGATGTTAGACTAGCTGTTTCATAAGAAAGCAGAAACAAAAAACGGTACATAGAGTCGGCTGTAATTTACACTACAATCACCAACACACAAAAAGATTAATACTTACGACTCTGACCCTCTCGCCCTCCACCTGCTTGCAAACTACGTGACCTGACGTTAAGGGTCACCTCATCTCCTCCATTCATCTGCAACACTGCCTATATATTTTATATCTTTAGGAGTCTGTATTAAGAAGGCAGTAAGTATCGACAACTAAATGAGAATGGACAGGATTTCAATAAGTTAGGGCACCTTCATTGCAAAAAATTTCGGTGCTGGGACCACGATCATGTCTCAAATAAAAGATCGATAAAGGTGTCCTAAGCGTATTTATTCATATAAATTTTTCTCAACTGTTTATATGAAATGAAAAAGTCTGTTCATGCGATACATGTAAATAAGACACACATCGAGAATAATGGCACTTAGTAGAGTACACACATTGTTTATCTTGTTTACATACTGTCGGTATACTCATAAATTGCAAAAAGGCGCAATACCGTGACTGGAATAATACACAAATAACCCGCACATAGGAGTGAGGAACTTATGACAACGACTTAACCTGATTCTTGTTTCCCCCTTCTCCCTCTTCTCCTTTTCTCTTTCTCCTTTGGGGTTTCTTTCTTCTGCCTTGGGTATTTGGTCCATTACTATTATTTTTTCCCCTTCTGTGATCTTGTTCCTACCTTTTGTGGGCTCCTTGCTCCCTCGTGGGCCCCTTGCTCCCTCGTGGGCCCCCTAGCTCCCTTGCAGTGCTCCTCTTTCTTAGTCTGACTCTACTACTATTACCTCTACCACTACTTCTTATCTTCCTCTACTACCTCTCTTGTCCAGTCCCTGTCTTCTGGCCTATATATACTCTCTCCTCTTCTTTCTGTTAGTGTGACTTCGTAAATGGCACAAGCCGGACCGAAACGTCGTCGTAAGCTCCTCTCTCCTATGTGCGGGTTATTTGTGTAGTGTCGGTATACTCAACCAGGCCAGAGACATGATTTACCAAAAGCCCATTTATGTATGTATGTCATAAAAGAATTCTAATGAAGATTCCCTTCCCTCACAACTAACATACATACCTTGTCCACTCTTATCAAATTTTCAATCTCCCTACTCATCCCCTCTCTCCCTAAGAACGATCTTTCAAGATTCCGCCCTCCCTGTCTTGCCCCCCTCCTTCCTCTCTAATTTCTCCAACAATACATTATTTCCGAACATTCGCCTCTTCCGCTACCCCTCCTAAATTCTCTCCGTTTACATCTCTCTTTGTCCCGTTCCCCTTTCCCATTGTTCCCCTCTGTTACATCCTTCCTTGTACCCATTCCCTCTGCCTCTCCCTCAGGGTCTATGATTACCACGTAAGCGAGAATAACGGTAACTGCTGGTCCAAATCTGTGTCACGGCTGTGTCAGATATATTATCAGATAAAAGTCTGGGCAGAGAAGCACTGTTGTTCGGACAGTATGAGGAACGGGGAATGAGGAGATGAAAGGAAAAGCGAAGGTGAGTGTCTGGCGTGGAAATGATGGATTGGATACTGGGAGAGAGAGAGAGAGAGAGAGAGAGAGAGAGAGAGAGGGAGTATGAATATTTTAGATATGGAGATAAATTGCTTCTGATTTTGATATATTGCATTGTTAGCGTGCACTTTGTATAAGGTAATGCAAATAAAGAAATGTTTACTAATAAATGTATTTTTAGAAGCAACAAAAACTTAGTTTTTACCAGAGTAACCAAATATCTGGATATATTCAAACAACCTACACTGACCCTTTACCCACAAACCAGAAGTGACTTGTACCAACTACCACTAACCAAAACAAACACGTAAACAATCAACACTAGCCTAAACAAACTACCAACACTAAATTAAACAGTTAACACTAGCATCTAAATTCAACCTGCAAATGATGACTGAAAATACTAAAATAATTGTCAGAAATGTAGAGTTACAGCAAAACTGAAGTTCTAAAAGACAAATTCCCTTTGCTATTTTAGGCTCAGTTATGCCAATATTAAGATTAATCTTTGGAGTGTTTCTGCATGTAATTAAATAATACTGTTCACAAAAAGTACAATTACAATGCACCTTCCTGCACAATTCCAAAGAGTTGTCTATCTAGAATGGTGTATACAAGATATTAAAGACTGGACAAAACTAGTTACTGTAGATCTAAAAATTAAAATGAATGACAAAATGACAACCGTAATGAAATTGTCAGACTAGCTTGTAGAAATAAACTTCAGCTCATCTACCAAACTTTTATGGGAAAAACTTATTAATGCGCAATATGTAGTTCCGTACTGGAGCGTAGCTCGGTCGCTAGCGCGCACTCTTCACACACTGAGGTCCGGGAGTCGATCCTGGTACGATTGGAAACATTAGGACGTGTTTCACCTGCTGTCCATGCTCACCTATCAGTAAAATAGGTACCTGGGTGTTAGTTGACTGGTGTGGGTGGCATCCTGGGACGAAACTGACCTAATTTGCCAGAAATGCTCAGCATAACAAGCGGCTTTTTATATAGTAGTATGTCATTGATGTCAGCTAGGCCTGTATACCTTGTACTTGTAGAAATTATTATTATTATTATTATTATTATTATTATTATTATTATTTAACATAAAGAACATTAAAGTTGGCTCCATGTAGCAATCAACTGCAAATCAAATGCAGTTGATTGCAATTGATGGTCATTTACCTATCCCAGAATGCTGTGTTGTATAATCTCTACGGCTTTACTACATAAAATGCATAAGAGAATATGACATTTGTTATTATTGGTTTTATACACGGGTTCACTCTGAAATAAATTATGAAATATTAGTTTGTTTTCTATTGGGAAACTATACTTTTATTATTCAGAGGACTGCAGGAATACAAGACAATATTGAACTGCTTCTCAAAGTGGTAGAGCTGAGGGACGCAAGCACAGGCACGTACTCGGGCTAGGATCGAGGCACGGACAAATTCACAAGCGCGGTTACAGACACGTATTCTCGGAGACTGGCATGTACACATGCATGGACAAGGATTCAAACACTTGCTCGTACGGACACAAACACATGCAGGCATCAATGGAGAGGTATGTAAAGAGAGTTGTGGACACACACACATTCACACACACACATATGTGAGTACACGTACACACACACACACACACACACACACACACACACACACACACACACACACACACACACACACACATACCAGGAGGCAAACATCAGTCAAGGATCAGGTAATGAGGCTGAGGAAGGAAGGAAGGAAGGAGGGAAGATCACAAGAAACGACCATGAAGTATGCGAAGAGCTCAACACGAGACTTAAGGAAGTATTTTCAGAAGAGACAGAAAGGACGCCAGCAAACCGGGGTGGAAGGGTATACCAAGTTCTTGACGCACTACACACAACCGAGGAGGTGAAGAAGCTGCTATGTGAGCTACATACCGGCCAACATCTCTTCGTGGGTCATGAGAGAGGGAGCAGAGGCAGTGTGTGTGCCACTAACAACAGTCTTTAGTACTATCGACATAAGGCAACTACCTGAGGTATGGAAGACCAAAAAATGTAGTTCCAATCTATAAGAAAGAAACAGGAGCTGTGAATCGATCCCTGCAACTACAAATTGGTGAGTACACGCACGCACACACACACACACACACACACACACACACACACACACACACACACACAAAAACACACACACACACACACAGATAGAAAAGAAGCTGAAAGTTTGGTACACAAACGCTGACGAAATAACGAATAAACACGAGGAGTGGCATGAAAGAATCAGTGAGAAATCCCCAGACATCATAGCAGTCACAGAAACAAAACTCGCTGAGACAATAACAGATGCAATCTTCCCACCGGGATATCAGATCCTGAGAAAAGATAGGAGTAGAGGGGGAGGAGGAGTTGCACTGCTCATAAAAAACCGATGGGGATTTGAGGAAATGGAAGGCATGGACGTGATTGGAGAAAGAGACTACATAGTAGGTACAATTCAGTCTGGAGAACAAAAAGTAGTCATTGGAGTGATGTATAACCCACCACAGAACTGCAGGAGGCCAAGACAGGAGTACGAAGAAAGCAACAGGGCGATGGTGGACACACTGGCTGAGGTGGCAAGAAGAGCTCACTCGAGCAGAACAAAGTTACTGGTAATGGGCGATTTCAACCACAGGGAGATCGACTGGGAAAACCTGGAGCCACATGGGGGTCCCGAAACATGGAGAGCCAAGATGATGGATGTGGTACTTGAAAACATCATGCATCAACATGTCAGGAACACTACCAGAGAGAGAGGGGAGGATGAGCCAGCAAGACTGGATCTTGTGTTCACCCTGAGCAGTTCAGACATTGAGGACATCACTTACGAGAGGTTCCTTGGAGCTAGCGATCACGTGGTTCTGAGTTTTGATTATATAGGAGAGTTACAAGTGGAGAAGGTAACAGGAATTGAATGGGAAAAGCCAAACTACAAAAGGGAGGACTACACAGGTATGAGGAACTTCCTGCAGGAGGTTCAGTGGGACAGAGAACTGGTAGGAAAATCAGTAAACGAGATGATGGAATATGTAGCAACAAAGTGCAAGGAGGCAGAGGAAAGGTTTGTTCCCAAGGGAAACAAAAATAATAGGAAGACCAAAGCTAATCCTTGGTTTACCCGAAGGTGTAGGGAGGCAAAAACTAAGTGTACCAGAGAATGGAAAAGGTACAGGAGGCAAAGGACCCAGGAAAACAAGGAGATTAGTAAAAGAGCCAGAAACGAGTGCACACAGATAAGGAGGGAGGCCCAGCGACAGTACGAAAGCGACGTAGCATCGAAAGTCAAGTCTGACCCGAAACTGCTGTATAGCCACATTAGGAGGAAGACAACAGTCAAAGACCAGGTGATAAGGCTGAGGAAAGAAGGTGGAGAACTCACAAGAAACGATCAAGAGGTATGTGAGGAGCTCAACATGAGATTTAAGGAAGTATTTTCAGTGGAGACATTAAGGCCTCTCGGGGGACAGACCAGATGGGGACACCAGCAAGGAATATACCAACAAGTGTTGGATGACATACATACAGATGAAGAGGAGGTGAAGAAACTGCTAAGGGACATCGATATCTCAAAGGCAATGGGAATGGACATCTCCCCGTGGGTCCTTAGAGAGGGAGCGGATATGTTTTGTGTGCCACTTACCACAATCTTCAACACGTCCCTGGAAACTGGGCAAGTACCTGAGGTATAGAAGACGACAAATGTAGTTCCCATTTTTAAAAAAGGAGACAGAAAAGAGGCACTAAACTATAGACCTGTGTCACTGACGTGTATAGTATGCAAAGTTATGGAGAAGATTATCAGGAGAGTGGTGGAGCACCTGGAACGGAACAAGAGTATAAACGCCAACCAGCATGGATTCATGGAAGGAAAATCCTGTCACAAACCTTTGGAGTTTTATGATAAAGTAACAGAAGTAAGACACGAGAGAGAGGGGTGGGTTGATTGCATCTTCTTGGACTGCAAGAAGGCCTTTGACACAGTTCCTCACAAGAGATTAGTGCAGAAGCTAGAGGATCAGGCTCATATAACAAAATAGAGCGAAACACCAACGTCAAAGACCTAGGAGTGATTATGTCGGAGGATCTCACCTTCAAGGACCATAACATTGTATCAATCGCATCTGCTAGAAAAATGACAGGATGGATAATGAGAACCTTCAAAACTAGGGAGGCCAAGCCCATGATGACACTCTTCAGGTCACTTGTTCTATCTAGGCTGGAATATTGCTGCACTCTAACAGCACCTTTCAAGGCAGGTGAAATTGCCGACCTAGAAAATGTACAGAGAACTTTCACGGCGCGCATAACGGAGATAAAACACCTCAATTACTGGGAGCGCTTGAGGTTTCTAAACCTGTATTCCCTGGAACGCAGGAGGGAGAGATACATGATTATATACACCTGGAAAATCCTAGAGGGACTAGTACCAAACTTGCACACGAAAATCACTCACTACGAAAGCAAAAGACTTGGCAGACGATGCACCATCCCCCCAATGAAAAGCAGGGGTGTCACTAGCACGTTAAGAGACCATACAATAAGTGTCAGGGGCCCGAGACTGTTCAACTGCCTCCCAGCACACATAAGGGGGATTACCAACAGACCCCTGGCAGTCTTCAAGCTGGCACTGGACAAGCACCTAAAGACAGTTCCTGATCAGCCGGGCTGTGGCTCGTACGTTGGTTTGCGTGCAGCCAGCAGCAACAGCCTGGTTGATCAGGCGCTGATCCACCAGGAGGCCTGGTCACAGACCGGGCCGCGGGGGCGTTGACCCCCGAAACTCTCTCCAGGTAAACTCCAGGTCCAGGTAATAACAGGAAGGGCACTGCAATGGATCAGAGAATACCTGACAGAGAGGCAACAGCAAGTCATAGTCCGTGATGAGGTATTACAGTGGGCACCTGTGACGAGTGGGGTCCCACAGGGGTCGGTCCTAGGACCAGTGCTATTTTTGGTACATGTGAACGACATGATGGAAAGGTTAGACTTATAAGTGTCCCTGTTCGCAGACGATGTGAAGTTAATGAGGAGAATTAAGTCAGATGAGGACCGGGCAGGACTTCAAAGAGACCTGGACAGACTGGACACCTGGTCCAGCAACTGGCTTCTCGAATTTAATCCCGCCAAATGCAAAGTCATGAAGATAGGGGAAGGGCAAAGAAGACCGCAGACAGAGTATAGACTAGGTGGACAAAGACTGCAAACCTCGCTCAAGGAGAAAGATCTTGGAGTGAGTATAATACCGAGCATATCTCCGGAAGCACACATCAACCAGGTAACTGCTGCAGCATATGGGCGCCTGGCAAACCTGAGAACAGCGTTCCGATACCTTAATAAGGAATCGTTCAAGACACTGTACACCGTGTATGTCAGGCCCATACTTGGGTATATTCAGCACCTGTTTTGAACCCGCAATTGATAAAGAACGTCAAGAAACTAGAGGAAGTGAAAAGGTTTGCGATAAGGTTAGTTCCAGAGCTAAGGGTAATGTCTTATGAAGAAAGGTTAAGGGAAATCGGCCTGACGACACTAGAGGACAGGAGGGTCAGGGGAGACATGATAACGACATATAAAATATTGCGCGGAATAGACAAGGTGGACAAAGACAGGATGTTCCAGGGAGGGGACACAGAAACAAGAGGTCACAATTGGAAGTTGAAGACACAGATGAGTCAGAGAGATATTAGGAAGTATTTCTTCAGTCATAGAGTTGTCAGGCAGTGGAATAACCTAGAAAGTGATGTAGTGGAGGCGGGAACCATACATAGTTTTAAGACGAGGTATGATAAAGTTCATTAAGCGGGGAGAGAGAGGACCCAGTAGTAACCGGTGAAGAGGAGGGGCCAGGAGCTAAGACTCGACCCCTGCAACCACAAATAGGTGAGTACACACACACGCACATATAAATATTATGAATCAGACACAGACAATCTCACCAGATCAAAATGCAGTCACAAATTCACTTCGGATATTAAAGGAGAATCTTATTTTTCACTCTTTCTTTGTCTCTATCTCTTCCCTTTTCTATATTTATTCTCTCTCTCTCTCTCTGTGTTTCTTCATACTGTTACTGTTTGTTGGTCTGTGTGTGTGTGTGTGTGTGTGTGTGTGTATCTTTCTAAGTTTTTATTAGTCTCGTAAGGAACTTGTCCATTTCTGTCGACAACACTAAATCGTGACGCATACTTGAAGCTAAGAAGGAAGCGCAGATTTGAGGCATATATTTAGTGAGATTTATAATAATTGAAATTTAAACAGTAGGAAAAACATAGGTTTTCCTTTCTTCTCATGAATTAGTTTAAGCATCGTTGTATTAGCGAGGTTTGGAATCATTTCAATTACTCAGGTCGTTCAGGCTTCGTTTGTATTAATGAAATAGTTAACGCCTCATTTATATTAATGAAGGACACCCACAGTAGACCTGGGCGTTAAGACCACACTGGTGGGTCAGGCAGGGGCGTTAAGACCACACTGGTGGGTCAGGCAGGGGCGTTAAGACCACACTGGTGGGTCAGGCAGGGGCGTTAAGACCACACTGGTGGGTCAGGCAGGGGCGTTAAGACCACACTGGTGGGTCAGGCAGGGGCGTTAAGACCACACTGGTGGGTCAGGCAGGGGCGTTAAGACCACACTGGTGGGTCAGGCAGGGGCGTTAAGACCACACTGGTGGGTCAGGCAGGGGGCGTTAAGACCACACTGGTGGGTCAGGCAGGGGCGTTAAGACCACACTGGTGGGTCAGGCAGGGGCGTTAAGACCACACTGGTGGGTCAGGCAGGGGCGTTAAGACCACACTGGTGGGTCAGGCAGGGGGCGTTAAGACCACACTGGTGGGTCAGGCAGGGGCGTTAAGACCACACTGGTGGGTCAGGCAGGGGGGCGTTAAGACCACACTGGTGGGTCAGGCAGGGGCGTTAAGACCACACTGGTGGGTCAGGCAGGGGGCGTTAAGACCACACTGGTGGGTCAGGCAGGGGCGTTAAGACCACACTGGTGGGTCAGGCAGGGGGCGTTAAGACCACACTGGTGGGTCAGGCAGGGGCGTTAAGACCACACTGGTGGGTCAGGCAGGGGCGTTAAGACCACACTGGTGGGTCAGGCAGGGGCGTTAAGACCACACTGGTGGGTCAGGCAGGGGCGTTAAGACCACACTGGTGGGTCAGGCAGGGGCGTTAAGACCACACTGGTGGGTCAGGCAGGGGCGTTAAGACCACACTGGTGGGTCAGGCAGGGGGCGTTAAGACCACACTGGTGGGTCAGGCAGGGGCGTTAAGACCACACTGGTGGGTCAGGCAGGGGCGTTAAGACCACACTGGTGGGTCAGGCAGGGGGAGTTAAGACCACACTGGTGGGTCAGGCAGGGGCGTTAAGACCACACTGGTGGGTCAGGCAGGGGCGTTAAGACCACACTGGTGGGTCAGGCAGGGGCGTTAAGACCACACTGGTGGGTCAGGCAGGGGCGTTAAGACCACACTGGTGGGTCAGGCAGGGGCGTTAAGACCACACTGGTGGGTCAGGCAGGGGCGTTAAGACCACACTGGTGGGTCAGGCAGGGGCGTTAAGACCACACTGGTGGGTCAGGCAGGGGCATTAAGACCACACTGGTGGGTCAGGCAGGGGCGTTAAGACCACACTGGTGGGTCAGGCAGGGGCGTTAAGACCACACTGGTGGGTCAGGCAGGGGCGTTAAGACCACACTGGTGGGTCAGGCAGGGGCGTTAAGACCACACTGGTGGGTCAGGCAGGGGCGTTAAGACCACACTGGTGGGTCAGGCAGGGGCGTTAAGACCACACTGGTGGGTCAGGCAGGGGCGTTAAGACCACACTGGTGGGTCAGGCAGGGGGCGTTAAGACCACACTGGTGGGTCAGGCAGGGGCGTTAAGACCACACTGGTGGGTCAGGCAGGGGCGTTAAGACCACACTGGTGGGTCAGGCAGGGGCGTTAAGACCACACTGGTGGGTCAGGCAGGGGCGTTAAGACCACACTGGTGGGTCAGGCAGGGGCGTTAAGACCACACTGGTGGGTCAGGCAGGGGCGTTAAGACCACACTGGTGGGTCAGGCAGGGGGAGTTAAGACCACACTGGTGGGTCAGACAGGGGCGTTAAGACCACACTGGTGGGTCAGGCAGGGGGCGTTAAGACCACACTGGTGGGTCAGGCAGGGGCGTTAAGAACACACTGGTGGGTCAGGCAGGGGCGTTAAGACCACACTGGTGGGTCAGGCAGGGGCGTTAAGACCTCACTGGTGGGTCAGGCAGGGGTGTTAAGACCACACTGGTGGGTCAGGCAGGGGCGTTAAGACCACACTGGTGGGTCAGGCAGGGGCGTTAAGACCACACTGGTGGGTCAGGCAGGGGCGTTAAGACCACACTGGTGGGTCAGGCAGGGGGCGTTAAGACCGCATTGGTGGGTCAGGCAGGGGCGTTAAGACCACACTGGTGGGTCAGGCAGGGGCGTTAAGACCACACTGGTGGGTCAGGCAGGGGCGTTAAGACCACACTGGTGGGTCAGGCAGGGGCGTTAAGACCACACTGGTGGGTCAGGCAGGGGCGTTAAGACCACACTGGTGGGTCAGGCAGGGGCGTTAAGACCACACTGGTGGGTCAGGCAGGGGGGGCGTTAAGACCACACTGGTGGGTCAGGCAGGGGCGTTAAGACCACACTGGTGGGTCAGGCAGGGGCGTTAAGACCGCACTGGTGGGTCAGGCAGGGGGCGTTAAGACCACACTGGTGGGTCAGGCAGGGGCGTTAAGACCACACTGGTGGGTCAGGCAGGGGGCGTTAAGACCACACTGGTGGGTCAGTCAGGCAGGGGCGTTAAGACCACACTGGTGGGTCAGGCAGGGGGCGTTAAGACCACACTGGTGGGTCAGGCAGGGGCGTTAAGACCACACTGGTGGGTCAGGCAGGGGCGTTAAGACCACACTGGTGGGTCAGGCAGGGGCGTTAAGACCACACTGGTGGGTCAGGCAGGGGCGTTAAGACCACACTGGTGGGTCAGGCAGGGGCGTTAAGACCACACTGGTGGGTCAGGCAGGGGCGTTAAGACCACACTGGTGGGTCAGGCAGGGGCGTTAAGACCGCACTGGTGGGTCAGGCAGGGGGCGTTAAGACCACACTGGTGGGTCAGGCAGGGGCGTTAAGACCACACTGGTGGGTCAGGCAGGGGCGTTAAGACCGCACTGGTGGGTCAGGCAGGGGCGTTAAGACCGCGCTGGTGGGTCAGGCCGGGGCGTTAAGACCACACTGGTGGGTCAGGCAGGGGCGTTAAGACCGCACTGGTGGGTCAGGCAGGGGGCGTTAAGACCACACTGGTGGGTCAGGCAGGGGGCGTTAAGACCGCACTGGTGGGTCAGGCAGGGGCGTTAAGACCACACTGGTGGGTCAGGCAGGGGCGTTAAGACCACACTGGTGGGTCAGGCAGGGGCGTTAAGACCACACTGGTGGGTCAGGCAGGGGGAGTTAAGACCACACTGGTGGGTCAGGCAGAGGGCGTTAAGACCGCACTGGTGGGTCAGGCAGGGGCGTTAAGACCGCACTGGTGGGTCAGGCAGGGGCGTTAAGACCGCACTGGTGGGTCAGGCAGGGGCGTTAAGACCGCACTGGTGGGTCAGGCAGGGGCGTTAAGACCACACTGGTGGGTCAGGCAGGGGCGTTAAGACCGCACTGGTGGGTCAGGCAGGGGGCGTTAAGACCACACTGGTGGGTCAGGCAGGGGCGTTAAGACCACACTGGTGGGTCAGGCAGGGGGCGTTAAGACCACACTGGTGGGTCAGGCAGTGGCGTTAAGACCGCACTGGTGGGTCAGGCAGGGGGAGTTAAGACCACACTGGTGGGTCAGGCAGGGGCGTTAAGACCACACTGGTGGGTCAGGCAGGGGGCGTTAAGACCACACTGGTGGGTCAGGCAGGGGCGTTAAGACCACACTGGTGGGTCAGGCAGGGGGCGTTAAGACCACACTGGTGGGTCAGGCAGGGGCGTTAAGACCACACTGGTGGGTCAGGCAGGGGCGTTAAGACCACACTGGTGGGTCAGGCAGGGGTGTTAAGACCACACTGGTGGGTCAGGCAGGGGCGTTAAGACCACACTGGTGGGTCAGGCAGAGGCGTTAAGACCACACTGGTGGGTCAGGCAGAGGCGTTAAGACCGCACTGGTGGGTCAGGCAGGGGGAGTTAAGACCACACTGGTGGGTCAGGCAGGGGCGTTAAGACCACACTGGTGGGTCAGGCAGGGGCGTTAAGACCGCACTGGTGGGTCAGGCAGGGGCGTTAAGACCGCACTGGTGGGTCAGGCAGGGGCGTTAAGACCACACTGGTGGGTCAGGCAAGGTTGCTTACGAGACAGTAAATTTCCAAACAGAGGAAACATTGTGGAAAAAGACACTTATGTACAGTTCAGGACATTTATTAAAGGAAACGTTTCGCCACGGGTGGCTTCTTCAGTCCTAATACAGAGAAAACTAAGAAAACACACATATATATAGTGGTGGGAGTCAGGTGAGGTGAAGCGTGGGTAGAGGTGGTAATAGTAGTAGTAGTAGTAATGGAACTAAGGAGGTGAGGTTAGAGAGGGACCTGCTGGCATCAAGTAACACCAGTTCCCAGGATGGGTAATATCCTCTTGCTTAGTAATTTTGAAATACTGTAACTACCGGATTTTTGCTTTATAGTGTTACTGACAGAAATTAGTGCAGCTTCAATGCATTTTCTCCGTCTTAAGTCGTCTTCTTTAATAACTAGTTTAGCTTCATTGAATTTCATGAGGTGTCCAACATCGTCTCTATGTTGAACACATGCGTTTTTGCGGTCATCATTTCTGCAAGCATTTTTGTGTTCTGCTATTCTAAT
>NC_091301.1:18967377-18982746 GCF_038502225.1 Cherax quadricarinatus | reverse complement strand
GATTTTTGGGTGATCTTGGTGATTAGTGTTGATAGATGACGGTAAACATGATATGGAATTGGTGATCGTGATTTTTGTGTGAATAATTATAAAAATGTGTGTTTTCTGTGATCTTGGTGTTGGGGATCATAAAATCTGGTAATCGTCTTGGATATAGTGTTCTTAGATAATGTAGGGTACAACAGGTTGAAACAAGGGGGGTTAGGTGTGATGTTACCAACCACCAAGTAACACAATGGGAGTGTGACGTCACTGGAGGTGAGCTCGTCGGTCCTGTGAGGTGAGACATCGTGTGTTGGTGGTAGTGAGGTGAGTGCGCTTAGATATTGTCAAATATGATTTTTTTTTTTGTGTGTGTGTGAAATGTTTATAAAAATGATTGTTTTCTGTGATATTAGTGATTTTGAGGTAAGTGAACATGGGTGATTGTAGTTGGTGATTGTCCTGTATTATGTGTGTGTACAAGATTTTTTTTCAGTTGATGGTGATCATGTACTAAGTGTTTGCGTATTAGGTTTGTGTTCATGCTTTTTTTTTTTTATGCGCCAAATGGGGAGGGAGTTCTTGGTTATAGTGATTTGAGGGGATTTCTATAAAAAGGATGTTAGATGGTGATGTTAAACTTAGTTTCTGGTGATTTTGACGGTGATTGGTAGTATTCAGTGGTGATTTGGTAGTAATCAGTAGTGTTTTTTGGGAGTATTCGGAGGTGTTTGATGGTGTTTTTTTTGAAGGTGTTCAAATGATGTGCAGAGCATTTTTTGAAGAAGATCAGTGGTGTTCAGAGTTGGTTCAAAGTTAGTCAGTGTGTTAGATATGGTAATGTCTCATGTCATAAGTGTATGAGTTAGTTTTTTTTGTGCTAATGTTGTAAAGTCTGGAGAAATGAGGGAGGAGTTTGGGGGGATGAGATTTAATTTAATGAAATGTGTAAGTGTAGATAAATTAGAGCTGTCAAATCTTATTTGGGAGTAATCAAAATGATATTTTGGAAGTGCTTCAGTGTTGTTTGGAAATGTTCAAAAGTGTTTATGTGAGTACTCAAATGCTTTATGAGAGTGTTCGAAGTAATCTTGGGGTTGTTCTGTAGTGAGATGATAAAGGTTGTGGATGAGAGATATTGAGAAAAGGGGGTCTCAAATGATGTATGAGAGTGTTTTGAAGGTGTTCAAAGTAAAGTGAGTAGGTTAGGATAAGTTAGGTTAGGTTATTTTAGGTTAGGTTAGGTTAGGTTAGGTTAGGATAAGTTAGGTTAGGTTAGGATAAGTTAGGTTAGGTTAGATTAGATTAGGATAAGTTAGGTTAGGTTCGTTATTTTAGGTTAGGTTAGGATAGGTTAGGTTAGGATAAGTTAGGTTAGGTTAGCTTAGGATAAGTTAGGTTAGGTTAGGTTAGGTTAGGTTAGGATAGGTTAGGTTAGGTTAGGACAGGTTAGGATAGGTTAGGTTAGGTTAGGTTAGGTTCGGTAGGTTAGGTAAGGTTAGGTTAGGTTAAGTTAGTAGTATTCGAGGTGTTTGATGGAGTTAGGTTAGGTTAGGATAGGTTAGGTTAGGTTAGGATAGAGGTGTTTGATGGAGTTAGGTTGGGTTAGGTTAGGTTAGGTTAGGTTAGGATAGAGGTGATTGATGGAGTTAGGTTAGGTTCGGTTAGGTGAGGTTAGGAATTAGGTTAGGTTAGGTTAGGTTAGGTTAGGATAGACAGTTGGTCTGGAAAGAGATGATTTTCTACCTTGGATGTTACCCGCATTTCATGGCGTCTGTCTGTCCTGAGTTGACGCAGGTGTTCATGATTATCTTAAATCTACCTTGGGTGTGAACCGCATTACCCAGTGGTGTTGGGGGGAAGGGGTGACCCACAATGAGTCTCTCAGAGCGAGGAAAGTGTTTCTATTCGGAAATCGAGTAAATATTTCTACCATTGAGTGTGTTTACCAACAAGAAAATAATGTTCGATTTTACGATAAAGTTTTCAAAACTAATTTGGAAATATCCAAAAAATGGAGTCGTTCAAAGTAATTCTGGAGTACTCTAATGTATTTTGGAAGTGTTCCAATATATTTTAGGTTAGGTTAGGATAGGTTCGGCTAGGTTAGGTTGGGTTAGGTTAAGATAGGTTAGGTAAGGTTAGGTTAGGTTAGGTTAGGTTAGTTAAGTTAGGAACGGTTAGGATAGGTTCGGCTAGGTTAGGTTAGGTTAAGATAGGTTAGGTTAGGTTAGGATAAGTTAGGTTAGGGTAGGTTAGGTTAGGTTAGGTTAGGTTAGGTTAAGTTGGGTTAGGCTAGGTTAGGTTAGGTTAGGTTGGGTTAGGTTAAGTTAGGTTAGGTTAGGCTAGGTTAGGTTATGTTAGGTAAGGTTAGGTTAGGGTAGGTTCGGTTAGGTTAGGTTAGGTTAGGTTAAGTTAGGTTAGGTAGGTTAGGTTAGGTTAGGATAAGTTAGGTAAGGTTAGGTTAGGTTAGGTTAGGCTAGGTTAGGATAAGTTAGGTTAGGTTAGGTTAGGTTAGGTTAGGTTAGGTTAGGATAAGTTAGGTTAGGTTAGGCTAGGTTAGGGTGTGTGTGTGTGTGTGTCTGTGTGTGTGTGTGGGATGTGGGATGTGGGTGTTGTGGGATGTGGGTGTTGTTGTCGAACTAGAGATACCGAAAAGACGTTATAAGTGGGTTGTTGATGTGACTTTTTCTGATGTACTGTGTCCCCTTATTAACTTTAATGAACTAAAAGGGTTAAAACGAGAAAAAAAAATGGGAGGTGTGGGTGTTGTGACTTTCTGATGAAATTAGATACATAAGAACATAAGAACATAAGAAAGGAGGAACACTGCAGGAGGCCTGCTGGCCCATACTAGGCAGGTCCTTTACAATTCATCCCACTAACAAAACATTTACCCAACCCAATTTTCAATGCTACCCAAGAAATAAGCTCTGATGTGAAAGTCCCACTCAAATCCAACCCTTCCCACTCATGTACTTATCCAACCTAGATTTGAAACAACCCAAAGTCCTAGCCTCAATAACCCAACTAGGTAGACTGTTCCACTCATCAACTACCCTATTTCCAAACCAATACTTTCCTATGTCCTTTCTAAATCTAAACTTATCTAATTTAAATCCATTACTGCGGGTTCTCTCTTGGAGAGACATCCTCAAGACCTTATTAATATCCCCTTTATTAATACCTATCTTCCACTTATACACTTCGATCAGGTCTCCCCTCATTCTTCGTCTAACAAGTGAATGTAACTTAAGAGTCTTCAATCTTTCTTCATAAGGAAGATTTCTGATGCTATGTATTAATTTAGTCATCCTACGCTGAATGTTTTCTAACGAATTTATGTCCATTTTGTAATACGGAGACCAGAACTGAGCTGCATAATCAAGGTGAGGCCTTACTAATGATGTATAAAGCTGCAGTATGACCTCTGGACTTCTGTTGCTTACACTTCTTGATATAAATCCCAGTAATCTATTTGCCTTATTACGTACGCTTAGGCATTGCTGTCTTGGTTTAAGGTTGCTGCTCACCATAACCCCCAAGTCCTTTTCGCAATCTGTATGGCTAAGTTCTACATCATTTAATTTATAAGTACTAGGGTTATGGGCACTCCCAAGCTTCAGAACCTTGCACTTATCTACATTGAACTGCATCTGCCACTTTTCTGACCAAGAATAGAGTTTGTTTAAATCCTCCTGAAGTTCCCTAACATCTACGTTTGAATCAATTATCCTACCTATCTTTGTGTCATCGGCGAATTTGCTCATATCACTAGTAATTCCCTCATCAAGATCATTGATATATATTATAAACAACAACGGGCCCAAGACTGATCCCTGTGGAACGCCACTTGTTACAGATCCCCACTCGGATTTAACCCCATTTATGGACACTCTCTGCTTCCTGTCAGTGAGCCATGACTCGATCCACGAGAGCACTTTTCCCCCAATGCCATGGGCTGCCACTTTCTTTAACAGTCTATGGTGCGGAACTCTATCAAAAGCCTTACTAAAATCTAAGTAAATAATATCAAATTCTTTATTGTGGTCAACAGCCTCAAAAGCTTTACTGAAGAAAGTTAATAAATTAGTTAGACAAGACCGGCCTCTTGTGAATCCATGCTGAGTATCATTAATCAAGCTATGCTTATCGAGATGGCTTCTTATAATCTCAGCTATAATTGACTCTAGTAATTTGCCTACAATTGAGGTCAGGCTTATTGGGCGGTAATTTGACGGTAACGACTTGTCCCCTGTTTTAAAAATAGGAGTTACATTAGCCATCTTCCACATATCAGACACTACACCTGTTTGAAGAGATAAATTAAAAATATTAGTTAATGGTTCACAGAGTTCCATTTTGCATTCCTTAAGAACCCTTGAAAAAACCTCATCAGGACCCGGCGACTTATTTTGCTTCAGTCTGTCTATCTGCCTCACAACCATCTCACTAGTGACTGTGATGTTACATAATTTATCTTCTTCTAGCCCACTGTAAAAATTAATTACTGGAATATTGTTAGTGTCTTCCTGTGTAAAAACTGAGAGAAAATAATTATTTAAAATCAAGCACATTTCATTCTCATTGTCAGTAAGGTGCCCATAGTTATTTTTAAGGGGACCTATCTTATCTCTAACTTTTGTTCTATAGACCTGGAAAAAACTTTTTGGGTTAGTTTTAGAATCCCTAGCAACTTTAATTTCATAGTCCCTTTTAGCTTTTCTTATCCCCTTTTTAATGTCCCTCTTAATGTCAATATACTGATTCATAAGATGACCCTCACCTCTTTTGATACGCCTATAAATTCCTTTCTTATGCCCTAGTAGATATTTGAGCCTATTATTCATCCATTTTGGGTCATTTCTATTTGATCTAATTTCTTTATATGGGATAAACGCTCTTTGAGCAGCATGTATAGTGTTCAGAAAACTGTCATATTGATAGCTCTCTTCGTTACCCCAGTCAACAGATGATAAGTGTTCTTTAAGCCCATCGTAATCTGCTAAGCGAAAATCTGGGACTGTTACTGAGTTATCGCTACTATCGTACTTCCATTCAATGCTAAATGTAATTGATTTGTGGTCGCTAGCACCCAGTTCCTCTGAAATTTCTAAATTATTAACAAGGGATTCATTGTTTGCCATAACTAAGTCAAGCAGGTTATTTCCCCTTGTAGGTTCTGTCACAAACTGCTTCAAAAAACAATCCTGAAATACTTCTAAGAAGTCGTACGATTCTAAATTCCCAGTCAAGAAATTCCAATCAACATGACTAAAGTTAAAGTCTCCTAGAATTACTACATTATCGTGCCTTGTGGCCTTAACAATTTCCTCCCATAGTAGTTTCCCTTGGTCCCTATCTAAGTTAGGGGGACGGTATATCACTCCTAAAATCAGTTTTTCATGCCCCTCTGAAAATTCTATCCAAACAGACTCTGTATGTGTTACTTCAGACTTAATACCCGTTTTTATGCAACAGTTCAAGCGATCTCGGACGTACAATGCCACCCCACCCCCCCCTCCCAATACTTCTATCTTCTTGGAACAATTTAAAACCCTGAATATGACATTCCGCAGGCATGTCCCGACTTTTTGAATTAAACCACGTCTCAGTTAAGGCAAATACATCAATGTTACCTACACTAGCAACTAATCTCAACTCGTCCATCTTATTCCTAGCACTACGGCAATTAGCATAATAAACATTGAAAGACTCTCCTTTCTCTTTACCCTTCCTGCTCATTTCTATTTTTCTACTAAACCTATTACCGTCTTTATCACCCAAGGTCCCTGGCTTTTCAATATCTATCTCGTTCTTATTATTACTAGTTCCCCTAGAACTCGTAATATTACTACACTGGGACTTCACTGTTTTCCTGCCAAAACCCATACCACTAACTATTCCTAGTTTAAAGTCCTAACTGCTCCCTCCACTGCAGTTGCCAGTGCTCCCACCCCACACCTAGATAAGTGAACCCCATCCCTAGCATACATGTCATTTCTGCCATAGAAGAGGTCCCAGTTGTCAATGAATGTTACCGCATTTTCCTTACAGTATTTGTCCAGCCAGCAATTGACACCAATTGCCCTGGACAACCATTCACTTCCAACTCCCCTCCTTGGCAAAATACCACAATTGTGGGTGTTGTGGGTTGTGGGTGTTGTGGGATGTGGGTGTTGATCTTAGTTTATGGTGATTTTGGTGGTGTTTTGAGTGTATTCAGTGGTGTTTTAGTATTCAGTGGTGTATTTGGGAGTACTCAAATGGTGTTTTTGGAAGTGTTTCAGTGTTGTTTGGAAATGTTCAAAGGTGTTCAAAGGTGTTTTGAGTGTTCAAATGTTTTTTTTGAAGGTGATCACGGGTGTTCAAGGGTGTTTTGAAGGTGTTCAAAGGTGTTTTGAGGTTATTCAAAGGTGTTTTGAGTGTGTTCAAGGGTGTTTTGAGTGTGTTCAAGGGTGTTTTGAATGTGTTCAAGGGTGTTTTGAATGTGTTCAAAGGTGTTTTGAAGGTGTTCAAAGGTGTTTTGAAGGTGTTGAAGGGTGTTTTGAGTGTGTTCAAGGGTGTTTGAAGGTGTTGAAGGGTGTTTTGATTGAATTCAGCGGTGTTTTAGTAGTAATCAGTGGTGTAATTGGGAGTACTCAAATAGTGTTTTGGAAATGTTCAAAGGTGTTCAAAGGTGTTTTGAAGGTGTTGAAGGGTGTTTTGATTGAATTCAGCGGTGTTTTAGTAGTATTCAGTGGTGTAATTGGGAGTACTCAAATTGTGTTTTTTGGAAGTGTTCAAAGGTGTTTTTGAGTGTGTTCAAATGTTGTTTTTTTGAAGGTGATCAAGGGTGTTCAAGGGTGTTTTGAAGGTGTTCAAATGTGTTTTGAGGTTATTCAAAGGTGTTTTGAGTGTGTTCAAATGATTATGAGAGTGTTTTGAAGGTGTTTTTGAAGGTGTACAAATGATTATGAGAGTACTTATGAAGGTGTTCAAATGATGTGCAAGAGTACTTATGAAGGTGTTCTGGGAGTATTCAGAGGTGATTTTGGGGGTGTTCGAATGATGTTTTGGAGTATTTCAGTGTTGTTTGGAAATGTATAAAGGTATTTTTGTGAGAATTCAAATGATTTAAGAGAGTGTTTTGAAGGTGTTCAAAGTGAGGTGTGTGTGCGTATTAACTTCGTAATATGTAAAATTGTGACTAGTGAATTTATCGAAAAGTGGTTATAAGTGTTGTGGTGACTTTCTGATGTACTGTATCCCCTTATTAACTTTAATGAACTAAAAGGGTTAAAACGAGAAAAATTGGGGGTTATGAGTGAAAATTGTGAGGTGTTGGTTGGAGTGTGAGGGTTCGGGAGGGTGGGGAGGAGGTTATTTCGTGGGGGAGTGACCTGAGATGAAATAGTTAAAACGAGAAAAATGTCTAGACTTGTGTTGTAAAGAAATTGTTGGATTGTTGTGGGTATTAACGAAACAAAAATGTGAAATTATTTGGATTAACCTGGGTTAAGAGTGAAAATGTTTTCCCTATGATGTAGGTACTATATCCCCTTATTAACTTTAATGAACTAAAAGGGTCGTCATGATTCAGCCTGTGTGTGTGTGTGGGGTCATCGCGTGACGTCACTGACCGTCGAGTAAACACATTAATGAGAGGAATACTGACGTCACACTTGTTTAGACCTGTAGTAAGAGAGAGCACCATGCCCCATAGGAGGAGTTCATTTGAATGCTTACCCCCAGAGGGGGGAATCCAAAAAACCTTGATCCAAGGAGATGGAGTCTTGGTATTATCAAGAAATTTTGGGGTGGGAGTGAAAGTGAGAGGGGTAATCCAAAAATTTGATCCAAGGAGATGGAGACTTTGATTTCGAGAAAAACTTGATCCGAGGAGATCATAAGAATTTCGAAACCCCTATAGGGGGGAATCCAAAACTTGTATTATCGAGAAATTTTGGGGTTGGGGGGGGTGAAAGTGGGAGGGGGGGAACCTTAAAAATTTGATCCAAGGAGATGGAGAATTTCGAAAACCCCCATAGGGGGGAATGCAAAAACTTGTAATATTGAGAAATTTTTGGGGTTGGGGGGGTGGAAGGAGGGACAATCCAAAAACCTTGATCCAAGGAGATGGAGAATTTCGAAAACCCATAGGGGGGATCCAAAAAAATTGATCCGAGGAGATCATAAGAATTTCGAAAAAACCCCAGAGGGGGGAATCCAAAAAACTTGGTATTATCGAGAAAAATTTGAGGTGGGGGGTGGGTGAAAGTGGGAGGGGTAATCCAAAAATTTGATCCAAGGTGATGGAGAATTTCGAAAACCCCACAGGGGGGAATCCAAAAAACTTGATCCGAGGAGATGGAGAGCACAAGAAAATTAAATTAAAAAAAAATTCGAAAAAAATCGGAAAAAAATTCGAGGCGCGGGGGCGATCCGGACGACGCTGCAGAAGGCGCAGCAGAAGGCGTGGGCGGGGGGTCGCAAAGGGCGCGGGCGGGCGCGCGGGCGGGCGCGCGCGGGGGTCGCGAAGGGCGCGGGCGGGCGCGCGGGCGGGCGCGCGCGGGGGTCGCGAAGGGCGCGGGCGGGGCGCGCGGGCGGGCGCGCGGGCGCGGCGCGAAGGGGGCGTCGCGAAGGGGGGGGTCGTGGGCGGGGGTATTGGTTGGGGGGTCAAGGGTGAGGTAGTCTCGAGGGCGAGGTCATGGTCAAAACCGGAAGTAACACCTAGGTGTGAAAAGGTGACCCTCCAGCTGCTGGTCCTAGACCGGATACACCGCTCAGTGGAAGGCCCTAAACCGGATACACCGCTCAGTGGAAGGCCTTAAACCGGATACACAGCTCAGTGGAAGGCCCCTAAACCGGATACACCGCTCAGTGGAAAAATCGACTACTTATATATATATATATATATATATATATATATATATATATATATATATATATATATATATATATATATATATATATATATATATATATACATACACAAACACTGATCTCTGGCTGAAGGAGACTCGAAAACCTACGAACCTTGGAACAAGGTACGCAGTGCTATACCAATCTCACCACACTGGACCATACCTTGGCATCCAGCTTGCGCTAGACGTTTTGATCCAAGGCAGCCAGCTTTCAGGGAGAAGGCTTACAGCTTTTCATCTCATCCCCTGCATGCATCAGTCTTACTAGAGATTTTAACAATGCAAGGAATTAGCAAGAGCAGGCGAAATATACACAAACACTGATATTTCTCCTGCTCTTGCGAATTCCTTGCATTATATATATATATATATATATATATATATATATATATATATATATATATATATATATATATATATATATATATATATATACAGGTAAAGAACATTTAACCCCACAGGACACTGATGTGTATAAAGCCGCCGTCATTTTCGCAGGGCTCAGGGGGGGGGGGATTTCACCGGTATAAGGCCACAACACTTAAAACAAATACTCAGTAATGTTTCAGAGAGGTTTTTGTCTGAACTCACCAAATTTTCCAATGTGTGCCTGGCTGGCAGTGTCCCAGAGGCCATTAGGTTACTCTGCCTTGGTGCATCACTATATGCTCTCCGGAAAAAGGACGGAGGAATCAAGCCCATTGCAGTAGGCAACACCCTTCGGCGTCTTGTTGCCAAGGCTGCAGTGAGAATTAAGTCATGAGACTGCCGCAGTGTTGAAACCAACTCAGCTCGGTTTTGGTGTTCGACAAGGCTGTGAAGCAGCGGCCCATGCAGCACTGGTATACATCAATAATAAGTTAGATGAAAAAGCCTTGATCAAATTGGGCTTTGCCAACGTATTTAACCTAAAAGGGATGCTACTTTCCTCGCAGTTTCTAGACAATTCCCTTCCCTCTATCCTTTCATACAATCGTGTTATAGTGAAACTTCTGAACTACTGTTTGGGGACCATGAAATTGACCCGTGGGGGTGTGTGCAACAGGGATTTCCTCTCGCCCATTTTCTGTCTGGTCATAAAGTAGTCACACAAACACTGTTCAATGAACTCAGTGTCTGGTTCTTGGATGATGGTACCCTGGTTTGCACTACAGAATCTCTCCCAGAGGACATCAGGAAAATAAAGGACATTTTAACCTGGGCCTGTCTTTAAACCCACCAAATGCGAAATAGTTTCTACTAATCGACAGATCATTGAGGATAGTAGTCCTGTTTTGCGAGGAGCACGAGCCATAGATCCAGCCAACAGAGCACTCCTTGGCTCTCCTCTCGGGTTTAGTGCTATTGGTCTGATTCTAGAAAAAAATCTCAGACCTCAGGGCGATGGAAAGCAGAATGAAAAACAATGGTACACCAGATGACTGTCCTTTCCAAAACTTATCTACTTCTTGAGATGCTCTCCAACCTTCGGCAGTTCGAAACTCAAGGAATACGACTCCCTCCGATAGACCATGCTAGAGTGCACTGAATCGTTCCCTTGAAGATGGACAGTGGTTGCAAGATTCACTTCAAGTCAGGCTTGGGAGGGCTGGGAGTACGCAAATCCTCCCAGATTGCCCTACCAGTTTTCTTATCCTCCTCCATGGCATCAGCCGAGTTAATAAAACAAATTCTTCCGGGCAACCCTGGTGACCCAGCAGGAACACAGGATCCTAGCTGCACCAGTGCCATTGCCGAATGGGAGACACTCGCTGCTCCAGCACCAAAACCCAGTGCAGCACTGGCCCACAGACAGTCCAGTTGGGATGGCCCCATCGCTGAAAAGATGCATGACTACAAGCTCAGGTCTGCGGCATCAAACAGGGAGGTTGCTCATCTCTGAGCTTTGAGTGCACATCACTTTAGGGATTTCCTCCGAACAGTTCCCATTTCGGCAATGGGAACACGCCTTGACCCACAGACCCTCCGTATTGCAGTGGCTCTTCGCCTTGCTGCCCCAAATCACACGGAATATACCTTCATTTCCATAAAATGAGTTGTACATAAAATGTTTAGCTGTGAAGCTTACAGGGACGCTGATCACGGCCACAGAACAGCTGAATTAGATCGACATCAAGACCTAAGACCTGGCACAGGTTTTAGGAATAAGACCCGTGCCAGGACGTGGTCCTTACGAGTCAACCAAACCTGTATTGTTTGTAACGACTTAAAGCTCCTGGAAAGCAAAACGTTGCCACAGTAAAATGTCACATTAGTTGTAGTTGTATCCTTGTACCTAACATATTGTCGATAATTCTACCAACATTGTTACAATTCTACAATTCAACGAAATATTATGGAATTGTCTCTTATAAGTATGATAAACAAATCATTTAAAATTTATGTCCTCGACAATTTTATGGTCCAAAATATTGTCCATAATATTAAAGGTAAAAATATTTTTCACAAAAATAAAGTGTTCTTTGTCAGGCTAACAATTTAACTTGATGTGTGGGTTAGGTTTGTGTCAGGTGTTGTTACCTTCTTTGAGTGAGGTACAGCGCTAAATAAATTAATAAATTGTTAGCCTGACAAGGAACACTATTTTTTGTGAAAAATATTTTTTACCTTTAATATTATGGACAATGTTCTGGACTATAAAACTGTCTGATAAGCAACTGTATTTATTTCACGGGTCAACAGTAAAATTAAATTTACAGTTGTGTCGGTTGCATTTCGGAGTGTTCCACCATTAATTGGAAAGTTTGCATAAATATTAATGTTGGCCTAATTTGATATTCAGAATACAAATGATAATCATTTATCTGAAATGTATATCGTGTTGCATTTTGTTAGAATTTTATTTAAGTGAATTGTGGAAATTTCACCTTATTAGGTTTATAATGCATTTGAATTTGACTTTAACCTAGATTTTTACCTTTTTCATTTTGAATCTTTATTCTTTTGTTTCATTTCCATCAGCAATTACATAATGTCTGCATATATTTTATTTATAGGAGAGTCCTAAATATATTTACAATTTATAATAATATAAATGACCGGGCACATGAGTAGGTAATGACCGAGAAAGAACCATTCTCGAGGTGAGGAGGGGTGGGGGTGGGGGTGGGGGTGGGGGTGGGGGGGGGGTTTAATATGCAGCATCTTCAAGAAGCTTTCAATGGCTTTCCTGATCTGTCTTACTGGTGTTGTAAAAATCGTTGGGCACGCGCTCGAGGATGAGCTGGACACTGCCCCCTAGATAAGTGGTTAATCTTTCTGATCACAATCGAAGTGACCCGGGTTCGAGCTCTGGATGATACGAGACTTTAGAGAAAGTTTTCTGCCCATGTTCACCTAACTGGAAATACTTAAGAATCATTCCGCTGTTCTGGGTTGCATCCTTGGAGAGAAGTTCAATGGAATTGAGCGAAAGTAAACCGCATGATTGTACTTGGTTTAACCAGAATATTAGCCCTCCAGAGTTAACCCAAAGAAAATATTTGTCAGTAAAACTCAAACGTGATAATTTGTTATGTTTAATTAAGGTCTGACCACTGGATGAGGGTCATGGAGGCCTCGGGTTTCCCTGTACAACAACATGAAGAATATTTCAAATTATAACCTTTACTAAACAAACACATCATACATATATTAATCACTTAACATTTCTGGCCTCAACATTTCTTTCTTCGGTTCAACTTTTCTCCCAACAAATTTTTTCCACTTTCACTTCTCTTGACATATGTACAGACATCCATCTTACTTTCCATTATCTTCCTTGTTTAACTATTACTAAGCAATAATCAGGCATTAATCACTCTTCTAAAAGCAAGCGCCTCTAAATCACTACTAGAAAAACATTTTATCTACTTGCAAACTCCTCATTACGTGCACTTTAAGGCTGTAAAATCTAAGACTAATTGAACTGATCCAGTCTACATCAGAGGACAGAAGAACAAGATGTGCTAACACAATATACTCAGAGAAATTAATATGATGAACACGGATAGATTATTCGAGAGGCAGGAAAAAGGGATAAGAGAATAGAGATGTAATGTGGAGTACTATGTGCATACTCAACTGACTCTTAATTAGTGTCAGTCTATTCACCGAGAGCCCACCAGGCTCTGCAAACGCTTTATCAAGCAAATCGTGCACACCTCGTTTGCAGGTATCTGTCAAAAACACACAAGGAGTATGTATGCTGCCCTTGATGATACCAGGTTTCGAGTTAATTACCAGGCTGAAAGTTTTAGCATAATTGGTCACGGAATGAAGCTTGGGTAGGCACGAGGATTGGTACACAGCGCTTAGAAACTGACACTATCAGCCCTAGAGATTATTCACCTCACCTACCCTATACCAAGTATATATCAATCATGACCCTATCTGCCTTGCACAAGATTTTGGATTGCACCCTACGTGATGAACAAGGTATGGATAGAACTTTTTCATGGCCCCTCAGGTGCATTAATTCTACCTGGAGGTTCGTTGTTCTTGGACTCGCAAAGATTAGGGTAGGAAGCTAAATGCTGAGCAGTGGCCATATCTGAATGTAGTAAATCTTTATATCTGACGCACACTCCGCACAACCAACGCGCCGGCAATATCCTGTAAGTCACAGTCCACTTTCAAGAGTGTTTTTCCCGGCTTAAGTCTGGAAATTCAACACATAACACTTGAATTGTCTCGGTACTTTCACGCATGAAACTGAATAGACATTTGGAGAACACTTCAAATTAGAGGCACCGGTGAATTTTAATGTGGTTCCCTGGTGATCAGGTCATGGAAGTCATTGTGAATTGTAATGTTTACAGCAGATATGTAGAATGACGCCCCAGGCATTCAAAGGGCGATGTTGGCAAAGGAGAGCGTTAATCACTCGAGAGTTTTAAGGTTAATATCTTTATTATGCACTCCATACCCATCATATGGGCGGTAGTAAAAGGATTACACAGCTATATAATGGGTCCAGGGATGGGCCCCAAATTTTTGGTAGATGAACAAGGTACAAAAGTAATGAACTCCAGGCAGATCTGGTCACAATCATGAACAAGTTACTCGAGATACATCAGAACTTCAGTCACTAAGACAGTCATAAAAATTCAAGGTTCTGTGATCTAGTGACAAATAGGTCTCGTTTCTAATATTACAAAGATCAAATGCTAGGTAAGTGTAACATGGCATATGGCCCAGGTAATCAAGGCCTGTATCCTGGGTATAAAAAACGAGCTTGGAGCAAAATAAACACAGAAGGAAAACTTTGAATTATATTATCCTTCAAGTATAAACAGAAGTATGTACACTATATACACTATGCACGTCAAATAGGTATTAGTGCACGCCACGGTAGTCAAGGCAGAGCAACAGCCAAGAGACAAGATAGACAACCGTGCTTCAACAGGCAGCAGAATGAAGACGGAGTGTTATGACACTGTGAAAAGGCAGTATCGTGGATGTACCACGGAGATGGAGCGTCGTGGAACACGAAGAATAGGTGGTGTCATGGGACACAAAGATGGAGTGTCATAACACAGGGATAAGGAAGTGTCATGCATGACACGGAGATAGGCAGTGTCATGTGACACTAGACACTACAGGGTTATGACTATTTACTTTGTGGTATTTAATATTGTTTGTATTTGATATTGTATAGTTTAAGACTGTGTGACACAGAGGTGTGGAACGTAAGGGTGTCGTGTAACCCAGTGAGTATTGAAGTGTCACGTGACGCGGAGAAAATGAAGTACAGACACGGAGTGTTATGACACGGGGACAAGGCAGTATCGTGGACGTACCACGGAGATGTGTCATGGAACACGGAGAATAGGTGGTGTCATGGGACACGATGATGGAGTGTCATAATACTGGGATTGGTAGTGTCGTGACACACCAGAAGACGGCAGTGACATGACACTGAGGCACTATAGGGTCATGGCGATTTACTTTATAATTGTTATTTGTTATTGTGTATGTGATATATCTATATCAAAATATGTTTATAGTAAAAATTATAAATTTTAGTCTTTATTAGGTATTCTCGAACTCTCCCATGTTACTACACTGCTAACACGCCAGTTAAATGAAAGTAAATTTCCTAAATAAATTTTCCCACCGCCTCGAGAGGCGATGGGAAAAAAATTGCTAACCATCTATTATCTTCCCTCACTTAACAGAAAGGTGATAATGATCCAAGGACTCGTGTCATGTAGACACACTATGGAGAACATCTGCATATGGGAATTAAAAAATATCCCACATGTAAAGGGAAGACACAGAGGAGCCACAGGGATGTCAAAACGTATTTTTTCAGGGTCAGGAAGTGGGAGTCACCTGGACGAAGAATTAGTGAAGGGAGGCCGTACAAAGTTAACAATAGGTATGTGAAGGCACAAGAGGATAGGAGCAAATCTGGCAAGTGACAAATTGAGAAGCAGCGGAAGCTGAGACTACGCCTGAGATAAAAAACATGTGAATACAAATAGGTGAGAGAACACAC